>NC_000083.6:92319043-92640072 GCF_000001635.26 Mus musculus | reverse complement strand
AGGGTTTCTCTGTGTAGCTAGACCAGGCTGGCCTCAAACTTAGAAATCTGCCTGCCTCTGCCTCCCAAGTGCTGGGATTAAAGGTGTGCACCTCCACTACCCTGCCTAGAAATATTTAATTCCAAATGATAGTTTTACATAAAACCATTGCCTACTTGAGGCGACTATCTGCTAATATGAAATTAGAAAATTCTGTGTTGTTTTACCTTTAAGAACTCTGCTAGGTACTGAAGTAAATCTAAAATTTCTCCTCCTACATAGAATGTAAGTATAGCTGTAGGTTTGGATATAGTTGTTTATAAAACTGTAGTTCTTCGTTAACAGCTTTTAAAAAGATATCTGAATATGAAGTGTGCATGTGCAGGGTGCTCAATGTCTTGGGAATATGGAATTCACAACTACACTTGTCTAATAAAGGCAAAAATAAGATATTTATTACATTTCAGGAACAACATGTAAGGGGTTACCAGTCTTTTACACAATGAGTTTTAGATTTGAAAGATACACTGTTGTAATGAAAGAAGAAATGTTAAAAAATACCCCAAGTTCTGGAAATGTACTTCACAGTTTAATATTCAAATTTAAAACAAAACCTGGCTGACTTGGAGCTCTGTGAATCTGAGAATATTTGCTGAGAAATTATTTATTGTTTATTATTAATTATTAATTCTCATTGTTGTTCTGTATTTCAGAATATCTTTTTGTCTTTCACTGGTGACTAATTAAAAAGAACATTAGCAACAGCATTTTCTTTTTTAAAATTAGATATTTTAAAATTAGATATTTTCCTCATTTACATTTTAATTGCTATCCCGAAATTTCCCAATACTCTTCCCCTACTGTGCTTCCTAGTCCACCCATTCCTGCTTCCTGACATTCCTCTGCACTGGGGCATATAATGTTCTTAAGACCAAGGGACCTTCCACCCAGTGATGGCCTACTAGGCCATCCTCTGCTACATATGCAACTAGAGACACACCTCTGGGAGGGACTGGTTAGTTCATATTGTTATTCCTCCTATAGTGTTGTAGACACCTTTAGCTCCTTGGTTACTTTCTCTAGCCCCTTCATTGGGGGCTCTGTGTTCCATCCAATAGATGACTCTGAGCATCCACTTAAGTATTTTCCAGGCCTGGCATAGCCTCACAAGAGACAGCTATATCAGGGTCCTGTCAGCAAAATCTTGCTGGCATATGCAATAGTGTCTGGGTTTGGTGGTTGTTTATGGGATGGATCCCCAGGTGGAGCAGTCTCTGGATGGTCCTTCCTTCTGTCTGAGCTCCAAACTTTGTCTCTATAACTCCTTTCATGGGTATTTTGTTCTCCATTCTAAAAAGGAACGGAATAGCTGCACTTTGTTCTTCCTTCTTCATGAGTTTTATATGTTTTGCAAATTTTTATTTGGGAATTCTAAGTTTCTGGGCTAATATCCACTTATCAGTAAGTTCATATCATCTGTGTTCTTTTGTGATTGGGTTACCTCACTGATGATGATATCCTCCAGATCCATCCATTTGCCTAAGAATTTCATAAATTCATTTTTAATAGCTGAGTAGTGTAAATACCACAATTTCTGTATCCATTCCTCTGTTGAGGGACATCTTGTTTCTTTCCAGCTTCTTATTTATCAATAAGGCTATCATGAGCATAGTGGAGCATGTGTCCTTATTACAAGTTGGAACATCTTCTGGGTATATGCCCAGGAGAGGTATTGCTGGATCTTCCAGTAATCTATGTCCAAGTTTTGAGGAACTGCTAGACTGATCTCCAGAGTTGTTGTACCAGATTGCAATCCCAACAACAATGGAGGAATGTTTCTCTTTCTCCACATCCTTGCCAGCATATGTTGTCATCTGAATTTTTGATCTTAGCCATTCTGGCTGATATGAGGTGGAATCTCAGAGTTGTTTTGATTTGCATTTCCCTGATGACTAAGGATGTTGAACATTTTATCAGGTGCTTCTCAGCCATTTGGTATTCCTCAGTTGAGAATTCTTTGTTTAGCAGCAGCATTTTCTTAAAAGTATTATTCTGTGAAATTAATTTTCTTTACCATACTAGATTATTTTTGCATGTGGCTTTGAGAAGATTAATGCCTTGGAATATCTCTGATTACAAATTTTAACAGGAAGGACACTGCTGTTGATTCAATTTCTGAAAACATATATAACATTGACTATCTCAAGTCAATACTATTACATATCATCACTATTGTATAATATTGAGTAGAAATAAATAATTATGTGGTATTAGGTCAATATCACTTGAAATTAAATAAAGTAACAGTTCATTCTCAAAATCAGTGCTGTGCTACAATTAATGTTAAGCAAGTACAAATTTTATGATCCAAAAATGAGTTGATAAGATATGTTGTTTGACTTATCTTTTCATAACTCAATTATATGGAATATTAAAAAGGAGAACAAAAGGACCGTACTTATTTTAGTAAAATTAACATACTTGTTAATATTTTATTTCTAATATGACAATGAATTGTATGGTTTTAATATATTTCTGTAAGTATATGTGTGTCTCTGTTTCTTCATCTCTTTCTCTGTTTTTATGTCCCCCCACTGTGTGTATGGTGTGTGTGTGTGTGTATACATGCATCCAGGATGGGTATTTATCCTGCTGTATGTATATGTGCCAGAAGTCAACATCTAATATGTTTTTTAGTCGCTCTACTCCTTTGATTTCAATAGATGGTCTCTCACTAAACCTGGAACTCACCAACTTGGCTAGACTGGATCAGCAATGAATCAAAGGTCCTACCTCCACACCTACAGTGCTTAGCCATTCAGCCTGAATTTTGTGTACGTACTTGTTTTGGGGTTTTTTTGTTTGTTTGTTTGTTTGTTTGGTTGGTTGGTTGGTTGGTTGGTTTGGTTTTTCAAGACAGGGTTTCTCTGTATATAGATTCTAAATTTAGATTATTATTCTTGCTTGTTTAGCAAGAATTTTACCAAATGAACCATCTCCCAAGGTCCTGCAAGTTATAATTTCTAATTAAAAGCTGTATATGATACAGTACTAAAAGAAACTCTAGTGAATAGGTGTTTAGTGTTTCATGGATTAATGTCAGGGAAGGGAAATTCTCTTCTGATATACTGATGCAAATGTGAAAGCTAACAAGTCCTAACCATTTAATATATAATGTTTTATTTAGTTTAGTTTGTATAAAAAGCATTAGTTTGGGTGATTGTGTGGCTGTTCAAAGTATTCTTTGTGGGTTTTTTTTTTAATATGACACTTTCCACATGTGTGTCCTGAATGATAATCGTTGTCTACACTCTTTTAGCAACTTTGACTTCTGTCCACCTCATACACACTTAAATGAACAGCCTCTCATTTGGAAGGGCAGATCACTGATAATTACATCTTCTATAACATTCTTTATGGTACCACTTTAACCAATGTGGATCTCTAAGCCTTAGTTTTGGATGGCAATATGAAACAGGATTTTCCATTTTCTCTTTTCTTCTCTTGGCTGCCTCATGAATAGGTTTTCTCTTGGCAAAATCTATCGCCTCAGGACTTGACCAAATATATGTAAGGTAAAGCAAGCCTCTTTTATTGACATTTCAAATCTCAAGTAGGGTGGTATTGGGGTATCTATACTGTGGAAGTTACAGGCCCTTTTGGGAGGGGCTCTATTTGGTGGGGTAGATTTTAGCTGTGCTATTTTTCCCTCTGCTTGAGTTACATTCATTAACTCCAGTTAATTAAGCTCCAATAAAAGTCGTTTCTCTTGATGTAAGACTTTTTAAGAAGAAAAATATATGTGTTTATATTATCTCTTCTGAGGAGAAGCAGATTATTATTATTATTATTATTATTAGTAGTAGTAGTAGTAGTAGTAGTAGTAGTAGAAGAAGTATTTTAATTGTACCAGTAAAAACGTGTGGTGGTGCAGGAGGTAAAACTCTGCAATATGGGTGTATCTTCCCAAAGTGTGATTCTCCTGGATATTGTCACTGTTACATCTGTCTTCATTGAATTTCCATTTTGTCAGCTACTTAATTTTCTTATTCAAAATTGGTTTCTGTTCCAGGAACACACATGTCTCTGCACTCCCCCATTAGAAGGCTGACAGGAAGTTTGTACCATCTCACTACCTTTTATGATTGATCAAAAAAAGGCTGTGGATTGTATAGATTCTATAACAGTTTTACTTTTTCTTAGGAAAAATGGTGACTTTCATATGTCTTACATGCTAGATTCCAGATGGAAGCTTTCTTTCCTTTCTTTCAGTCAAAAAGTGCATATACTTACAAATAGGAAGAAATCCCAGAGTTTGCTATTCCAATTCTCCTACCTGTAAACTCTTGTATCTTCTCAATTACTCAATGAAATGTTTCTCTGAGCTTTATCATAGTTCTTTAAATATCTAATTCCATTCTTCTGATTAATTTGCTTAGGATAAGCACTTGTTTTCTAATTGGATTTCATGTATTACATTTTAGAAACTTAAGTTATTTAATATGAATTGTGAAAAAATACTGATTTAGATTTTGCACATTTGGTTTTTCAATTGCCATATTTTTAGCGTACATTTCTTAACCCTTAGAAACCAATGCATTTATATAATTCATTTTAGTTAAATTATCTTTAACCTATTCAAATTTTGTAGCTATATATACAATATAGAATGGAGCCATCTAGTGAACTTTAATTGAATTTTTTCATTTCATTGATCCTCTCAAGAGTTAGAAAGTTGATTTACAGTCAATTGTTTAGTACTTTATTCAGGTTTTATTCAAGAATCTCTCCTCCAAATTTTTGGCATAATAATAAGTACCCTGTCAATGTAGAGAAAAAGAAATTTAATTATCTTAACACAGACAGCTATAGAACCATAGTTTCTACTGCTACTCTGAAAATGTACTTGCTCAATTTGCTTCAATACAGAATTAACATCACCCTATATATTTCCTTGATCTCTCTATTCTTCTCCTTTATTCATTTATTCTTATAACAATAATATAATCAGAAAATTTAAAATATAATAAGATATAATTATAATACTTATAATAAATATAAGTATTAGTTATTATCTTTTAAAAACTGGTTGTTCTTACCAACAGTGATTTTTTCAGTGTCAGCTCATAATCATGCATAACAGCAAAAAGAGTTGACCAGAGGTTCTGCATGAAGTTTGGCCACTGGCATTTTAAGTTTAATAATAAACATAATAATAAAAGATAAACAAAATAATAAAAGATAAACAGTCAGCTTAATTTGGCTGATATCTTTGTTTTAATCTCTACAGATATTCTGGAATCCAAGCATTCTACACGAAGTACAGACATAGACGCTTAGAAGCCTCACTAGTAATTTAATATTTGTACTTTGTCAAAAAGCTACTACTTCTTATAAAGGATGTTGCATGTTTCGTCTTACTTTGCCTGTGTTTGATGTTTGTGAAATGCCTCTTTCTACCCAGTTATTTGCCTGCCTCTGTTTGTTTTGCTGATTTAAAAATATCCAAATGATTTTTAGATTTTCTTTCTTTCCTTTTATTTCTTCTTTCCTATGCTAGTTTCTTTATATAATTCCTGAATAGCTTTATTTTGTTAATTAGTACTTAAACTTCAAGAAAAATTACAGTCATCTGTTAATTTGAAATATCTCACTGAAGAAAGTGACTTATTCTGATACATTTTCCAAAGCTACTCTATCAGTGCACGAAGGCTCCCCTTGAAAAATAATGAGAAACTTTCTTTAATGTAGCAGTTTTAATTTTGAGCCTCTAATTAGCTCTTAATTAAAAGGTGGTAAAATGTTTTACTTTCAAATTCTAAAAAGGCTGTAATTGCATAGTTTGGGAGATATACTAAATTAACCTTGCATTCATTAAGAAATTTTATGAAATACCTACTTAACAGTCAAAGTAAATTTAGGGTCATTTCTGTTCAAGCAAAGAAAATCCTATTTTGTTGTATCTAAATTAATACCAGATGTTTTATCTAAGGATATCTCGGTTTAATCTGTAACACAGTTCATAATGCTGAAATAATATTTTCACTGATTGACTTAAGAAGTTAAAGTTACATTTTTATTTCTTTAGAATTTGAAGTCTTTTTTTTTAAAGACGTATTTATTATTATACATAAGTACACTGAAGCTGTCTTCAGACACATCAGAAGAGGGTGACAGATGGTTATGAGTCACCATGTGGTTGCTGGGGATTGAACTCGGGACCTTTGTAAGAGCAGTCAGTGCTCTTACCCACTGAGCCATCTCAACAGATGGCCTAGTTGGCCATCAGTGGAAAGAGAGGCCCATTGGTCGGGCAAACTTTATATGCCTCAGTACAGGGGAACGCCAGGGCCAAGAAGTGGGAGTGGGCGGGTGGGGAAGTGGGTGGGGAAGCGTGTGGGGGACTTTTGGGATAGCATTGAAAATGTAAATGAAATAAATACCTAATTAAAAAAGAATTTGAAATCTTTGGTTGTCTCTTTTGAAGACTAGAAAAGAAGTCCATTTATCACTCTTCTAGACTGATGAAATACTCCATTTCAGTGAAAAAAACTATTTTAATTACTTGAGCCACATCTTTAATAAAACTTCAATGGTTCTTGTACTCAGTCTACTCATTAGACTTTAAGATAATATTCCTCAGCTATGAGTGATTGCCATTGAAGCAGTCCATATTGATTGCAAACCTTTGCAAAATTCAGAAAAAGAAACATTTCTAGTACTCACAAGCTGCTCATATTTTTATCTCTGTCCCTGTCTTCTTAGAAGTAGGCCACTGATGCTTCTGAGAGGTCTCAGGTTATAAAACAACTGGCACTTTCCTCCTACAAACCAGCAGATGATTTTAGTTTGTTTTTCAGGGGGGAAAAAGCCCTCTGTATTATTTTTTGTTTAACAGGTCTTGGCACACGTAACAGTCTACTCTTTTGTATAAGGTGTCTTTTTCCTGGCCAGTATTTTGTTCTTAGATGAAATAGGCAATTTCTGTCCTGTGCCTACCTTGCTACAATAAGTAACCTCACCTGGAGGTAAAGATGTTCATTGTATTGTTTGAGACATGAAGGAGGTATGGTCAGGAGCACGTATGTCTCAGTGTCAAAAGACTAAGTAACATTAAATGTCATAATCTGTAGATTTTTGATGTTTTTGAAATATATATATATATATATATATGGTAATCTGAACTATTAAATCTTGACTACACTTAGTAATTTCTAAATGAGTTAGATTGAAAACAGCATTTTGTAATTATATCAGAACTTAACATTATTATGAGTTTGTTATTTGGTCCTTAACATGTATTGTTTAAACATCTAAAAAATTCCAACTGTGTGACATTTATTTCAAAGACGTATTTGATATCAATAGGAGATATATATTCTCAACTGCCCCCAGCTCATATAATATCAGCAGTACTTTACTAGATGTATAAGCAAAATGTTAGGAAGACCATATATTTTGCAAACAAAGCAACTCTTCAGCAATTTGATAAGAATTGCCTTAATAATCGTGGAGGCACACCATGATTAGGCCACCAACATAGAGCCCTACACATTTGAGACAAAAGTGCAACTTGGCCTTCATGTGTGTACCCTAACAGGTGGAGTGGGGGCTGTCTCAGTCTCTGTTTGCTGACATTATTCAACTTTTCTCCTATCTGGATTGCCTATTTTGTCCTCAGTGGTAAAGGATGTGTCCAGTCTTGCAGCAGCATGATGTCTCAGGGTGCGGTGGTAGCCAAGAGAGTTGCCCCTTCTCACGGGAGAAGGGGAAATAAAAAATTGGTAGAGAGATTTATAAAGGTGAGACTGGGAAGACAGGGCAGAGGGTGGTTGTGATTAGAATATAAGGTGAAGAGAGAGAGAAGAGAGGGAGGGAGAGTGAGAGAGAGAGAGAGAGAGAGAGAGAGAGAGAGAGAGAGGATGAGCAGTGGCCAATTAAAAAATTTTTTTTTCCTTAAACTGCTTTGGGTGATTAGGAGGAACAATGAAATATTGATACCTACAGTGTGATAGACAAATTATTACCCAGGGTAAATATCTCTTGGAGAAGTATTCCTGCAGTGTCTTTCATTTAATCCTCTCTACACTCAGCTAAATAACTGATTAATTAAATGAAAACTATCGCATTTTCACCTGTCCTTCAGAATAGTATAAAAATAAATTATCTGATAAATTCATTGTCACCTTAAAATCCATCACCATTTGATATTGCAAAGCACATGATAATCAATTTTAGAGTTGATCCTAAAGCTGAGAGAAGGCAAATAAGTGAGAAGAGCAGAAATGCAATAAGGGCAGGTCAGTAAATATGGGAAATATTAAATAATTATTAGTAACATCCAACTATATTCATAGTGTTCTCAATTATAGGAGCAAAATTAATGAATTATGAAGTGCACTCCAAAGAAATTACAAAGATGTATATTATGCTGTTTTAGAATACATGTTGTTGGTGATTTTCATGCAAAAACTATTCTGCAGATCTGTTTCTGCAGTGTTCTACTTACTAAAGAACCAGACACATAAAATCTATTTACAAGAAGCTAATAGGGAAGACAAACTAACTAAACCAAATAATTGTAAGAGTTTTCTCATGCTTTATAAGTCTTTCCATGGTATCCCTAGCTATATAATAGTGGAATGAAACCTTTCCGGCAGAACTTAATTGAATGCAAGTACACTCGATTAAATAATCACAAATTTGTTTTTAGCCCAAGCTGACAACAGATAATTCATGTTAGGCCTTTATTTTCATTCAGGGACAAATTGCAGTGATTACAGTAACTCATTTTAACAAGAATAACTCTATTTTAATACTTACAAATGTATTACTGTAGTCATATCTGCAGTGTCACATTCAAATTCATTTTTATGTTTTTCTTTCTATGAAGAAAACACATAAAACATTTTACAAATATGTAAAGTAAGACTTTCACAGATGATGGGAGAGAATTCGGAAGAAATCTAGAAATCATTTCTATTACAAACTATAATATATAACTGATGATTTGTAGGCATATTTACATACATTCAGTAAACTAAAATAAGAAACTCTTCATTACTATACAATTTTTATGTATGGGACAGAATCAAATCATACAGGAACTAATTATCATTACTCATGGCTTAAAAGTCAACACCGTCTGTCACATGAGTCTGAATATTCTCTTCAGGAAGTCCCAGGGCCTAGTTGTCCTGACTGAGAATATTCTATATGCATAAAAACATGCAGAAACTAAAAATGATTATTGAAAACAACCTACATTTTCATTACTGTATATTCAAATATATTTGAAGTTTTATCCCTAGTGTACTTCCTTCACATTTTATTCCCAGTCTATACAAAAGATCCATTATTCTCATGGTTATTACATTTTTAAAACTGGATTTTCTTTAATTCCTGGTTTCTCTTTTCCATAGCACTATCATCTAATATTAAATGATCAACTGAAATTTAGTCAATCACTCTTTCATTTTCAGGGCTACAATATATAATTTAGTGAATAAAAGAAAAACAACATTATTCTCCAAAGTATTTAAAGGTTCTAGATAAAGAATAACCTTATAATAATGTTCTGTTAATACTTTATTGAAGAACATATTTAGTATTTGTTCTAAGCCATAAGTGCGGTTAAGGAGTAAATTCAGAAGCCAGATAAGGATAGATAGCTCATTTCAGAGGAAAGGAATCAAAAGTAAATTAAAATAAGAGTCACAGCAATCAGGAAGCTAGTGTGGCCTCATGGAAAGAGTGCTGAAAAGACAAAGGAAACAGCCTAAAGTATAACAAAGCATCTAGTATTGAGTTAGTGTTCCTACTTCTTAAAATAAATTCAGAATCCAAACCTACATCTACTCTCAATTCTACATGCTACTAGCCATCTAGTTTTAAATAAGGTTAGTGGATGAAATCACCTCTGCTTCCCTTTCATTTGGAGTACCTATTTCACAGAAATATTGTGGAAATAAAGTAAAGTGTCGTTAGCTACATTGTTTGCGTTTTAATACAATGTGATCCTATTCAAATTTATAATAATATATTATCTTCTTGGGTATACTGGAGTAGTTTTTATAATAAAAAAATGCTAAACTGTAGTGTAGGTCTAGGACTGCTGAGATGGTTCAGTAATGAAAGCCTTCTGCTGCTAAGCCTAATGAACTGAGTATTCTCTGAAATACACAGGGTTGAAGTAGAGACCAAATCATTCAAGACGTCCTCTAAACCAATACTTGCACTGTGGAACATACTTACACACACACATACACACACATACACACACATACACACACACACACACACACACACACACAGAGAGAGAGAGAGAGAGAGAGACACCAGATAAAATATAATGAAAATAGGTTAAACTCAAAATTAATGATATGTCAGTCTCCACTTCTCAAACCTAACATTAAAACTCAAGAGCAAGAGCAAATCTAACCTTCCTCAATATCTCAACAGTAAATATCAGACATATTAGCAAATCTAACCTCACTCTATGTCCCAAATTTACACCCAATTCTTTAGGAAATCTTATCTCCCCAAATGATTTCAAATAATACTGTGAAAAATTATGGAAAAAAAAAAGCATGAGAACTCAAGGAGAAACCAGCTTGCATTTCACCAATTATCTAATCAGGTAATTGCCCAGGCACTAATACTGAATAATTGCTTCATGTACAGTTGGCCTCCAGATAACTGAGTTTCCCATTTAAGGAGAGTCTGTGGTTAAAGATAAGGGCACAAGGCAAAAATAATACTAATTACAAACCTAGTCAGAGAATTCTCCTTTGATACTAGGCACACATTGTGAGTTGTGTTCCTAGAGTCTGCTTCCAATACTAGCATATTTTTGTAATCTTTAAATACAACGAATCCACATATTAATTTCCCTTGTGAACATGTGTGTTTAATAACTTCAATGGAAGTTTGTGGGATTAAAGACCTCTATAAAATATAAGATGGAACACAGGGAACACTATGGAGAAGCTAGAGAAAGCACCCAAGGAGCTGAAGGGATCTGCAATCCTGTAGGTGGAACAACAATATGAACTAACCAGTGCCCCCAGAGCTCATATCTCTAGCTGCATATGCAGCAGAAAATGGCCTAGTCGGCTGTCACTGGAAAGAGAGGCCCCTTGGTATTGCAAACTTTATATGCCCCACTACAGGAGAATGCCAGGGCCAAGAAGCTGGAGTGGGTGGGTAGGGGAGCAGGGCAGAGGGAGGGTATAGGGAACTTTCAGCATAGCATTTGAAATGTATATAAAGAAAATATCTAATACAAACTAAATAAATTTTAAAAATCAAAAAAAATATTTCCTCTTTCAGAAAGTCATAAGGTGAATTACTTGCTAAACTAGTTTAAATAATTTATAATTTATAATTTGTACAGACTCGGTGCAGTCCCCATCAAAATTCCAAGTCAATTCTCTGTAGAGTTAGCGAGATCAATTTGCAAATCATTTGGAATAACAAAAAATCCAGGATAGCGAAAACAATTCTCAACAATAGTGGAACTTCTGGGGGAATCACCATTACTGACCTCAAGCTGTATTACAGAGCAGTAGTGATAAAAAGTGGATGGCATTGTTCAGAGACAGACAGGAAGATCAATGGAATAGAATTGAAGATCCAGAAATGTGCCTCGACAATTTGATTTTCTAGTATTTGAAGATTATGCCTTTTAACAACCACACTAACAGAGATAATTGCTAATGAACAGTTAATGATATATATTACTTATAAAACAGATCTTGCCTTATCTTTGTTTTCAAGGAGAAGAAATGTGGGTTAAAAGTGGGATGCTGTGTCTGCTCAGGGCTTGGGGCACTTGGTCAAATAGGATGCAGGACATTTAGACTACACTTTCCTCAAGCCTGAACTGGGATGGGTTTCAGACTAAGAGAAGCTACAGGACCCCACTCCGGGGAATGAGGGAATGCATTCTGAGGTCCCTAAGGACTACAGGTGTTGGCTTGGGGGTTCTGGACCTGCATGGAGACCAAAGATGTTAGATTCTCAGACTCTTGTGCATCCCAGACTCCCCTGGATGTGGAAGAACAACTTAGAATAGAGTGGGGGCCCACAGGCTGGATCTAGCCTGGAGCTGAAAATTAAAAGGGGAACGAGAGCTCTGGCTGGGTCTGGAGGGTAGGAAAGTGTCCTTGGCTTGCTTCAGATGGTGGCTTGGCTTGGTGGAGTCCCTGGCTGGGGTTGTAGAGAAGCCTTCTGCCAGACAAAGGCCTGCTCCATTGCTCCTCATGGTGGATCCTGATGAGAAAAGACAGTCCATGGTTTTAAGACCTTTATTGTCATGGGAGAAATGAGAAAACTGTACCCCACTTTCTCAGGGCAGGCCTGAAGTTACATATCTTTTGCAGGGAGGAGTGTCTGGGAAGGAGAGCTTAATTGGTTAAGCCATTCAAGCCTTTACATACCCCATTAAAATGGAGATCTGTCTGGAGGCTACATGATCTGTGGTCATGTCCTCTACCTATAGAGTGGCTTGGGGAGTTGTCCAAAAGTGACTGATGACCACAGACCTATGAAATAAAGAGCTGCAGCCTCGTGCCAGGAGCCTGGTGTCTAGAACTATGGCAAAAATGGCAACAGTCCCTTGCAGGATCACCTGTGGGGTCACTGGAGTTTTAAACCTAGACCAACCAGAAAACAGACTGCTTTTCATGGTCCCACAAAGAAATATAAGAGAATCCTGTCCACAATTTTTAGGACTTTGCTTTGGAGTGGACCTCCCACTTTTATACACATTTTGGTTACTAAAAATGTACACTTATTATATTGGCTGTGGAAACATATTACTTATTCTTGTACCCAGTGTAGAAGTGTCAAATAAATTAGCAAATTTATGAATCAACTCTTAACAAATAAGTTAATTCATTCCATCTGAACTTCAAATAAATAATTCACTTACTCTAAAACAGATGATTACCTGTGTTTAAATTTATTTGGGATTCATTTATGTTATCCACTGTCTACTCATAAACATTATGAGGCTACACTTTGTTCTCCTACTACAAATGCCTTTCTAGAAAAACCTACTTAGCCAACTTCCAAGTACATGGTCATAGCTTTATCTTGAAGTTTTAAAGAAAGTTGTTCATTATTTTTGTTTTAAACTTCTGTTCCTTTTTAAATAATATTCCTTACATAAAGTATGGCTTACATTGTAGAGTTATAGCTACTTGAAGAAGGGTATTGTAAATTTAGCCTGTTCAAGTGTTTCTTCAGTATCTATAAGTAGGACCTATTGACTTTTGTTGAAGGGCAGAGTTTGAGTCAGAGAAATAGCACAGCTTGTCCCTGAGGCTATATTCCATGAACAGAGTGAAGTTGAGACTAGATGAACTACTTTAAAGTTCTCCCAGAACAGGAGCAGCAGCCCAGGGAATCACACCTTTAGAAACTAGCTTAAAATGTTGACCTAAGAAGAGTCCATGAATGTGATATTTTTAAAAATAATTGATTTATGTGCATAGGAAGAAGTGCCTCTAGGATGGAGGTGAAAGGTCAGGTCATGCATTCACAGAAGAGTATAATGAAACTATCAACATAGCTTAGGGGGAAGATTCATTCCTAAACTTTAATAATTAGGCAAAAGGCAAAATGAACCAAAAATAATACTGTCTGTAGAATAAAGATGGTATGTGCAATATTCTTACTTTAGTTTTCTAGTTATTAGGTTCACTTTTACTGTTTCCAAAATATCTCAGTTTAGGATTTTCCTACATTTTAAATTTCAGGTAATTATTTCAATTTATGAAATCTAGTGATTATCTATGGCTGGTGGTAGCTAATACTGAGGTGTAGAGATTCTTTTCTCTGAAAGGTGTCTATTATGAAGAAATTTCATTACTTTGTAGGTGGTTAGAGAAAAATACTATATTGTTAAAACACACATAGGTTCCTTGTTAGGTATTGTTACTGCAGATTAATCAAATAAAATGCCCTGTTATTTACATAAAAATTCTACATTGAAGCCTACCTAAGTCTCCCAAATCCTTTGGGAGTAACATAGGAAAAATCTGGCTTTACAAAAAGTAAGAAAATTGAAAAACAGACTACGGTAAATTGAATGAGAATGGACCTTATAGGTTAATGTTTGAATTGCTTGTCCTCAATTCATGGAAATGTTTGGGAAGAATAAGGATGTATTTAAGGAGGTATGTCACTGGAAGCAAGATTTGAGATTTTAAAAGCTTATGCCATGAGTTATACCTTTGTGCCTCCTGCCTGTACATTAAGATGTGAGATCTCAGCTACTTCTCCAGTGCCATGCCTGACAGGTGCCATATTTCCCATGAAGATGGGCATTGCCATTTACTCTCCAGAATGTAAGATCCCCATTAAATGCTTTCTTTTACAATTTTCCTTGTTAATTTTTGTGTGTTTGTTTTTATTTTTTGTCACAGCAATAAAAAAGTGAGAAACTGTGTTAGATTCTCCAAGATGTTTATTGTAAACCCGTGTTTCAAAACTGATGTTGGTACATAGAAAGGACATTTTTGGAATGAAATTTGGTCATAGTAGAGAACACTCTAGAATGGATTATTGTCCGTTAAAAATAAAGCAGAGGAAAGGTAGTCATTTATGAGTCAAATAGCAGGCCACATTAGAACCCAACTATTTTAATATATTGATTTTGACTTCTACTTATTGATGCCTTCTAAGTGCAGTATGAACTAAGTTGTATGCATCATACCTTTCTTTTCTCTGTGCATTTTATTTAAAGGGAATAGATTTCAAATAAAAAACACATGTATTTGGCAATAAAGGTATTTGGGGCACTTTAATAAAGAGTTATCATGAAACTAAAATGAGGTGATACATATTAAAAAAAATCCCAGAGACTGCAAATGTGAGTAACTATTTTTTAAATTAGTTTTATTAAACATTTCAATGTTATGATTTCACTAACCTAATCTTATGGAATTAACACAGTAAGTCACGTTACTTTGTTCTCTCCCATATCTTTTAACTTATATAATCTACCCTAGATATGTCACTATCTTCTATCTTCTGTCTTCTGATTATACTGTTTACAGTTCTGTTCCATTTAACTTTAATAGAATATAGTTTAGAGTAAGTTTTACATTCAATAATCTGAGGACCAGTGTTAAAGGTCTACTAGCTATGTCTGATCATAAATTTCATTTGTCACATATTCTCCACACAGGTTTAAACTTGAGAAACACATATTGCTAACTATAGATATTTATTCTTTTTATCTCTGTATGTGGGTCATCCTTTTACCTTTCTAAAAATGATGTGAACTTTAAATTGTTACAAAAAAATTGGCTGATGCCTACTGTGTTATGAATGCATCCTAACTCCCTAAATCTGCTTTCCCAGACATTATTAAGAGATAGAGTCATGTAAATTTCACCCAATTATATTATCAGTTCCTTGGCAATAGCAAACATTTTCCTCTACATGCATAAAACTATTAAGAGAATTAGCATCAAGTTTTTCATTAGCACATTACACCAGTACTTCTAAATATATTGATCTGTGGTCTTAGGATTCATTGCTTAACTTGGGGTGTTGGAAAAGTGTTAAAGCTTATAATATACTCACCATTCAGAAGGTATGGAAGGCGCCTTATGGTTACTCCAGATTCTAGAAAATGCATTTAAAGTTAAAGTTATTTTAAGATGAAATTCACTTTTAACATCTATTACAGGTTAATTAATGTAATTGTTTTGTCTTTTTTATGTACTGATGTTGAGTCCTTTTATTTGTTTTATATAAATTGAAGAAATTCTGAGAAAATTTACTTCATTAAAATAAATGGAAAAGGTGTCCAATTTGATGATCTAGGTACTGATCTGTGTACATACATTTGTTCATTTTTGTACCCTATTAAAATCATTTCAATCATCTGAAATTTTAGGACACTTTGGAATTGTACATACACAGTGTTTCCAAGTAAAGGGTATGAGTTTAAATTTTCAGTTCCTTTGACATCTTACTGTCTGAGTTATTATTATTAGCTTCTCTCCTTCATATGGTTTTTATCACATTTCTTTCTGCCCATCTGTTCATGTGTTCTTGGCTCGTTTTCCCAAAATAGAGTGTATCTAAGCCATTTTTACTATTGTTCTCTGTGTGTGTTTAGTCTAAGTAAATTAGGAAATATTAGTAGTACAAAATATTCAGTGATAGACAAATGGGCTACAAAAAAGAAGGGAAGCACACGCAAAATCACACATAGACATGCACACACACACACACACACACACACACACACACAGAGAGAGAGAGAGAGAGAGAGAGAGAGAGAGAGAGAGAGAGAGTCAAAAATAGGAATCAACACTCATTGGTTATTGTAGTTCCCCAATAAAAGACATAGACAAACCGAATAAATATGAATACAGATCTATCATTCTATGCGCAAAAACCATGCATAAATATGAAGGAAAGGCATCTCCTCATTTTACAAGTTTTGAAAAAGATATTCCAATAACTAGATCAAAAACAAACAAATAAACAAACAAACAAAAAACTAAGCAAACCAAACAACAACCAGAAAGCTGATATTGCAACAAAATAGACTTCAATACAAAGTGAATCAATAGAGATATGGTAGGTCAGTTCATCCCCATCAAAGAAAAAATTATGAAACAGGGCATTTCAGTTAACATCTATGCACAAAACATATGCATGTTTTTTAAAAAAACAGAAACAAAACAACAAAAAAACACTACTACAGTGTAAATTACATGTGGACACTCACACACTGATACTCTAAGATTTTAATACTTCACTCTTTCAAACAGACAGGCCATAAAAACAAATTAAGAAATGTGCAAGGTAATTAGAAAACAAAAACTTGCAGAACGTTTAACTCAAACACAAGAAATTATACCTTCTTCTGTGTACCACACAGGATTTTCCTAAAAATTAGCCAATTACTCCAACACATTGAACATTTCAATGAATACAGGAGAACTGAAATAATACCCTGCATCCTATCTGACCATAAAGGAGTACAGCAGAATATCAATAACAGAAACAACAAAAAGCTTACTATATCATGGAACCTGAACATCTCTCTACTGAATGGAAAATGAGTCAATGTGAAAATTAAGAGAAGAATGGAAGATTTTATATAATTGAAGAAAAAGAAAAACACAGGTTATCCAATCTTTGTGACACGAGGATGGTTGTACTAAGAGTTAAATTTGTATTTCTAAGTGCTAAGTGCCTACATTTAACAAAAATGAGAGTTTCCACTTATCATTGAGTATATATCATGTGAGTTCTTTTGTGATTGGGTTACCTCACTCAGGATGATGCCCTCCAGGCCCATCCATTTGCCTAGGAATTTCATAAATTCATTCTTTTTAATAGCTGAGTAGTACTCCAATGTCTAAATGTACCACATTTTCTGTACCCATTCCTCTGTTGAGGGACGTCTGAGTTCTTTCCAGCTTCTGGCTATTATAAATAAGGCTGCAATTAACATAGTGGAGCATATGTCCTTCTTACCAGTTGAAACATCTTCTAGATATATGGCCAGGAGAGGTATTGCTGGATCTTCCGGTAGTACTATTAGCCCAGAAACTTAGAATCCCCAAGATCCAAGATACAATCTGCAAAACACATGAAATTCAAGAATAACGAAGTCCAAAATTTGGACACTTTGCCCCTTCTTAGAATTGGGAACAAAACACCCATGGAAGGAGGTACAGAGAGAAAGTTTGGATCTGAGACAAAAGGATGGACCATCTAGAGACTGGCATACCCAGGGATCCATCCCACAATCAACCTCCAAATGCTGACACCATTGCATACACTAGCAAGATTTTGCTGAAAGGACCCAGATATAGCTGTCTCTTGTGAGGCTATGCCAGGGCCTACCAAACACAGAAGTGGATGCTCACAGTCAGCTATTGGATGAATCACAGGGCCCCTAATGGAGGAGCTAGAGGAATTACCCAAGGAGCTAAAGGGGTCTGCAACCCTATAGGTGGAACAACAATATGAACTAACCAATACCCCCCAGAGCTCGTGTCTCTAGCTGCCTATGTATCAGAAGTTGGCCTAGTCAGCCATCATTGGAAAGAGAGGCCCATTGGTCTTGCAAACTTTATATGCCTCAGTACAGGGGAACACCAGGGCCAAGAAGTGGGAGTGGGTGGGTAGGAGAGTTGGGGGGGAAGGTTATGGGGGACTTTTGGGATAGCATTGGAAATGTAAAAGAAGAAAATACCTAATAAAAATTTAAACATTAAAAGAGAGAGAGACAAAGGGAGAGAGAGAGAGAGAGAGAAGCCAAACAACATTGCAGCACACTTGAAACGTGTAGAAAAAAATAAGAGTACAAATCATACCCCAAAGGAGAAGACAGCAAGAAATAATACAATTCAGGGCTAATTATGTCAATGAAATAAACAAACATATAAACAACAACAAATAATAATACAAGAAAAATCAATGAAACAAAGAAGTGATTCTTTGAGAAATCAGTAAGACTTATATGCTTTTACCAAATGCAACAAAATGGAGAGAAAGAAGATCCAAATTAACAAAAATAGAAACAAAAAGAGGGTCATAACAATAGACATCGATGAAATTCAAAGAATTTTATTAAGGATATGATATAAAAACCTTTACACAGACAAATCGTAATATCTAAGAGAAATGGATAACCTTCTTGAACCAGTACCACTTGCAAAGTTAAACTGAGATCAGATAAATGATTTAAATAGTATTAAAACCCCTAGTGGAATAGAAGGAGTCATTAAAAGACTCCAGACAAAAAAAATCCCAGTTATGTCTTTAGTGCAGCATTATACAGCTATATTAGAAGAGTAAATGCCAGTATGTTAGTCTGTGTCTTTTTATTGGAGAATAGAGTCCATTGATATTGAATATTAAAGAAAAGTAATTTTTGCTTCCTGTTATTTTTGTTGTTAAAGTTGGGATTCTGTTCTTGCAGTTGTCTTCTTTTCACTTTGTCGAAGGATTACTTTCTTGCATTTTCTAGGGCATAGTTTCCCTCCTTGTGTTGGAGTTTTCCCTTTATTATAGTTTTAAGTCTTGGATTCGTGGAAAGGTATTGTGTAAATTTTGTTTTGTCATAGAATACTTTGGTTTCTCCAACTATGGTAATTGAGAGTTTTGCTGGTTATAGTAGCCTGGGCTGGAATTTGTGTTCTCTTAGGGTCTGTATAACATCTGTTCAGGATCTTCTGGCTTTCATAGTCTCTGGTGAGAAGTCTGGTGTAATTCTAATAGGGCTGCCTTTATATGTTACTTGACCATTTTCCCTTACTGCTTTTAATATTCTATCTTTATTTAATGCATTTCCATATAAAGATACTTTGACTTCTTCCTTTCAAATTTATATTCTTTAAACTGTTTTAGTTGTTTCATCACTCTTGCTAAGACTTCAAGTACTGTATTGAAATAGTTATGAAAAGAGTGGCCAACCTTGTCTTGTTTCTGGCTTTTTGCAATTGCTTTTAGTTTCCTCTCAATTTAAGTTGATGTTGGCTATGTGTTTGCTGTAAATTGCCTTTATTCTGTTGAAGTATGACTCTTGTGTTCCTATCCTCTCGAGAACTACTATCATGAAGAGTGTTGGATTTTGTCAAAGGCCTTTTCTACATCTCATAAGATGATGACACAGTTTTTGTCTTTCAGATTGTTAACATGGTGGATTACATTATTGATTTATGTATGTTGGATCATCCCTACATCTCTGAGATGAATTCTACTTGACAATGGTAGATGATCTTTATGATTTGTTCTTGGATTTGATTAGCAAGTATTTTACTGTTTTTGCATCCATGTTTATAATTAAAATTTGTTTATTATTCTCACTAATAAAAGAAGAAGAGTAAATGCCAATATGTATAGGGTTACTGGGTCTTGTGTCTGATCCACCACAATAGATGAATTTTTCATTTTCTTAGTCAGATAATTCTCAGAAAGTTACCTTTTTTTAACAAAGCATAAATCACAAATGAAATTAAAACCCCTTTTCTACTGAGTATGTAATAGTGGGATTTTTTTTCATTGAAGTGATGAATATTTTAACCTATCTACTCTAGATTGGTCATGAATCATTTTTATTTGAAATAACCTTCATGAACAACAATATCAACCAACCAGACCCCCACCCTTGAACTCCCAGGGACTAAGCCATCAACAAAGGAGTACACATGGCTCCAGCTGCATTTGTAGTAGAAGATGGCTTTGTCATGCATCAATGGAAGGAGAGGTCCTTGGTCTCTCCCAGAGGGCAGAGAGTTAGAAGTGGTTGGGTAGATGGAGAATACCCTCATAGAAGCAGGGGACAGGAAAATGTGATAGGGTGTTTCTGGGAGGGAGGGAAACCAGGAAATGGGATCATTTTGAAATGTAAATAAAGAAAATATCCAATAAAAAAAAAGAAAAAAATGAAATAACATGCAGGGCCTAGTAGAATATATCCTAAAATATCTTAAATGAAAAATACTCTGTAACAAAACATTGATATGAAGAATTACTTGAATGACAAGATTAAATTCTTAAATGCATTGAATCCTACCCACCTCTATTTTTAGTGAGCTGTTCCTAAAATGTTTCTACATTTCAAGTTGAAATAGTTCTATAATTATAACTCTGTTAATACTCAGTAACTAACATATTAATAGTTAATTCACTTATTTTTATGTAGGAACTTCTATAGGATTACACTTTAATTCAGTATTAACCAGGATATTATTTTAAAGTCTTTCAAAGTTGGCAATAAATAAAGTGGTGATTTCATTATAATTATACAGAAATAAGTGTGTGAAAACCTAAAGACATTCAGAGAAGTGTTCATTAGGTTTCAATACATTTATATTGTCTACTCTCCTGAAAACTGCTGGACCTCTATTGTAATTAACTATGAATTAACTCATCAAATTAAAAAAAAAAACAGCAATTTCTGGTGTTAGAATTATTACTGTGTTATATTACCATTGCCAACCTAATAGAGATTATAGAAAACATAACTTTTAATTAATCAAAAGAAAAAATAATAGTATAGTGTTCGCTTTGGGATCACATATAAAAACAACAACAACAACAATAACAACAAAAACAAACAGAGGGTCCCTGACTCCCAGGTACTCTGAAACTCACAGGATCACAGGATCACAGAAGAAGCTCTACTCCCATGAGATTGGACACACCCAGGAGCACTGGAGTTCTGACACACTCAAGAGTGCAGTTAAGGCCACAACATCTTTCTCAACACCAAGTGTAACTGAGACCCCTGAAGAAAACAGGAAACACAAACCACCACCCAGCCAGAGGCATGGGTTCCTTGCAGCTTGCACCTGTGTGCAGAGCAAACCCAGGGCTCTGGCTCCCTACCAACACTTGCAACATCCAGAGAAAGCTTAATTCCAAGGAGTTCTGACACAACAAGAACTTAGGAGTTTGGTCACACCAGACTTTCAGGATCCGAGAGGCATCTTGAATCCCAGGATCTCTGAAACAGCCAGGATCTAGGGAATCATAGAATCTTAGAATCACAGGATCACAGAGACAAGTGGACTCTGAGAAGTTCTGACACAACAGGGATCACAGGAGAGACAGGCTCTAGTCAGAGACAAGAAAGCCAACTAATGCCAAAGCTAAACAAAGGTTGAGAGGAAAGCACAGGAACAGAAACCAAGGCTACATAGCATCATCAAAACGAAGTTCTACCACTACAGCAAGTATTGGATACACCGGCACACTGGAACACAAGACTCAGATGTAAAATCACATCCCTTGATGAGGATAGAGGACTTTAAGGACATGAATAGCTCCCTTAATGAAATACAAGAGAAGACTGGTAACAGGTAGAACCCCTTAAAGAGGAAACATACACACACAAACAAACAAAACCAAACAAAACAAAAAACTTAAAGAAATATAGAAACACACAACCAAACAAGTGAAGGAATTGAAAAAAACCATCCAGGATCTAAAAATGGAAATAGAAATAATAAAGAAATCACAAAGGGAGACAGTCCTGCAGAAAGAAAATCTAAAAAGTAGATCAGGTGAAATAATGCAAATGTCACTAATAGAATACAAGAGAAGGAAGGAAGAATCTCAGGACCAGAAGATACCATAGAAAATGTTGACACAACAACTGTCAAAGAAAATGCAAAATTCAAAAAGCTCTTAACCCAAAATATATATGAAATCCAACACATAATGAGAACACCAAACCTAAGGATAATAGGTGTAAAAGGTTCCCAACTTAAAGGGCCAGTAGATAGCTTCAAGAAAATTATAGAAAAAAAAATTCTCTAACTGAAAAACCTGAGATGCCCATGAGCATACAAGAAGTCTACAGAAATCCAAAAAGAATGGACTAGGAAAGAATTTTCTCTTGTCACATAATACTCAAAACACCAAATGAACAAAACAAAGAAGGAATATTAAAAGCAGTAAGAGCCCTTCTGCTCCACTCAAGCACCAGGGTGCCTTGCCAGCGGAGTCTCCCAACACCCACAAGGGCCCACACAGGATTCCCCATGGGATCCTAAGACCTCTGGTGAGTGGAACACAACTTCTGCCAGGAGGCAGGTTCGAACACCAGATATCTGGGCACCTGCCCTGCAAGAAGAGAGCTTGCCTGCAGAGAATACTCTGCCCACTGAAACTAAGGAGAGAGCTAGCCTTCCAGGACTGCTTATAGAGGCTAGCAGAGTCACCTGAGGAACAAGCTCTAACGAGAGACAACTATAACAGCTAGCTTCAGAGATTACCAGATGGCGAAAGGCAAATGTAAGAATCCTACTAACAGAAATCAAGACCACTCACCATCATCAGAACGCAGCATTCCCACCCCACCTAGTCCTGGGCACCCCAACAAAACCGAAAATCTAGACCCGGATTTAAAAACATTTCTCATGATGATGGTAGAGGACATCAGGAAGGACTTTCATAACTCACTTAAAGAAATACAGGAGAGCACTGCTAAAGAGTTACAGGTCCTTAAAGAAAAACAGGAAAACACAACCAAACAGGTAGAAGTCCTTAAAGAAAAACAGGAAAACACATCCAAACAGGTGATTGAAATGAACAAAACCATACTAGAACTAAAAAGGGAAGTAGACACAATAAAGAAAACCCAAAGCGAGGCAATGCTGGAGATAGAAACCCTAAGAAAGAGATCTGGAACCATAGATGCTAGCATCACCAACAGAATTCAAGAAATGGAAGAGAGAATCTCAGGTGCAGAAGATTCCATAGAGAATATCGGCACAACAATCAAAGAAAATACAAAATACAAAAGGATCCTAACTCAAAACATCCAGGAAATCCAGGACTCAATGAGAAGACCAAACCTACGGATAATAGGAGTTGATGAGAATGAAGATTTTCAACTTAAAGGGCCAGCAAATATCTTCAACAAAATAATAAAAGAAAACTTCCCAAACATAAAGAAAGAGATGCCCATGATCATACAAGAAGCCTACAGAACTCCAAATAGACTGGACCAGAAAAGAAATTCCTCCAGACACATAATAATCAGAACAACAAATGCACTAAATAAAGATAGAATATTAAAATCAGTAAGGGAGAAAGGTCAAGTAACATATAAAGGCAGGGCTATCAAAATTACACCAGACTTTTCACCAGAGACTATGAAAGCCAGAAGAGCCTGGACAGATGTTATACAGACACTAAGAGAACACAAATGCCAGCCCAGGCTACTATACCAGACTAAACTCTCAATTACCATAGATGGAGAAACCAAAGTAGTCCACGATAAAACCAAATTCACACATTATCTTTCCAAGAATCCAGCCCTTCAAAGGATAATAACAGAAAAAAAACAATACAAGGACAGAAATCATGCCCTAGAAAAAGCAAGAAAGTAATCCCTCAAAGAACCAAAAAGAAGACTGCCACAAGAAAAGAATACCAACTCTAACAACAAAAATAAAAGGAAGCAACAATTACTTTTCCTTAATATCTCTTAATATCAACGGACTCAATTCCCCAATAAAATTACATAGACTAACAAACAAAATGGCTACACAAACAGGACCCAACATTCTGCTGCTTACAGGGAACTCATCACAGGGAAAAAGACAGACACTACCTCAGAGTGAAAGGCTGTAAAACAATTTTCCAAGCAAATGGTCTGAAGAAACAAGCTGGAGTAGCCATTTTGATATCGAATAAAATCGACTTCCAACCCAAAGTTATCAAAAAAGACAAGGAAGGACACTTCATACTCATCAAAGGTAAAATCCTCCAAGAGGAACTCTCAATTCTGAATATCTATGCCCCAAATGCAAGGGCAGCCACATTCATTAAAGACACCTTAGTAAAGCTCAAAGCACACATTGCACCTCACACAATAATTGTGGGAGACTTCAACACACCACTTTCATCAATGGACAGATCGTGGAAACAGAAACTAAACAGGGACACAGTGAAACTAACAGAAGTTATGAAACAAATGGATTCAACAGATATCTACAGAACATTTTATCCTAAAACAAAAGGATATACATTCTTCTCAGCACCTCATGGGACCTTCTCCAAAATTGACCATATAATTGGTCATAAAACAGGCCCCAAAGATACAAAAATATTGAAATTGTCCCATGCATCCTATCAGACCACCATGGACTAAGGCTAATCTTCAATAACAACATAAATAATGGAAAGCCAACTTTCACATGGAAACTGAATAACACTCTTCTCAATGATACCTTGGTCAAGGATGGAATAAAGAAAGAAATTAAAGACTTTTTAGAGTTTAATGAAAACGAAGCCACAACATACCCAAACCTATGGGACACAATGAAAGCATTTCTAAGAGGGAAACTCATAGCTCTGAGTGCCTCCAAGAAGAAACTGGAGAGAGCACACACTAGCAGCTTGACAACACATCTAAAAGCTTTAGAAAAAAAGGAAGAAAATTCACCCAAGAGGAGTAGATGGCAGGAAATAATCAAACTCAGGGGTGAAATCAACCAAGTGGAAACAAGAAGAACTATTCAAAGAATTAACCAAACGAGGAGTTGGTTCTTTGAGAAAATCAACAAGATAGATAAACCCTTAGCTAGACTCACTAGAGGGCACAGGGACAAAATCCTAATTAACAAAATCAGAAATGAAAAGGGAGACATAACAACAGATCCTGACAAAATCCAAAACACCATCAGATCCTTTTACAAAAGGCTATACTCAACAAAACCGGAAAACCTGGATGAAATGGACAGATTTCTGGACAGATACCAGGTACCAAAGTTAAATCAGGATTAAGTTAACCATCTAAAGAGTCCCATATGCCCTGAAGAAATAGAAGCAGTTATTAATAGTCTCCCAGCCAAAAAAAGCCCAGGACCAGACGGGTTTAGTGCAGAGTTCTATCAGACCTTCAAAGAAGATCTAATTCCAGTTCTGCACAAACTATTTCACAAAATAGAAGTAGAAGGTACTCTACCCAACTCATTTTATGAAGCCACAATTGCTCTGATACCTAAACCACAGAAAGATCCAAGAAAGATAGAGAACTTCAGACCAATTTCTCTTATGAATATCGATGCAAAAATACTCAATAAAATTCTTGCTAACCGAATCCAAGAACACATTAAAGCAATCATCCATCCTGACCAAGTAGGTTTTATTCCAGGGACGCAGGGATGGTTTAATATACGAATATCCATCAATGTAATCCATTATATAAACAAACTCAAAGACAAAAACCACATGATCATCTCGTTAGATGCAGAAAAAGCATTTGACAAGTTCCAACACCCATTCATGATAAAAGTCTTGGAAAGATCAGGAATTCAAGGCCCATACCTAAACATGATAAAAGCAATCTACAGCAAACCAGTAGCCAACATCAAAGTAAATGGAGAGAAGCTGGAAGCAATCCCACTAAAATCAGGGACTAGACAAGGCTGCCCACTTTCTCCCTACCTTTTCAACATAGTACTTGAAGTATTAGGCAGAGCAATTCAACAGCACAAGGAGATCAAGGGGATACAAATTGGAAAGGAGGAAGTCAAAATATCACTTTTTGTAGATGATATGATAGTATATATAAGTGCCCCTAAAAATTCCACCAGAGAACTCCTAAACCTGATAAACAGTTTCTGTTAAGTAGCTGGATATAAAATTAACTCAAACTAGTCAATGGCCTTTCTCTAAACAAAGAATAAACAGGCTGAGAAAGAAATTAGGGAAACAACACCCTTTTCAATAGTCACAAATAATATAAAATATCTTGGCGTGACTCTAACTAAGGAAGTAAAAGCTCTGTATGATAAAAACTTCACGTCTCTGAAGAAAGAAATTAAAGAAGATCTCAGAAGATGGAAAGATCTCCCATGCTCATGGATGGGCAGGATCAACATTGTAAAAATGGCTATCTTGCCAAAAGCAATCTACAGATTCAATGCAATCCCCATCAAAATTCCAACTCAATTCTTCAACGAATTAGAAAGAGCAATTGACAGATTCATCTGGAATAACAAAAAACCTAGGATAGCAAAAACTCTTCTCAAGGATAAAAGAACCTCTGGTGGAATCACCATGCCTGACCTAAAGCTTTATTACAGAGCAATTGTGATAAAAACTGCATGGTACTGGTATACTGACAGACAAGTAGACCAATGGTATAGAATTGAAGACCCAGAAATGAACCCAAACACCTATGGCCACTTGATCTTCAACAAGGGAGCTAAAACCATACAGTGGAAGAAAGACAGCATTTTCAACAATTGGTGCTGGCATAACTGGTTGTTATCATGTAGAAGAATGCGAATAGATCCACACCTATCTCCTTGTACTAAGGTCAAATCTAAGTGGATCAAGGAACTTCACATAAAACCAGAGACACTGAAACTTATAGAGGAGAAAGTGGAGAAAAGCCTTGAAGATATGGGCACAGGGAAAAAATTCCTGAATAGAACAGCAATGGCTTGAGCTGCAAGATTGAGAATTGACAAATGGGACCTCATGAAACTCCAAAGCTACTGCAAGGCAAAAGACACTGTCATTAAGACAAAAAGACCACCAACAGATTGGGAAAGGACCTTTACCTATCCTAAATCAGTTAGGGGACTAATATCCAACATATATAAAGAACTCAAGAAGGTGGACTTCAGAAAATCAAATAACCCCATTAAAAAGTGGGGCTCAGAACTGAACAAAGAATTCTCACCTGAGGAATACAGAATGGCAGAGAAGCACCTGAAAAAATGTTCAACATCCTTAATCATCAGGGAAATGCAAATCAAAACAACTCTGAGATTCCACCTCACACCAGTCAGAATGGCTAAGGTGAAAAATTCAGGTGACAGCAGATGCTGGAAAGGATGTGGAGAAAGAGGAACACTCCTCCATTGTTGGTGGGATTGCAGGCTTGTACAACCACTCTGGAAATCAGTCTGCCAGTTACTCAGAAAATTGGACATAGTACTACCAGAGGATCCAGCAATACCTCTCCTGGGCAGATATCCAGAAGACGTCCCAAATGGTAAGAAGGACACATGCTCCACTATGTTCATAGCAGCCTTATTTATAATAGCCAGAAGCTGGAAAGAACCCAGATGCCCCTCAACAGAGGAATGGATACAGAAAATGTGGTACATTTACACAATGGAATACTACTCAACTATTAAAAAGAGTGAATTTATGAAATTCCTAGCCGAATGGATGGACCTGGAGGGCATCTTGCTGAGTGAGGTAACACATTCACAAAGGAATTCACACATTATGTACTCACTGATAAGTGGATATTAGCCCAAAACCTAGGATACCCAAGATATAAGATACAATTTGCTAAACATATGAAACTCAAGAAGAATGAAGACTGAAGTGTGAACACTATGCCTCTCCTTAGAATTGGGAACAAAACACCCATGGAAAGAGTTACAGAGACAATGTTTGGAGCTGAGACGAAAGGATGGACCATCTAGAGACTTCCATATCCAGGGATCCACCCCATAATTGGCTTCCAAACGCTGACCCCATTGCATACACTAGCAAGATTTTATGGAAAGGACCCAGATGTAGCTGTCTCAAACACAGAAGTGGATGCTCACAGTCAGCTATTGGATGGATCACAGGGCTCCCAATGGAGGAGCTAGAGAAAATACCCAAGGAGCTAAGGGGATCTGCAATCCTATAGGTGGAACAACATTATTAACTAACCAGTACCCCAGAGCTCTTGACTCTAGCTGCATATGTATCAAAAGATGGCCTAGTCTGCCATCACTGGAAAGAGAGGCCCTTTGGACACGCAAACTGTATATGCCCCAGTACAGGGGAATGCCAGGGCCAAAAATAATGGGAATGAGTGGGTAGGGAAGTGGGGGGGAGGGTATGGGGGACTTTTGGGATAGCATTGGAAATGTAATTGGTGAAAATATGTAATAAATAATAATATTAAAAAATAAATAAAAGCAGTAAGAGAAAAATGTCCAGCAACATAAAAAGGCAGAACTATTAGAATTAAATGAGATATCTCACCAAAGATTATGGAAGCTAGAAGACCCTGGGCAGATATCATACAGACCCTAAGAGCACACTATACATAGCAAAATTCTCAATTACCTTAGATAGAGAAATCATGACACTCCATGACAAAAAAAAAAAAAAATACACAATATGTTTCCAAAACTCTACTCTAAACTACAAAGGATAATAGGAGTAAATCTCCAACATAAGGAGAGAAAATATACCCAAGAAAAAGCAAGGAAGTAATCTTCTTTCAATGAAACCAAATTAACGGGAAGCAACAATCAGTTTTCCTTAAAATATCTTAACATCAATGGATTCAATTCCCCAAATAAAGACACATAGACTAACAGACTAAATATATAAACAGGACCCAGAATTTTACTGCATACAGGATACACACCATAGATGAAGAAACCAAATATTCCATGACCAAACCAAGTTTACCCAAAATCTTTCCACAAATCCAGCCCTTCAATGGATAGTAAAGGGAAAACTTCAATACAAGGAGGAAACTATGCCCTAGAAAAAGCAAGAAATTAATCTTTCAACAAATATAAAAGAAGATAGCCACATAATATAATAAAATAATAGCCATATAATATCAAAGAAAGTCGACTTTCAACCTAAAGTTATCAAAAGATAAGGAGAGAAACTTCTTACTCATCAAAGGTAAAATCTTTCAAGATGAACTCTCAATTTTGAACAACTATGCTCCAAATGCAAGGGCATGTATATTCATAAAAGAAACTTTACTAAAGTTCAAAGCACATATTGTACCGCACACAATAATAGTGGGAGATTTCAACACCCCACTCTCATTAATGGACAGGTCATGGGAACAGAAACTAAAAATAGACACAATGAAACTAAAAGAAATGATTTATAAATGAAATGCATTTAACAGATATGAGCTTGACAGCACATATGAAAGCTCTAGAACAAAAAGAAACAAATACACCCAAGAGGAAGAGACAGCAGGAAATTATCAAACTAAGGGCTGGAATTAACCAAGTAGAAGCAAAAAGAACTATAGAAAGAATCAACTGAAAGAACTCAGTGGGGAAACCCCCACTCAGCTCCCGATTCGGCGTGCACCCAAGAATCACGAATAGAACACAACACCTTGATGTAACAACAAGAGGTTTTTTAATGGCGGAGCTCTGGGTCGAAACGTATCTCACATAACAGGAGACAGTGGATTCGACCACGAGGCTTGGAAGCTAGGGGTTTTTATAGAAAAGGAGTGGGGCTGGGGGAGGAATTGGCGCGGTTTCACATGATTGGTCCATTTAAACATCAGCAGCCTGTAACATTTAACTTAGGTCAGAGGGGTGGGAGCTAGGGAGGCGATGGGCTTGCCCAGGCATGTCCTGGTCTGTTCTGCTATGTTCTCAGCCCCAGGTTTCAAAGCTCAGAAACAACTCTTTGGGCTATTTAACATACATTACATGAATTACAGTTTTATTTCCTTTCACAACAATACTAGGAGATTGTTCTTGTAGAAAATAAACAAGATAGATAAACCCTTATTCAAAATAACCGGAGGGCCCAGAGAAAGTAAAATCATTAGATCCTACTAAAAAAGCCTATACTCAACAAAACTGTAAAATATGGATGAAATAGACAATTTTCTAGACAGATACCAGGTACCAAAGTTAAATCTGGATCAGATAAACCATATAAACTGTCACATAACCCTTAAGGAAATAGAAGCAATCATTAAAACTCCCCCCCCCAAAAAAAACCAAACAAACAAAAAACAAACAAACAAAAAAAATCAGACCAAATGGATTTATTGCAGAATTCTCTAAGACCATCAAAGAAGAACTAATACCAATACTCTTCAAACTATTCCACAAAATAGAAACAGAAGGAACACAACTCAATTGGTTCTATGAAGCATGGACACCAAAACCACACAGACTTAACAAAGAAAGAGAACTTCAGAACAATTTTCCTTTTAAATATTAATGCAAAAATATTCAATAAAATACTCCCAAACCAAATCCAAGACCACATCTAAACAATCATTCACCATAATCAAGTAGGTTTCATCCTGGGGATTTAGGGATGGTTCAATGCATGGAAATCCATCAATGTAATCCACTACATGAACAAATTCAAAGAAAAAAAAAACACATGATCATTTCATTAAATGCTGAAAAAAATATTTGATAAAATTCAAAATCCCTTCACATTAAAAGAGTTGGAAATATCAGGAAACCAAAGCCTATTCCTAACCATAGTAAACGCATTATACAGCAAACCAGTAGGCAAGACCATTCTAAATGGAGAGAAACTTGAAGCAATCCCACTAAACCAGGAACTATACAAGACTGCCCACTCTCTCCCTAGCTCATCAGTATAGTACTTGAATTTCTAGCTAGATCAATTAGACAACAAATAAAGGTCAATGGAATACAATTGAGAAAGGAAGAATTAAAAATATCATGATTTGCAGATGATAATATTATTTAGAGACACCCAAAATTCCTCCAGTGATCTCCTAAACCTAATCAACAACTTGGAAAAAGTGGCTGGATATATAATTAACTCAAATAAATCAGTAGGCTTCCTACACTTGAAGGATAAATGGGGTCAGAATGAAATTAGAGTAACAACATCCTTCACAAAAATCACAAACAATATAAAGTATCTTGGCGTGACCCTAACCAAAGAAGTAAAAGATCTGTACAACAAGAACCTGAAGTCTCTCAAGAAAGAAATTGAAGACCTGAGAAGATAGAAAGATCTCTCATTATCATGGATTGGCAGGATTGATATTCTAAAAACAACCATCGTGCTGAAAGCATTTTACAGATTCAAAGCAATCCCCATCAAAATCCCAACTCAATTCTTCATAGAGTTAATAAGAACAATTTACAAATTCATATGGAATCACAACAAACCCAGGATAGGGAAAACTATTTTCAACAACAAAAGAACTTCTGGGGAACCACCACACCTGACTGCCACACACACACACTCCAGTGAAGTCCACTTGACAGGCTGAGAAGCCTAATAGTCACTCAGGAGACAAAGAGTTTCACATAAACTCACCTTCTGGAGCTTTGGCATTCTCATTTACCCATATACTCATACTCTATTCCCAAGATAGTCTGGTGTATGGATCTATGAACTCTCTTTTAATATTTTATTATAAATGCCTTTTAAGATTAAATTCTGTTATAGTTAAGCCTCCCTATTGTTCCAAGGTCTCAGAAGCCTGCAAGCTTGAAATTCCAGCTTGAAATCTGGCAGGAATGCAGAAAGAAAGTTACCTATTCAGTTACTAATTAAGCATTACAAAAGACGGAGCCAATGGCTCAGAGCTGGTCTACAAAATATTTGCCAAGGACAGTAACAATTCTCACCCAAATAAGGGAATAATCGAGCTAGGGAATCCCACTGAGACAGAGATCTTCTCTACAGCTAGGTATAATGAGCTTCACATTAGAAGCAAGTTAGTATATTCTTCTGTAGACCCAGGAAATAGGGTGTTGGGGTATTGCAGTATTCATGATAAGGTCTGCTAGTGCAGAACCCCTGGTGGTGGGTTTAACAATAGACTAGTTTGCACCTGGCTCCCTTCTTTTGTGGCAGCAGCCTGGTCCCCACCTTCTTTTGATGTATACATTCCTTTCATATTGGTCACTGTAACTTGGTGGGTTGTATTTTGCCTGGTTTCTTGTTATTTCTTTGGTATAAAAAGTTTGATGCTCGACCTGACACAATGCATTCAGATTATACACAATTTCGCGTGTTGTTCTGCCTGTCATCTGCCAACTCTTTGCCCACCTACCCCAGAGACCCATTCTACGCAGACAAAGGAACCCTGAGGGTCTGCGGCACCTGACCTCAAGTTGTATTACAGAGCAATAATGATTACAATTTTATGATATTGGTACAGATACCGTCAGGTATGTAAATGGTACAGAATTGAAGACCCAGAAATGAACCCACACACCTGTGGTCACTTGATCTTTGACAAAGAAGCTTAAACCATCTATTGGATAAAAGTATCTTCAACAGATGGTGCAAATTGACCCATTCTTATCTCCCTGTAGAAAGCTCAAGTCCAAGTGGATCAAGGACCTTCACATAAAACCAGATGTATAGAAACTAACAGAAGAGAAAGTGGGGAAGAGCCTCAAACACATGGGCACAGGGGAAATTTTCCTGAACAAAACATCAATGGCTTATGCTCTAAGATCAAAAATCAACAAATGGGACCTCATAAAATTGCAAAGCTTCTGTAAGACTAGGATTCTGTCAATAGGACAAAATGGCAACCAACGGATAGAGAAAAGGTCATTACCAATCCTACATCTGATATAGGACTTATATCCAATATATACAACAAACTGAAGAAGGTAGACTATAGAGAACCAAATAAACCTATTAAAAAATGAGGAACAGAGTTAAACAGTGAATTCTCAACTGAGACATTCAAATATGTGAGAAGCTCCTAAAGAAAATGTTCAACATCCTTAGTCTTCAGGGAAATGCAAATCAAAATGACCCTCCAATTCCACCTCACACCAGTCAGAATGGCTAAGATGAAAAACTCAGGTGACAGCAAATGCTAGTGAGAATGTGGAGAAAAAGTAATACTCTTTCCATTGTTGGTATGAGAGCAAGCTGGTGCAACCATGCTGGAAATTATTCTGGCAGTTCCTCAGAAATTTGGATATAGTACTACATGAGGACTCAGCTATACTATTCCTGGGAATACACAGAGAAGATGTTCCAACATGTAATGACACATGTTTCACTATGTTCATAGCAGCCATATTTATACTCTTTTGAAAAAGGGGGGCTTCACAGTGATAACATTATTGGCTAGCAAAGCAATAGTATATTTTGAATTTTAGTGACCAGCTATTGATGTACCAGAAAACTTTGTCTGCAAGGTTAGGGCAATATGTGGTTTATCTCGGAATTCAAACTGAGGCAGGATTTCCAGGGACTGTTATCTTTGTTATAGCTAATTTTTGAGGACAGCTAATCTCACTCAGGTCTACTGTGGTCCTCATGACCTCTTAATCAGTCCTCTCAGATGGGGAAGGGGCCGGGCAGTATTGTAGTATTGAACTTGCTTACATTGGCAGGAAAAGGAAAATTCCTCAAGCCGGGGGAGGGGGGGGGGCTTCTGCAAACAGCGTTGGCACACATTAGCCAAGCAGAAACTGTATTTCTTCAGGTTAAGACCCCGGAAACTCATTCCTGAGACAGTATCCAGCTCCCTGCCATATTCCTGGAGCGGAATATATGCCAAACTTCCCATATAAGGAAACATGACCTGCCATTATGTAGGCCCAGAACATAGTTCTCTATGCTAATGAATTGCTCAAAAGAGCTGAGGGTTTAGCCAGTAGGCATCACTTCCCATACATTTCTCCCTACAAAAAGTATTTAATCCCAAGATTACCCTGAGAAGTTGGTTTGCATCTATTTTCCTAGATGAATAGTCAGAAAACAGTTTAGAACCGTGGACTATCTCATTCATCATGAATCACTATGGGAGCATGGAGGTGGGCCTTGACTATCAAGTCATAGCCTAAGCCTCTCGCAGAAGGCCTCTCTGTCCTTCCAGAGCCAACTGTAGCCAAGTTAAGAACCCACACTGATGAGTAAACCCAGAGCTCCCATTTCTCTTGCCCTGGCTAGTTGCTGTCCTCAGCCCTCTGCTCTGAACTCTTTGCTGACTCAGCAGTGCCTAAATGTCCACAGGTTGGGAAGACCCGTTCTTGCCTTATTGTGGGACATTTACCCTCCAAAATTTTATTCCTGACTACTCTGTGTGGTCTCTGGAGCCTACTGAGGGGCCTAGAAGCAAAGGGATACCATCTTTGGCTTTCTCACGTCATACTGTGTTTTCCCAGTCTGAGGAAACAGACTCAGAACCAGTGTCTTGGTATTTTCCTAAAGCCCATCACTCAACCTCTGATGGCACGGGATAAACTCAGACAAGTACCCCAAGTTCTGCCTCCCAAGCATCCTTGACATGTTGTGGGCAGAAGGAGGAACCAGAGAAGAACTAAAGGAAGATATGGAAGAGGAGAAGGAGGAGGAGGAGGGAGAGGAGGAAGAGGAGGAAGAGAAAGTGGAGGAGGAGAAGAGAAGAGTTACTACGATGTGTTTTCATTAGTGTCATTACTGACAAGTATCTACTAAGAAAACTGAGCCTTCATTTTACACTTACGTACATGTGAAGTGGAAACTTCAGGATTCTTTGGAAAATCAGTTGTGTTGAACATTGTTTTGCTAAGGCAAACACATGAAGGCTCTTTTCACTGAATCAGACACAAGAAAAAAGATGTTTTGCTAAAACAAGCACATGAAATTACTAGTGACATATATGTACTGATCCACCTTTCATTGCAAAGTTGAGCTCCATTTGTTAGGAGTAAATAGAGAGAAACGCACCAAAAAACTTCTGGTGGTATGCAACAGCTTCTTCCCTCTTCTGTGCAGACTCAGGCTGATTGGCAGTGTAGTGTCAGCTGAGACAGACTACATAGCTAAGGAAAGACACACGGTGAGGCAAGACCCTTAGGGAATAAGTGATGTTTGGATAGAGTATGGAAAGGAGTTGATGGACAGTAAAAAAGGTTGAGCTAAGCTTGCTTATAGCGCTAGCTGTGCAATGCCTATGGGTCTTGAACCTTAACTTGAATCTTCAGTTAACTGAGAGAGGCACAGTGAAGAAATTCTCTTCCTGTCCCTTCTGGTCCCTCCTGCTGAGTAATGCCAAGGCCTCTCATCAGCCCAGCCCAACCTAATTCAGTGCAAAGCAGCATGGAGTTACTGAGTAACCTGGAAGACACAGCAGAGAGAGGTGGAGTCAATCACCTCTTAGTAGTGGGGAAGCAACTTCCCCTTCCTGCCTGCATTCTCTTCCCTTCACAGGAACCTTTGCACCAGGACTGGCCAGAGATCCCCATTGAGAATCTCTGGTATTCAGGCCCACAATTCCTCCCTTTGTCTTCTATCAGATTAAATGTATCCAGTTTTATGTTGAGGTCCTTGATGCACTTTTACTTGGGTTATGAGCAACTTGAAAGATAAGGATCTCCTTGTATTCTTTTACATACAATTAAAATGACAACATTTGCTTATGATGTATTTTTTTTTCTCTGCCATTGTATACTTTTGGCTTCTTTGTCAAAATTCAAGTATCCAAGGGTATATAGGTTTACTTCTGAGTCTTTGATTTGAATCTGTTAATCAACTTGTCTATTTTGACACCAATGCCATGTGGTTTTTATTACTATTGCTCTGAGTACAGCTAGCAATCAGGGATGTGATACCTCCAGAGGTTCTTTTATTTTGAAGGATTATTTTAGTCATCCTGGGTTTTTAAAATGTCTCACAAACAAATAGCCAAGATCCATATGATTTTAGTTCATAATTCTACCAGATTTATGAAGAGCTCATGCCAATACTCCTTCATTTATTTTACAAGGTAGATACATAATGAGTACTGATAAATTTTTATGAAACTACAATCACCCTAATAATTAAATATATTCAACAAAGAAATAATTTCAAACCAATAAACATTGATATATAAATATATAGCACAATACATACAACCCGAATTCAGGAACACTTCAAAAACATCAATCATTATGATCAAGTAGGCTTCATCCCAGAGATGCAGAGATGAATCGACATATAATAATAGATTAATGTAATCTACCATACAAACAAACTTAAAAAAAAATTCACTCATCATCTCACTAAATTCTGAAAATTACTTTAACAAAATCTAACACCCCTTCATGGTAAAAGTCTTGGAGAGACCATGAATACAAGGGAAAGACCTAAACACAATAAAGGCAATGTACATTAAGCCTATAACCAACGGCAAATTTAACGGAGAGGATATTAAACCAGTTCCATTAAAATCAGGGGCCAGACAGGGTTGTCCACTCTCTCTATATCTGGTCAGAATAGTACTTCAAGATACAGCTAGAGCATCAAGACAGTTAACATAGATCAAGGAGATACAAAGTTAAAATAAAGAAGTCAAAATTTTTTATTTGCAGATGATATTATAGTATACATAAGTGATTTCAAAAATTCTACCAGAAAACTCCTCAACCTGATAAACACCTTTACCAGAGATTCTGGATTCAAAATTAACAACAACAACAAAAAAGCAGTAGCCCTACTATACACAGGATAAACTAGCCGAGAAAGGAACTACAAAAATAGTAGCCATCACAATAGTCACAAAAAATATAAAATAGCTTTGTGTAACTGTAACCAAGCAAGTGAAAGAATTGTATGACAAGGTGTCACATCTTTGAAGAAATCAAATGAGGAAGATAGCAGAGGATTAAAAAAATCTATGAAGTTTATTGATCAAGAAAATGAATACAGTGTGGGATGTATAAAACCTCAATGTTAAACTCCTATATTTCTTGTAACCACAAAACAGTTTACAGAGAATTACATACAGCTCCTAGACAAGAACACCCACTTCTCTTCTTAACTTAATAAAAGAGGTCTGCATTTTGATAGTTCAGTTAACAAGCCCTCTCATCAAGACCCCCAGCAGAAAAAAACATAAATCTCAGAAAAAAACAATCCATGTAGTTACTTCTCACATCCAACATCCTTTTGTTTTTCTTTTTCCTTTTCTTCTTCTGTTTTATTTTATTCCCTTCACTTTTCCTTTGTCTTTCTCTTCCTTTTTCTTTTCTTTGCACTTGCCTTCTTCTTCTTCTTCTTCTTCTTCTTCTTCTTCTTCTTCTTCTTCTTCTTCTTCTTCTTCTTCTTCTTCTTCTTCTTCTTCTTCTTCTTCTTCTCTTCTTTCTTCTTCTTCTTCTTCTTCTTCTTCTTCTTCTTCTTCTTCTTCTTCTCTTCTTTCTTCTTCTTCTTCTTCTTCTTCTTCTTCTTCTTCTTCTTCTTCTTCTTCTTCTTCTTCTTCTTCTTCTTCTTCTTCTCTACCTCCTCCTCCTCCTTCTTTTTAGTTTTTCAGGACAGAGTTTCTCTATGTAGTCTTGTTTCTGGAACTCACTCTGTACATCAGGCTGGGCTCAAAATCAGAGAGATCCACCTTCAAGTTCTGACATTAAAAGCATGCACCACTATTGCCTGTCCTAACTGACATTTCAGTAACTGTGCTACATAAACCCTTCTCAGTTGAAAGATGCTGATGTCTCTGAAGCAGAGTAAGCTTATATTCATATATTTACTATTTTTTTCTCAATTCATGTGCATCAGAGTCTTACAATAGAAATCTTGATTCTGGTTGGTATAGAATACAGTCTGCAAAGGTTTTGTTATTCTTGCTGGCATCCATGGAAGTAAGTAAACCCTAAGTTTATTACTTACATATATTTTGGTGTATAACCTAATCAATTACAATCACTAGTGTAATGGAAACTTTTAATCTTACACATCACAAAGCTATTTTATTTGCAGGAACTTGAGTTTGTTTTGCTGTTCTATAAGACTTCATTTTCCACTGTATTCTAGATTGCAGGATGCTAATCCAGATGTGTTTCAAAGTGTCTTCACACCCTTTACATGTAGTATGTCAAGATAAGCAAATATAACATAACTTAAAATGAGATTCTCACACACTGTCCTTTATATTTAGACCTTTAGTAGATATCATCAATGTTTCATTCATCTCTAATAATGGATAATTTTTTATAGAAAAACACTTTTTTCATTGTCGACAATCTATCTTGGGATAGGAAGCAATATTTGGCCATCATTATATTTTTCTGGGTTTATGAATTCAAAATTCTATCTCAAGGTCAAACCTAAACTAGACAAATAGATGCATTATAGTAGCCAATAAATGTACCTGTTTATACAAAGAAGTTCCACTTAGATAATCACAACATTTGTTTTATATGATAATACATGAAAATATACTATTAAGAACAAATTAAGTAAATGCACGAGTCCTTTATTCTTGGAATGCTATATTTACAGTATTTTTAAAAAGCAAAAAAAAAAAAAAAAAAAAAAAACAAAAAAAAAACAAACAAAAGAGCACAAGCAAACAAATAAAATTGGTCACTGCCATTCAGAATATTTTCAGAAATTTTTGAGTTCATTTTGCACCTTTCTGTATAAAAGCAAAAGTGTAAAATAAAATAAAAATGCCTACAAATATCTTCTGCTGACTTAGTATCTTCTTGCCATGACATTGATTTTAAAATGTGCTTTTGCTTCTCCAGACCAATTCTCTTTATGTTATCCTTTATTTCCTAAGGCAATAACCATTGTCAGTTTTGCCAGCCAACAACTTGCTAACTGGAGCTGGGCTACAGCCTTCCCTTGGGTCTGTTGCCTTCACAGATTGACATTCACATGTATTGTTTTGCTTTCAGATTGCCCTTCCACCCTTATTTCAGGGCAAGTAAAGTATGCTCATTTCAAAACAGTCATTTTGTTATGATGACGAAGGAAGAAAATAAACTCTTAGATGACTTAGGTTGTTCCTTTTGGATACTTGAAACTATTTTTTCCCCTGAGCATACACCTTTCTACTCTGTCTCCTTTTGCTCTCACTACTCATACTTTAAGGGTCTTTTAAATTATAATCACTTTTCCTTTCAATTGAGAAATTGAAGGCTGCTACATGGGATTTCTTTAAGTGTGGTAAACCAATATGATCACCATATTTATAAACATGAAAATATATTATTATATTTTCTACACACACATACACACACACACACAAAGATTCTGTATTTGAGAGAGAGAACAAGGTGCAAAGAGTCCACGGGACAGGATAGAATGAGGAAAGAAAAAGAGAATTATATAATTATATTCAATTTCAAAAATAAAATATAATAAATCCCTGTCACATGATTCCAGCTTATGAGTTGTCTCAGGATTGGTGTCAATTGATTTCTTTCTAAAGTTACTGTTTTAAAAAAACTACATCCTAGTCTACCTGTTTTCTGTTTTCTATTTCTACAATTCTTTCTCTTGGATAGTCTGCTCTGTCCAGTTCTTTTACTTGGTGATGTAGTAGTATTTCTTCCCCAGAAGATCCGTGCCCATGGGTTTCCTCACCTCCCTAGACAGAGCACTGCAAACATACCAATTGAGCAGAAAGCATGGATTAGAAGAACTTGAAAGACTCATCCTACTATGGAGGAAGTACTAAAGAATGAAATAAGCAGATAAGAAATTAAAATAAGAAGCCAATATTTTTATGGAAAAAAAAACCCTCTATAAAGAACATACCTAAGAACTCTTGCCTTCAACTACTGCAATTCAAATTAAAGGGCACTATCCTGAATCATCTTTTGGGGGAAGAACCCTCAGTGAATTCCACCAGGGCTGGCAGAGCTTTTCAGACATGCTCCTGGATGTCAGAAGAAAGCAAAAGACAAAGTCTTTTTTCACAGTGAATGCACCGTGAAAAGTCATATCATTTATATGGATATGGCTGTTTTATCAAAAAAAAAAAGGTTTAAAGATGGCAAAAACAAACAAACAAACAAAACCCCAACCAAACAAAAGAACACTAAATCCTAGTTGTATGATTTTAACAACTGAATACTCAGGAACCAGAAGCTGTGATTAAAGCCAGTTAGCTCAGAGTGGCAGAGAAAGCACCCAGTTGACCTAACTACCACAATCATCCCAAAAGGAAAAAGCTCTTCCTTTCCTACAAATACCATTCAACTCAAAGATGCTCCTTTCTGTTAACTCCCTGTTGGCTGATTAGTGCCCTGCATCTTGGCCTTCAGTTGACATTATTTAGCTCTTTGATTAAAGGTGTATGCTAGGGTGGCCACAGCATAAGTACTTGTATACAGTAAACAGAAATCTCTGTGATCAAAGGCAGAACCTTACAAGGTTTAGAATCAGTTAACAGTCTCTGGTCTTACGCTGTGATCAAATATCACACATCCTCAAGTTGTGGTTTTTTTGTGTTTGTTTGTTTTTGATTTTTAACTCTTGGTTCTATAAGATATTTGCAATTGAGTCATTGCCCTTTTGCACGACATTGTGGGACACTCAATCCTATTTAAAACTTTTTTTTTTGGCAGTGACAATCATGAACTATTTTCTTTCTATGACAGTTTTGTTTCTAGGCTAGTTATAATTTTCAATCATTGCGTTATTCATTTCTGCTACCTGCAGGTACCAGATGAAAGAGTGAAAAGGAGATATATTAGAAAGGCTGCAGGAAGTAACCATAAGGCATGGTCTCAAAAAAAGATATTATTTTTAAGAAATATTTACTGTAGGCTGCAGAAGGATTCAAATAGACAATCTGCTCTGGGGGAATTTAGGTTTTTGAAGGAGCAGAGCCAGTATGTCATCTATGAAGCAGATATCTCAAATATAAGATACATTTTCTCCTTATTACACTAATAATTGAGTCTCCCTCGAGCAGAAACAGAAAATATGAAAGTCCTAAAGTGACAAAAACTGTGGCTGGCATGACCATTGAAAACTTGGTGTTTGGTATATGAAGAAGTAGACCTGTTATAGAAAAAATTATTAAAGACTTACAAAAGCTTAAATTTTAAAATGAATGTGGGAAAAAAATAGTGTTGCATTTCATGTTTAGTAAAGGATGTACCTATTCAGTTAAAAATACTGCAACTGGTGGGGCACTGGTGTTGCATGCCTTTCATCCCAGCACTCTGGAGAGAGAGGCACATGGATTTCTGAGTTCGAGGCCAGCCTGGTCTACAGAGTGAGTTTCAGGACAGCCAGGGCTACACAAAGAACCCTGTCTCAAAAAACCAAAACCAAATTAAACCAAACCAAACCAAAGTAAAGCAAAAAAAAAAAAAAAAAAAAAAAAAGAAAAAAAGAAAAGAAAACAACAATAGCAACAACAACAACAAAACTGTAACTGATGCTACAGAGACACATACACACAAAAGTTGTAGACTTCATATGGAAGTCCTATAATAAGAAATAATACAGAAGCATTTCTTCCTGTCTGGAAAAGCAATGTTGAGAGGAGACTTCAAATTAAATACTTTTTATATATCCTCACAGCTATATAAAGTTTTAAATATGATTAGGGCTTTCTTCAAATGAGAAAAAGAATGAAGATTTAGTGATATTTTTGCTGAAACTATAAGTAAGCATAGAAGTTGAAGTAGTTGTTCTTAAACTTCCCAAAGCTGTGACCCTTAATATAATTCCTCATATGGTGGTGACCCTTAACCACAAAATTATTTTTATTGCTACCTCATAAATGTAATTTTCTACTTTTATGTTTTATAATATATGTAATATATTACGTTTAATATGTAATATACATGGTGTTGATAGTCTATTTAAATTTTTTATTAGATAATTTTTTATTTACATTTCAACTGTTATCCCCTTTCCGAGTTTCCGCCCTGAAAATGTCATACACCCTCCCACCTCACCCTTCCCCACAACCCACCCACTCCAATTCCTAGTCCTGGAATGACCCTACACTTGGGCATAGACCCTTCACAGGACCTAGGGCCTCTCCTCCCATTGATGACCTACTAGGCCATCCTCTGCTACATATACAGCTAGAACCACAAGTTCCACCATGTATTTCTTTGATTGGTGGTTTAGTTCCAAGGAGTTCGGAGATTTTGGTTAGTTCATATTGATGTTCCTCCTATGGGTCTTCAGACCCGTTTAGCTCCTTGGGTACTTTCTCTTGCTCCTTCATTGGGGACCTTGTGCTCCATCTAATAGATGATTGTGAGCATTGACTTCTGTATTTGTCAGGCCTTGGCAGAGGCCCTCAGGAGACAACTATATCAGGGTCCTGTCAACAGGATCTTGTTGGCATCTGCCACAGTGTTTGGGTTTTGTGGTTGTTTATGGGATGGAGCCCCAAGTGGGGCAGTCTCTGGATGGTCGTTGTTCCTTTAGTCACTGCTCTGAACTTTGTCTCTGTAACTCCTTCCATGGGTATTTTGTTTCCCTTTCTAAGAAGGATTCTCAGCTGGGATAATATCCACTTATCAGTGAGTACATATCATGTGTGTTCTTTTGTGATTAGGTTACCTCACTCAAGATGATATCCTCTAGATCCATCCATTCATCTAAGAATTTCATAAATTCATTGTTTTTAATAACTGAATATTACTCCATAGTGTAAATGTACCACACTTGCTGTATCTATTCTTCTCTCGAGGGACATCTGGGTTCTTTCCAGCTTCTTGTTATTACAAATAAGGCTTCTATCAAGATAATGGAGCATGTGTCCTTATTACAGGTTGGAGCATCTTCTGGGTATATGCCCAGGAGTGGTATTGCTGGAACTTCCAGTATAACAATATCCAATTTTTCTGAGAAACCACCAAACAGAGTGGTTGTACCAGCTTGCAGTCCTACCAGCAACGGAGAAGTATTCCTCTTTCTCCACATCCTCACCAGCATCTGCTGTCATCTGAGTTTTTGATCATAGCCATTCTGACTGGTGTGAAGTAAAATCTTAGGGTTGTTTTGATTTGCATTTTCATGATGATTAAGGATATTTAGCATTTTTTAGGTGCTTCTCAACAGTTAGATATTCCTCAGTTGAGAATTCTTTGCTTAGCTCTGTACCCCATTTTAATAGGGTTATTTGATTTTCTGGAGTCCAACTTCTTGAGTTCTTTATTTATATTGGATATTAGCCCCCTATAGAATTTAGGATTGGTAAAGATCCTTTCCCAATCTATTGGCTGCCTTTTGGTCTCCTTTGACTTACAGAAGCTTTGCAATTTTATGAGGTCCCATTTGTTGATGCTTGATCTTACAAAACAAGCCTTTAGTGTTCTGTTCAGGAATCTTTCCCTTTTGCACATATCTTTGAGGCTCTTCCCCACTTTCTCCTCTGTGAGTTTCAGTGTCACAGGTTTTATATGGAGTACTCTGATCCACTTAGATTTGAACTTTGTACTAAGAGATAAGAATGGATCAACTCACATTCTTCTACATGTTAACCACCAGTTGAGACAGTACCCTTTGTTGAAGATGCTGACTTGGACAGTTTTCGCTCCCTTTACAATGATCAAGTGACCATAAGTGTGTGGGTTCATTTCTGGGTCTTAGGTTCTGTTCCATTTATCTACCTGTCTGTCGCTGTACCAGTACCATGCAGTTTTTATCTCAATTTCTCTGTAGTATAGCTTGAGGTAAGGGATGGTTATTCCACCAGAAGTTCTCTTATTGTTGAGAATACTTTTTGCTATCCTAAGGTTTTTGTTATTCCAGACTAATTAAAAATTTTCCTTTCTAACTCTGTGAAGAATTTAGTTGGAAATTTGATGGGGATTACATTGAATCTGTAGATTGCTTTCAGCAAGATAGCCATTTTTACTATATGAATCCAGCTAATTCATGAGCATGGGAGATCTTTCCATCTTGTGAGATCTTTGATTTCTTTCTCCAAAGACTTGAAGTTCTAATCATACAGATCTTTCAGTTCCTTAGAATCACACCGAGGGATTTTTTTTTAATATTATTTGTGACTATTTTGAATGGTGTTGTTTCCCAAATTTCTTTCCCAGCCTGTTTATCCTTTGTGTAGAGAAAGTCCACTGATTTGTTTGAGTTAATTTTATATCCAGCTACTTCACTGAAGTTGTTTATCAGGTTTAGGAGTTCTCTGGGGAAAATTTTTGGGGCACTTTTATATACAATCATATCATATGCAAATAGTGATATTTTAACTTCCTATCCAATTTGTATTTCTTTTATCTCCTTTTGTAGTCTAATCACTCTGACTAGGACTTCATTTACTATATTGAATAGGTAGGGAGTAAATGGGGATCCTTGTCTAGTCAGTGATTTTAGTGGGATTGCTTCCAGTTTCTCACCATCTAGTTTGATGTTGGCTACTGGTTTGATGTATACTGCTTTTATTATGTTTATGTATGGGCCTTAAATTCCTGATCATTCCAAGACTTTTATCATGAATTGGTATTGGAGTTTTGTCAAATGCTTTCTCAGCATTTAATGCGATGAACCTGTGGTTTTTGTCTTTGAATTTGTTTAAATTATAGATTTCATTGATGGATTTCTGTATATTAAACCATCCTTGCATCCCTGGGATGAAATCTACTTGATCATGATGGATGATAATTTTGATGTGTTCTTGGATTCTATTTGTGAGCATTTTATTGAGTATTTTTGCATCGATATTCATAAAGGAAATTGGTCTGAAGTTCTCTTTCTTTTTTGGGTCTTTGTGTGGTTTAGGTATCAGAGTACTTTTGGCTTCATAGAATGAATTGGGTAGAATATCGTCTCTTTCTATTTTGTGGAATAGTGTGAGGAGTATTGGAATTAGGTTCTCTTTGCTGGTCTGATAAAACTCTGCACTAAACCTGTCTGGTCCTGGCCTTTTTTTGGGGGGGGGGGGTTGGTTAGGAGACTATTAATGACTGTTTCTGCTTCTTTAGGGGTATGGAACTGTTTAGATTGTTAATCTGATCCTGATTTAAATTTGATACTTGTTATCTGTATAGAAAATTGTGCATTTCATCCAGGTTTTCCAGATTTGTGGAGTTCAGCCTTCTGTAATAGGATCTGATGACTTTTTTTAGTTTTCCTCAGATTTTGTTATTTTATCTCCCTTTTCCTGTTTTATTTTGTTAGGATACTGTCCCTGTACCCTCTAGTTAATCTGGTTAGGGGTTTATCAACTGTGTTATTTTTCTCAAAGAACCAGCTCCTGGTTTGGTTGATTCTTTGTATAGTTCTTTTTGTTTCTGATTGGTTGATTTCAGCCCTGAATTTGATTATTTCCTGCTGTCTACTCCTCTTTGGTGAATTTGCTTCCTTTTGTTCCATGTAGAGCTTTCAGTTGTGCTATCAAGCTGCTAAGTGTATGCTTGCTCCAGCTTCTTTTTGGAGGCTTTCAGAGCTCTGAGTTTTTCTCTTAGGACTGCTTTCATTGTGTCTCATATGTTTGACTATGTTCTGGCATCATTTTCATTAAACTCTAAAGTCTTTAATTAATTTATTTATTTCTTCCTTGACAGAGTTATTATTGAGTAGATTGTTGTTCAGCTTCCACATGCATATGGTTTTTCTATCATTTGCGTTTTATTGAAGACTGACCTTTTTCTGTGGTGATCTGATAGGGTGCCTGGGATTATTTCAATATTTTTGTATCTGCTGAGGCCTGTTTAGTGCCCAATTATGTGTTCAGTTTTGGAGAAGGTACAATGACGTACTGAGAATAAGATATATCCTTTTGTTTTAAGATGAAATATTCTATAGATATCTGTTAAATCCACTTGTTTCATAACTTCTGTTAGTTTCCCTGTGTCTCTGTTTAGTTTCTGTGTCCATATCTACCCATTGATGAGAGTGGGGTGTTGAAATCTCCCACTATTATTGTGTGTGGTGTAATGTGTGATTTGAGTTTTAGCAAAGTTCCTTTAATGAATGTGGATGCCCTTATATTTGGAGAACAGATGTTCTGAATTGAGAGTTCATCTTGGTAAATTTTACCTTTGATGAGTAAAAAGTGTCCCTCCTTAACTTTTTTGATAACTTTAGGTTGAAAGTCGATTTTATCTGATATTAGAATTGCTACTCCAGCTTGTTTCTTGGGACCATTTGCTTGAAAATTTGTTCTCCAGCCTTTTACTCTGAGATAGTGTCTGTCTTTGTCACTGAGGTGAGTTTCCTATATGCAGCAAAAAGTTGGATCCTGCTTATGTAACCAGACAGTTAGTCTATGTGTTTTTATTGGGGAATTGAGTCCATTTATATTACGAGATATTAAGGAAAAGTCGTTGTTGCTTCCTGTTATTTTTGTTGCTAGATTTGGAATTCTGTTCATGTGGCTATCTTTAGGTTTTTCGAAGGATTACTTTCTTGCTTTTTCTCATGCTTTGTTTCTATCTTTGTGTTGAAGTTTCCCCTTAATTATCCTTTGCAGGATTGGATTTGTGGAAAGATATTGTGTAAACTTGGTTTTATCATGGAATACCTTGGTTTCTCCATATATGGTAATAGAGAGTTTTGCTGGGTATAGTAGTCTTGGTTAGCATTTGTGTTCTCTTAGGGTTGGTATGACATTTGCCCAGGATCTTCTGGCTTACATAGTCTCTGGGGAGAAGTCAGGTATCATTCAGATAAGTCTGCCTTTATATGTTTCTTGACCCTTTTCCCTTACTGCTTTTAATATTCTTTCTTTGTTTTGTATATTTGGTGTTTTGATTATTATGTGATGGCAGGAATTTCTTTTCTGGTCCAATCTAATTGGAGTTCTGTAGGCTTCTTGTATATTCATGGGAATCTCTTTCTTTAGTTTCGTTAAGTTTTCTTCTATAATTTTGTTGAAGATATTTACTGGCCCTTTAAGTTGGAAATCTTCTTTCTAGTCTATACCTATTATCCTTAGATTTGGCCTTCTAATTTTTTTCCTGGATTTCCTGGATTTTTGGCTTAGAATCTTTTTGTATTTCACATTTTCTTTGATTGTTGTGTCAGTGTTTTCTATTGTATCTTCTGCACCTGAGATTTTCTCTTCTATCTCTTGTATTCTGTTGGTTATGCTTCCATCAATGTCTCCTGACTTCTTTCCTAGATTTTCTATTTCCAGATCAGTCTTGCTTTGTGATTTCTTTAGTGTTTCTACTTCCATTTTTAGGTCCTAGATGATTTTGTTCAATTATTTCAGCTGATTGGATGTATTCTCCTGTATTTCTTTAGGGGAATTATTTATTTCCTTTTTATAGTCCTTCATCACCATCCTGAGAAATGACTTTAGATCCATATCTTGCTTTTTTGGTGTGATGGTGTGTCCATGACTTGCTGTGGTGTGAGAGTTTGGTTCTGATGATGCCAAGTAACCTGTGTTTCTTTTGCTTCTGTTCTTATGATTGGCTCCTGCCATCTGATTATTTCAAGTGTTTGCTGCCCTCAGTATATCTGATTGGTGCCTGTTCTCCCTGTACTCCAGGTTGATTCAGATCTCATATTCCAGATTTATCTGTGATCCTGTGATTTTGGGATGTTGTAAACCTGAAATTCTGGGTGTGTCAGAGTTCTTAGCAGTCAAGCTTCCTCTGAGACCCTGAGATCCTGGTGTGACCAAGTTCCTGAGATCATGGGATCCTGGAATCCTTATGATGCTGGGTGTGTTACAGTGCTTGGAAGTGGTACCTCCTCTGGGAGACCATGGGGCTTTCAGCTGTGTTCAAAACCAAGGTTGACCAGCACCAACCAGAAGGAACTGAGCTGCTGGTCTGGAGGATTTCCTGTGTCCCTTCTCCTGCTGGTACTGTCCCCTCATGTTTGTTTTGGAACAGATGTTGCCTTAGACTCACCAGTGATCCTAAGTTCCTGGGCTTGCTAAGGTGCCTGCATTGTGGAGGGTCCTCTGGGGACCATGGTAACCCAGGACTTGCACAGACCAGAAGGATGCTTTGATAGTCTTAGGCAACAATGTGAAAGAGTCATTCCACACAGCAGGTAATGGTGACCATCAGGTTGAGAACATTTGGTCTAGAGGGTATAGCTAACTCTGAGTAATTTAAATGTCTCAGATACTTTGAACTTTTACTTTTTTAGAAGAAAAAAAAACGGGTTTCATGCTTGTACATATGTGTACATATGTGGGGTCTAAGAGTCTACAAATGCAAGAAGGCACCAGATCCTCCAGGAACTAGTGTTACAGAATTGTAAACAGTCACATTGATATTCAGAACCCATGTCTTCCTAGGAACAGTAAGTACTCTTAAGGTCTGAGCCCTCTCTCAGAATCTCTTTTGTCTTGTCTTTTTTTTTTTTTTTTAACTCTTGCTTTTTTAGTCTCTGGGTTTTACTACTGCCTACCTGGTTGTTACTTATTTTATTCGTTCCCTTATACTACTAGCCATCCTATTATTCCTAGTTAACATACTGTTAGTATTGCATTAGTAATACTATTTTAATGTTCTTGCAAATTTTAAAATATCTTCATTATAAAAATGTATAATTTACAACCTCTTTCCCCACTTTTACCAATTCTTAATTTATTTTATTTAATTAAATTAATTTTATTTATTTACATTCCAAATGATTACCCTGCAAGTCCCCCCTCACAAAGATCCCCTTTCCACCCCCACTACTTTCCCTGAATCTCCCCACCCTGGAGCATCAAGTCTGTACAAGAGTAGGTGCATCCACTCCCAGTGAGACCACTGAAGCAGCCCTGCTGGAAAATGGATATTGTAGACAAGCCTCCACTTTGTTGTTGGGGGGCCCACATGGAGAGACAGCTGCATATCTGCTGCATGCATGCTGGGAATCTCATTCAAGGTTGTCTGTGTTCTTTGGTTGGTGGCTCAGTATATGAGAGCTCCCAGAGTTCCATGTTATTTGATTTTCTTAGTTTTACTGTGGGGTTCCAATCCCTAAGAGAGCATTCTGTCTTTCCCCCAACTCACCAGTAAGCGTCCCTGACCTCTGTCTAATATGTGACAGTATATATCTGCACCTGTTTCTGTCAACTGGGGGAAGAGCCTCTCAGAGGACAGTTATGCTAGATTCCTGTCTGCAAGCATAACAGAGTACTATGAATAATGACAGGGATTGGGGTTTGTTTTGGGGATAAATTTCAAGTTGTGACAATTATTGGGTGCCCATTGCATCAGTCACTGTCCCATCTTTGTCCCTGCATTTCTTTTAGACAGGACAAATTTGGGGTAAAAAATTTTGTGGGTGGGTTTGTGTCCTTGTTCCTGTCCTAGAGATCCTGCCTGGATAAAGAAAGTGGCTTTTTTATATTTCATGTCCCCACTGTTATGCATCTTGGCTAACATCATCTGGATTTACTAGTGGGATCCTTCTTCATCTCAGGTCTCTGAGACTTCCGAAAGGTCGCCTGCCTCCAAGGCAGATGTATATTTTTATTCATTTTCCTGCTTCTCTTGATCTCTCTCCTGTCTTCCCAGACCTGATTCTGCACCACCACCACCATTTTCCTCATGCTCTCCTCTCCCACCCATTCCCTCCCTCTCTCTGCCTCCTATGACAATTTTTCCCCCTTCCCCTTTGAAGTGTGATTCAAGAATTGTTACTTGGCTCTCCCATCTTGTTTAATTTCTTTGGGTTTGTGGGGTATATAATAGGTATTTTGTGCTTTACAGCTAATATCAGTGGATAAATACCATGCATATCTTTTATCTCTGGGTTACCACACTCAGGATTGTGTTCTCAAGTTCCATCTATTTGCCTGCAAAACTCACAATGTCCTTTTTTTACCTGAACCTCCTCCTCCTCCTCCTCCTCCTCCTCCTTCTTCTTCTTCTTCTTCTTCTTCTTCTTCTTCTTCTTCTTCCTCCTCCTCCTCCTCCTCCTCCTCCTCCTCCTCCTTCTTCTTCTTCTTCTTCTTCTTCTTCTTCTTCTTTTTTTCCATCAGTTCTTTGGTTGAAGGACATCTGGGTGGTTTCTAGTTTCTGGCTACTATGAATAAAGCTGCTGTGAACTTAGAAGAACATGTGTCATTGTGATGTAGTTTAGCACCTTTTGGATATATTCCCAGGAGCTGTATAACTGGCTTTCCAGGAAGAACTATTTACAATTGTCTGAGTAACCACCAAGTTGATTTCCAGAGTGGTTGTACAAGTTTTCAATACAACCCAAAATGGAGAAGTGTTCTCATTTCATCTTTGCCAGCCTGTACTGTCACTTGAGCTTTTAATCTTAGCCAATCTGATTGGTATAGGTAGAATATTAGGATCATTTTTATTTAGATTTCCCTGATGAATGAAGTTGTTGAGCATTTCTTTAAGTGCTTCTGCCCAGATAATCCAAGTGCAATTCTCAATGCCATATGGAAAGACAGTCAATTTTTAGTATATAGATCAAATATGTCTAAACCTTTCACAATGTTGTTCAACTACTGTCATTACCTATCCCCATATATTTTTCTTATTTATAACTGGAAACTTTGTCATATATTCTGAGAATCTGTGCTGGATATAACTTTCTTTGATAAAATGTAACATCAACTGACAAACAGTTGGTTTGTGGCTGAAGTTGTAATTTAACTAGGTAGTTCAGGAAACATATGAATAGTTTGAATAGTTTAAGAAAATACCACAGGAAACAGAAATCATGGTTCTCATTAAAACATAACATTTAAAGGAAGAAAATGGAATCAAGTATAAAAATTGTAAGAATGTTAAAAAGAAAAATCCAAAGGAATCAAAACTTGTATGAAGTTTCTAATTCTGAAAATCTCGTAAATATTGAGTGGGGAACTCACTTCTTAAATATATATTTAGATAATTCTGAAAGTTGTACTAAAATCGGCCTTTATTTTGTTAACTCCAGCAAATTTTATTATCACATAGATCACTGAAAAAATCTTTGCTTTGTTTAAAATAGCTTTATATTATAAGTGAGTAAAGATACAAGATAATGATCTGTTTTGTTAAATGTCAATAAGAAGCTGTGGGAAACAGAAATGGAAACTGCAACAAAGGGTATTTAAAAATTAGATTCTATAGACTTGCCAATCTTCACATTGCTCTGTCACCTTCCTTCCTTCATTGTCCCACCATCCCTTGCAACTAGCAATTATTACTATGTTAGTCAGTGATAAGAACAAGGCCTCCCTAAGGCACCAGTTGATTTCTGTTCATGAAGCATCTGATTGCATAATGAATAAAAAACATATTATTATCTGCAGAGAAAAGTATCTGTATATTTAAATAGTCTAAGACATTTTGCTGATACGTCACACAAATATTTTCTCTGGATTAAGACACTGTCTCCCTAGAGGAAAAAGAGAGACTTACAGTGGTTACATAGCTCAAAGAAAATAAACAAATCTGTAATAAACAAAAATATGAGACTCCACTCCATAGATATATAAATTATAAATAATTTGTGGAGGTAAGGAAAACTCCTGGTGATGTATCTATGTGTAAGTTTTTCGTGACATGTTTGAGAGAAAATTTTGTTAATTGTAATCTATTCTAGAAAAGGGCTTTTGGAAATGCAGCTGCATTGGTAACCTCTACTGCAATAAGTATCTCCAAATACACTCGGTGATTTTATAGTGAATATATATAGATATGCTTGACATATTGATTAGTGTATTTGAATGTCAGTAGTGATTTGTGTGGAATGTGGAGAAATTTGTTCATTTCTTTACAAAAAGTCGGGCATTACCAGTGAAGCCTGAACAGGAATCAATCGAGTCACAGAGGAGTCAAATAGATTTCTATGGCTACGGTGATGGATAGAACATGAGATGCAAATCTTTTCGATTTAAGTGCTTCCTTGATCAGTGTAGTCCACCAAGGGTATATAGCCTACAAACAGCTGAAGAAGCAAAGAAGATATCACAATTCCTGAATGTAGTACATATTTTCCAGGGATAGAAATAAGGTTTGTTGTCTCAGGCTGGTCTGCTGTATACTGAAGAAACTGTGGTGGAAACAGTGAAGTACTTGAATATAAACAAAGAGTGTTGAAGTCAAATAACACTGGATCAGACAGGATTATGTTTAGCACAGAAAATAAAGTGGTTATATCATGTGGGTCAGTCAATAGGACTTTTATATGGCCTTAGTGAATATTCTATGATCTGTGATCTGATCAGTATAATGATTTAATAACTAATACATAGTAATTAACACTTCCAAATCTTGAAATAATTGTTTTTATTTTGGTGATTTCATAATTTCTAAGAATTATTTTAAACATATCCTAAATCGTTTTTTATTAGACATTTTCTTTATTTACATTTCAAATGTTACCCCCTTTCCTGGTTTCCTTCCTAAAACCCCTTATCCTCTCAACCCTCCCCCTGCTCACCAACCCACCCACTCCCACTTCCTGGACCTGGTATTCCCCTACACTGGGGCATAGAGCCTTCATATAACCAAGAACCTCACCTCACATTGATGACCTACTAGGCCATCTTCTGCTACATATGCAGCTGGAAGGCATTAGTCCCACCATGTGTACTCTTTGGTTTGTGGTTTGGTCCCTGGGAGCTCTGGAGGTACTGGTTAGTTCATATTGTTGTTCCTCCTATGGGGCTGCAAACCTCTTCAGCTCCTTGGGTACTTTCTCTAGCTCCTTCATTGAGGACCCTGTGATCAGTCCAATGGATGGCTGTGAACATCCACTTCTTTATTTATCAGGCACTGACAAAGCCTCTCACGAGACAGCTATGTCAGGCTCCTGTCAGTAAGCACTTCTTGGCATGCACAATAGTGTCTGGGTTTGGAGATTGTATATGTTTAGTTAATAGTTATCCTAAGGCCTGGAGAGATGATACACTTAAGAGTACTTACTGTTATTACAGAGGACCTTTGTTTGTTTCCCATTACTGACATGGTAGCTCACGGTCAATTGCCTACATCTATATAGTACATATGCCTATATGTAGGCAAATAGTAAACCATAAAATGTTCTACAAAATAATTTCAAAAGTAGTGAATTTGTTATGCTACAAAAACCCAGGTGTGAGTATGTCTTTTAATGTGTGTGCACCTGTGTCAATTATTACCCTAAAGGATAGAATATAAAAAGTAGAAATTATGTTATGGTGGCCTTCAGTACAAAATATTTCAAGCACTCAAGATCATATACTGTCTAACCTCTCATTTTCAGATATGAAGCAAAAAGTACCAAAAACTACAATAACAAATAACAAAATGTATTTAGATGAAAACTTTAATAACTAAAACACATCAAAGAAATATTTTTTAAAAAGTACTGCTTTTAGAATATGGGGAATAGTTAGATAGGAATTTAATTTGACACATTAATAAGGAAATAAACATAACAGTTCAGAGAAGAACACAAAACTACTTATTGAAATATGGTATTATTAACAACTGAAAATTGAGCTACTACTAGTATAGGAACTTGATAAATATTTAATAAACATAGGAAAAATATAATGTTTTCATTATATTCTTCATTCATGATAAAAGTATTAATTTTTACTTAAAGAAGAGAGCCTTTATCAATATTAGAGGTAACTTATCTGTGAAGCTTTTATCTGTGCATAAAGCCAAATTAAAACAAAAGAGGTAATCAGCTTTGTGTACTCTATTAATAAAATTTAAATTTAAAATAGCTGCTAGTTAACCAACTAATTTTCAGTTTTATTCCTGTACAGATGAATCCATAATCACATTGTATGGATTACAGTGATAGGGAACCTTATTTTCCAAGTGTCTCAGTGTATGCAACTGAGAAAAAGAAAAAAAATATTTCATATCAGAACCAATTGGCTATTGTATGGCAATGCGTTTCTAAATATACTTTTCAATAATGTGAGCTTAAATTCCTGAAATCTTGTTTATTTATAATCTATGATCTGTGATCTGATCAGTATAATGATTTAATAACTAATACATAGTAATTAACATTTCCAAATCTTGAAATAATTGTTTTTATATTTTGGTGATTTCATAATTTCTAAATTATTTTAAACATATCCTAAATCGTTTTTTATTAGACATTTTCTTTATTTACATTTCAAATGTTACCCCCTTTCCTAGTTTCCCTCCTGAAACCCCCTATCCTCTCAACCCTCCCCCTGCTCACCAACCCATCCACTCCCACTTCCTGGACCTGGTATTCCCCTACAATGGGGCATAGAGCCTTCATATAACCAAGAACCTCATCTCACATTGATGACCGACTAGGCCATCTTCTGCTACATATGCAGCTGGAAGGCATTAGTTCCACCATGTGTACTCTTTGGTTTGTGGTTTGGTCCCTGGGAGCTCTGGAGGGACCAAAATACATTTTCATTTTTTCCAGACATGAAATATAAGTGAAACTATGGATCTTTGTACTTGTATAATCTGATCTTGCATTGGATCTTTGTACTTCTATAATCTGATCTTGCATAGTTGGTACTTAGGGACAAAGTAAATACACACAGAGTCAAACTATTCCTGAGACTTCATCAAGTAAGTGCAAATTCAGGGTGTGATATTTTCCTAGTTAGTTGTGATATTTTTTCTAGTTAGTTGACCAAGAAAGCTTCATCTTTTGTTAAACAAAGTACCTCTAAGCATATTTTTATTCACAGCTGCTTCTGGATATTTATTTTCATGATAAATTCATGTTTATGATTTTACAATACATTATACTATTCTGACAATGAACTAGTAAATAAAGTTTATCTTTGCATCAAATATCTTATTGTTAACTATCTAGTATGTTTGACAGTAAAGAAAGAAAAGGGGGAGAAAAGGAAAGAAAATTTAAAAGTAGAAGCTACAGATTTCAATATCATACAAATCTCTTTGGTAATTTTGCCTCGTGACATTTCTGGATTCTTTTATAATGGAAGTTTTGGATGCATTCAAGCAATTACAATTTGACTTTTCCCACACACCCATACCATTATATCTTATTTTCATCTACCCTCAGCCCTTCCTATTTCCTATCACCCTTTGTTGTTTCCTTCTCCTTTCCACAGAATATCCCCCCATTTTCTTGATATACAAATATTTTTAATCCCTTCCCTTCATTTTAGAGCTCTGGAATCTCTCTTATAGTTCATTCCCTACTAGCATTTCCTACATTAATATTAAAATTTACACAATACATATACACACATGAAAAATACACAAACACACGCATACACACAAGAGGGGGTATGAGAGAGAGAAAGAGAGAGAGAGAGAGAGTTCTCTATCAGTTTGACATTTTTCAAATAATTTATCAATCTCCAGTTCCCTTCATTAACCCGCACATATCATATAGTATATGCTTCTCTACAGTTTATTGAAAGTGGCTGAGGTAGAGAAAATATCAAGGATATGTGCTCTACTCTCTGGTTAATATAATGCTGGAAAATCTAGTTAGTGTAGTTTGATAAGTAAAATAAACAGAAAATATTGAGACTGGAACAAAAGGTTTCCAGTTAACAATATTTTTAATTCGATATTTTCACGATATACATTTCAAATATTATCCCCTTTCCTGGTACCCCTGGTAGCCCTATAGCCAATGCCCCCTGACCTTGCTACTATGAGGGTGTTCCCCCATTCATCTACCCTCTCCCTCCTCCCCACCCTGGCATTTTCCCTACACTGGGGCACTGAACCTTCATAGGACCAAGGGCTTCTTCTCCCGTTGAGGCCCAACAAGGTCATCCTCTGCTACATATGTGGATGGAGCCATGGGTCCCTGCATGTGTACTCTTTGGTTGGTGGTCCCTGGGAGCTCTGAGCAGTCTGGTGGGTTAATACTCTTGTTCTTCCTATGGAGTTACAAACCCCATTTCAGCTCCTTCAGTCCTGTTCATAGCAGCCTTATTTATAATACCTAGAAGCTGGAAAGAACCCAGATGTCCTTCAACAGAGGAATGGATACAGAAAATATGTTACATTTACAAAATGGAATACTACACAGCTACTAAAAAACAATGACTTCATGAAATTCTTAGGCTCGGGATTCCCAAGATACATTTCACAGACCATGTAAACCTCAAGAAGAAAGACCAAAGTGTGGATGCTTTGGTCATTGTTAGAAGGGAGAAGAAAATACTCATGGAAGGAAATACAGAGACAAAGTGTGGAGTAGAGACTAAAGGAAAGGTCATCTTGATTGATAACTGTCCTAGTTATCAATATTTCAACTAGAAATGATTTAGCATATTTAAAACTTTAAAGATGTTACTATATACAATAATTGATATAAAATCTAACATGGCATAAACTGAAAAAGAAATTATTGCATTTTTAAATTCAAGTAATCATTCACCACAATGTGAAATTCAGGTGCTAATCTCACTTAAAGTAGGATAGTATGTGATTCTTAATAAATTTACCCAAAGAGTATAGATCTTGTGCTCTAGAGTATATGTACATTATTTACATTAATAAAAAGAATTTTAACCCATTCTTACTTAAAGGAAGAACTACTTTTGCAAAACTATCAATGTTGCTTAAGGCAATCAACAATATTAAAGTAATTCCTAACAAGTTGTTATACATTTTAGAAGAAATTAGCAAATCACTCACCAATTCAATTTGGTAATTAAAATCAATATAGAGCCAAAGTGACTGAAATGGTTGGTAGGATATATCTTAAGAGTTAAGTATAATAAAAATTACTTCCAGGCAGTGGTGGTACATGCTTTTAATCCTAGTGCTGGGAGGCAGAGGCAGGCAGATTTCCCAGTTCGAGGTCAGCCTGATCTATAAAGTGAGTTTCAGGACAGCCAGGGCTGCTCAGAGAAACCCTATCTCAAAAAAAAAAAAAAAAAAAAAGAAATTACTGATTTGTGCCAGTGCAATTAATGTTTTAAAAAACATAGATTTTTGCCTCAGTGTAACTATTACCAAAAGTTAATGTAAACCTTGGTAATAAAAAAAAGTTAGTTGATATGAGTACACTGGGGTACATATAAAGTCTAGGCCTGCTAGTCTGCTGATTGCACCCGCACAGACCACATTTAGTTATCTCCTTCTTCCAATTTTTATTGATTATGGTGTTGGCTTCCAATAGTCAAACCAAGTTACGTATGCACTCTGAACATTACCCAGGTTGACGCTTTCTTTCCTAATTTTGGCATCTAATGATGCTAATTGTTTTTTAATTGTATGCTATGATTTCTAAGATCTCATTCATTTTTTAAACAAAATGATCATAATGAACTTGTTCTAGTTCAAGATAGAATAGATCACCAGACTCAAAGTAATGCTATTCTTCCAGGGTCAATGTAGTCATGATGCTTGTATCATCCATTGTGGCCTGTGAGCAGTTCATCACCAGGAAACATCCACCTGTTGAATTAAAATATGCTTTGCAAGTGTTCATGAATTTTGCCATCTGAATGTGACTATTTTTGGTGTATATGTGCATAGTGTAAAGTTATATTCCCCCATGTTTTGAATTATGGTTGTTAATCTCGACATTGTGAATGATATGTATTGCATCTTTGTGTCTGGAAGGTGTGGGTAGAGTATGTGTTTGATTCTAATTTAATGGTGTCTTTGTGTGGTATATATAGAGCTATTCATGGTGTTAACTGATGACCATGGGATGTTATAAATCTGTTGCCTAGTTTCTATGGTATGCCTTTAGTGTGATAGCCTGGATATGCATTGTCCAGAAATACATTTATAAGGTTTATCTCACATATGCCTTCTGAGCAATATGATCCTTTTTCATTATCTGATAATGTTTGGAAGTATGAGGTCCTTCTTCTGAGTTCTGTTGTAAAAAAAAAAAATTTATCTAATTCTCTATTCCTGCTAAATTACTTTTATAATTTGGTACACAATTAAGTTAAGATTCTGTGATATAAGGAAGCTTCCATTTTCTATTATATTCCTGTTGATATTGTTCCCTAAATACTTGCATTTCTGTATTCCTGGTGTTTATTATGATGTGGAGTGAATCTCTGCTTCTTGATAGTGCGTGGAGAGCTGGGGGTTGTTTTCCTGTCAATTTTCTGAATATTATAAATTTCTGCCTTGATGGATGCAACTACTACTTCTACTACTCCTTCTTCCATCAAGCCTCCTAATAAAGCTCCATCCATGAAAGCTCCTACGGCCAGTGTCTCTAGGGGTCTTCTGTAGAACTTATTTGGGCTACTGTATTGATATGATATGGTGCCTATTTCTCCACAATATAACTTAGGAGGTTTAAAGGCTTGTAATGAGATGGAAATCTGGATTTTCCTCATCATAGGAGTCAATATAATTTCTACTGGTAAGATTGTGTCCAGTACTACAAAAGGGGCTTCTTTGACTGAAGATGGCCCAGGTGGTGGATTTAACCATGCTGGTGGGTAATGTGCTGTCATGAATCTTATGCTGGTTTTATTAATATCTGCATAGCCTAATGGAATTTTGAATCCTCCTCTCTCTACCAAGAAAGGATTATTTTGTGAGTGGTCTGATTTCTGGCAGTCCTGTAGTGACATGGGTAAGTATAAGATCTTTTTTATTTTTGTTTTCTTCATTTACATTTCAAATGCTATCCCCTCTCCTATTTTCTTCTCCAAAAATCTCCTCCCCTTGATCCCAAACCCACTCACTTCCACTTCCTGGCCCTGGCATTCCCCTATACCGTGGCCTAGAATCTTTGCAAAACCAAGGGTCTCTCCTCCCACTGATGGCCGACAAGGCCATCCTCTGCTACATATGCAGCTGACTTAACCCAGTCATCTGTGCCTGCCATTATAGGGTTTGCTTTTGGGCTATTCAGTCTGACATTTGCGAGTCTTGATTGGGGGTGGTGGTGGTGGTAATATGTAGCTAAAATAATATGGTAGGCCTGAATGATATATGCTTCTTGCATTGTAATCTTTCATTCTCCAAGTTTTCCACCATTGTATATTCCTTTCTGATGCCTTTGTGTGGTATTTGGGTGTTAGGCTGCTAAGGTTATAATAGCAGCCAACCTCTGGTATATTTGTTTCTGTTAAATTGGTTTTCTTGTGTCTAATGATGTTAAAGTCTGTGTAGCTAAAACTAGGGATTGATATGCTGTCCATCCCTAGGGTACCTTACTGGGGTACTGCCCTGCATTTTGCAGATATGTTTCTTTCTGGAAAAATTAACTGTGGTGAGGTTTACTATTGTATTCCATGGTATAGGGAAATCAATTCGTGCTTTGTTTAATGCTTTGTCACAAATGTACCTGACTGTTTTATATTATTCCTTTTTATCACATGTGGTCATATAGTGATGTTGATTGTAGTAAGTAATGTTTTGTAATAATAATGTAAAGTATGTTCCTATGGGATTCATGGTTATGTTTTTCTTTTTGAGTCTGAATTTAGGTAAGTTTCCACCTATCATGGATATATTTCTTCTTAAGATTGGTAGTCCTCCCCAAATGGGTATCAGTTTCTATTTTTTATTATTTTGTATATATATATAAATTTATATATATATATATATATATATATATATATATATATATATATATATATATATAAATTTCATATTTTATTCCCATCCCATCCAACCTCCGACTGTTCTACAACCCATTTCTCCTCCCCACTCACCTGTCTCCACATGGATGTCCCTAACCCCCGCCCTACTTGAAATCTAAACTCCCTGTGGCCTCCAGTCTCTTGAGGGTTATGTACATCAACTTTGAATGAATACAGACCCAGCAGTCCACTACTGTATGTGTGTTGGAGGGGGGGGGGGATCATGTCAGGTGAGGTACGCTGCCTGGTTGATGTTCCAGTACCTGAGAGATCTCAAGGGTCCAGTTTTGTTGAGAATGCTGGTTCTCCTTCAGGATCACCACTATCCTCAGCTTCTTTCAGTTTTTTTCCCTAATTCAACAACAGGGATACACAGTTTCTGTCCATTAGTTGGGTGCAAGTATCTGCATCTGATTCTTTCAGCTGTTTGTTGGGTCTTTTGGAGGGCAGTCATGATATGTCTCTTTTTGTGAGCACTCCATAGCCTCAGTAATAGTATCAGGCCTTGGGACTTCCTCTTGAGCTGAATCATACTTTGGGCCTGTCACTGAACCTTCTTTTCCTCAGGCTTCTCTCCATTTCCATCTCTGTAATTCTTTCAGAGAGGAACAATTATGTGTCAGAGTTGTGACTGTAGGATGATAATGCCATCCCACACTTGATGTCCTGTCTTCCTGCTGGAGGTAGTAGGCTCTGTAAGTTCCCTCTCCATACTGTTTGGCACTGCATCTCTCCCATTAAGTCCTGATAGTCACTCACCTTCCAGGTCTCTGGTCCTCTCAGGTTCTCCAATCTCACAAGTTTGCCTGTTTTCATTCTTTCTGTTCACCCTCAGGGAATCAGTCCTTTTCCCTCACCCAACACCAGAATAGGTTCCCATTTCCCTCCCACCCCCTTCCAGTTTCCCTGCCAGGTTTCTCTGTCCCTCCAGACTTGTGATAGATTTCTTCTCTCTCCCAAGTGGGACTGAAGGACCCTCACTTAGGTACTTCAGCTTGCTGACCTTTTAAAGTTTTATGAACATTATCTTGGGTATTCTGTACTTATTCTTTCTTTTTTTTAAAATTTTGGTTAATAACTGTGGGAACTAAAAGGGGTAGGGGAAGAAGGGTAAGGAAGGATAGCCCGCACCTGGCCAGAGTTCCTCCTGTACTCTGAGCAGGCAGACATGGGAAGGCTGCCAGACACTTTCTACTGGGCCCCAGGTGGGCATCTAAGCCACTGACTCGAATAAATAGGGGGTGGACAAGGGGCAGCTCCCTAAACCATGGGGTCCCGGGGTTGTGGGAGAGAGAGTTTAAGGAGAGAGGTTCCCACATAGGTGAGAGTCTGCACAGTGGGTCTATGGTTTTTTTTAAATATACATTTTGTTATTTACATTTACATTTACATTTCCAATGCTATCCCAAAAGTCCCCCACACGCTCCCTCACCCACTCCCCTACCCACCCACTCCTACTTCTTGGCCCTGACATTCCCCTGTACTGACACATATAAAGTTTGCACGACCGATGGGCCTCTCTTTCCATTGATGGCCGACTAGGCCATCTTCTGATTCATATGCAGCTAGAGAAACGAGCTCTGGGTAGGGTGGGGGTATTGGTTAGTTCATATTGTTGTTCCACCTAAAGGATTGCAAATCCCTTCAGTTCCTTGGGTACTTTCTCTAGCTCCTCCATTGGGAGCCCTGTGATCCATCCAATAGCTGACTGTGAGCATCCACTTCTGTGTTTGCCAGGCCACGGCATAGTCTCACAAGAGACAGCCATATCCGGGTCCTTTCAGCAAAATCTTGCTAGTGTATGAAATTGTGTCAGCATTTGGAAGTTGATTATGGGATGCATTCCCAGATATGGCAGACTCTAGATGGTCAATCCTTTCGTCTCAGCTCCAAACTTTGTCTCTGTAACTCCTTCCATGGGTGTTTTGTTCCCAATTCTAAGAAGGAGCAATGTGTCCACACTTGGGTCTACAGTTTTAGAGCTTTATTGTAGAAAGGCAGAGAGAAAGAGAAAAGGTGGAAAAAGAGAGAAAGACTGGCCATGGCCAAGAAGAAAGAAAGGGGGAAGAAAGAGAGAGACAGAGAGACAGAGAGAAGGGGGGAGGGAGTGGGAGAGAGAGAGAGAGGGAGGGGGAGAGAGAGGGAGGGAAGGAGGGAGGGAGCGAGGGAGAGAAAGAGAGAGAGAGAGAGAGAGAGAGAGAGAGAGAGAGAGAGAGAGAGAGAGGGAGAGAGAAGAAAGGCTAGAGAGTAAGAGGGAGAAAGAGGAAGAGAGAGGAGAGAGAAAAGGTGACTAGAGGAGAGGAGAGTGAGGGGAGAAAGAGCAAGAGAACAAGAGAGAACAAGAGAGAGCAAGAGAAGTGGGAGATCAAGGAGGGGTCAAACAGCCCCTCTTAAGGTATGCTCTTATCTTTACTGTTTAGCCTGAAGTTCAGAAGCTTGGGACATTGCCTACATGACTAATAACCTTGTTTTTCTTGTGGGAGCTGAGGGGACAGTAACTTTGACAGAAGCCAGAGTTCCAGGAGAAATGCGAGAACTCCTTCCATCTCATATAGGTAAATTATCACCATCGGGTCCCTGGGTTCAGACCTCAACTCTACTGGAGACCAGACTGACTGTGTATAGACCAATACCCGACAAATATCCACTTACTGGTGAGTACATACCATGCATGATCTTCTGGGTCTGAGTTACCTCATTCATGATGATATTTTCTAGTTCCATCAAGTTGCCTGCAATACTCAGGATGTCTTCATTCTTAATAGCTGAGTAGTATTCCATTGTGTAAATGAACCTCGTTTTCTGTAACCATTTTTCTGCTGTGGGACATCTAGGTTGTTTCCACCTTCTTGCTATCACAAATAAGGCCTCTATGAACATCATGGAACACGTGCCCCTGTGGTTTGGTGGGGTATATTTTTGGGTATATTCCCAAAAATGGTTTGGCTGGGTCTTCTGGTAGATCTATTTCCAGTTTTCTGAGAAACCTCCAGAATGATTCTCAGAGTGGTTGTACCATTTTGCAATCCCACCAGCAATGAAGGAGTGTTCCTCTTTCTCCCCATCCTCTCCAAAAGTTTTCACCTGAGGATTTCAACTTAGCCATTCTGATTGGTGTAAGGTGGAATCTCAGTGTCGTTTTGACTTGCATTTCTCTTATCACTAGGGACTTTGAACATTTCTTTAGGTGCTTCTCAGACATTCAAGATTCCTCTGTTATGAATTCTTGGTTTACTTCTATACCCCATTTTTGATTGGGTTAGTTGGTTCTTTGGTGATTAACTTCTTGAGTTCTTTATATATTTTAGATATGATCCCTCAATTGGATGTGGGGTTAGTGAAGTTTGTTTGTTTGTTTGTTTGTTTGTTTTTTCCAATGTGTTGGTTGCTGATTTGTCTTATTGACTATGTCCTTTGCCTTACAGAAGCTTTCCAGTTTCAGGAGGTCCCATTTATCAATTCTTGATCTAAGAGCATGAGCCACTGAAGTTGTATTTAGGAATTTCCTACTTGTGTCAATGAGTTCAAGGCTCTTTCCTAATTTTCCTTCTATTAGATTCAGTGTATCTGGTTTCTTGTTGACGTCCTTGATCCACTTCGGTTTGAGCTTTGTACAAGGTGACCAATATGAGTCTATTTTCATTCTTCTAAATACAGACAGCCAGTTAGAGCAGCAGTGTTTATTGAAAATGCTTTCTTTTTTCCACTGTAAATTTTTGGTGTCTTTGTCAAAGATCAAGTGACCATAAGTCTCTGGTTTTATTTCTAGGTCTTCAATTCTATTCCATTGATCAATGTGTTTGTCTCTGTACAGGTAGTATGCAGTTTTTAATCACTATTGCTCTGCACTAAAGCTTGAGGTCACAGTTGGTGATTCTCCCAGCTATTCTTTTATTGTTAAGAACTGTTTTCATTCTTCTGGGTTTTTGCCTTTCCACATGTATTTGAGAATTGCTCTTTGCGTGTCTGTGAAGAATTGTGTTGGGATTTCAATGGGAATTGCATTGAAGCTATGGACTGCCTTAAGTAGGTTGTTCATTTTTGCTATGTTAATTCTGACATTCCATGAGCATGGAAGATCTCTCCATTTTCTGAGATCTTCGATTTCTTTCTTGAGAGACTTCAAGTTATTGTCATATAGGTCTTTCACTTGTTTCATTAGAGTTGCTCCATGTTATTTTATATTATTGGTGGCTATTGTGAAGGGAGTTATTTCCTTAATTTCTATCTATACTCTTTATCATTTGTATAAAGAAGGCTACTGATTTATTTGTGTTATTTTTATATCTAGCCACTTTGTTTAAGTTGTTTATCAGATGGAGAAGTTCTCTGGTAGAATTTTGGGGGTCACTTATCATATCATCTTCAAGTAGTGATACCTTTATTTCTTCTTTTCCAATTTGTATCCACTTGATTTCCTTTTGTTGTCTTATTGTTCTAGATAACACTTTGAGTACAATATTGAATAGATATGGGGAGAGTGGGCATCCTTGTCTTCTCCCCAATTTCAGTGGATTTGCTTCAAATATGTCTCCATTTAATTTGATATTGGCTGTTGGTTTTCAGTAAGTTGCTTTTATTATGTTTAGGTATGGGCCTTGAATTCATGAATTCATGATATCTTCAATACTTTTAAAGTGAAGGGGTGTTGTATTTTGTCAAATAGTTTTTTATACATGTAAGGAGGTGAATATATATATATATATATATATATATATATATATATATATATATACACATAGTGGGTTATGTTAATGGATGTTCATATAGTAAACCAATCTTGCATCCCTGGAATGAAGCCTACTTGATTGTGGTGAATGATGTTTTTTGTTTGTTTGTTTGTTTTGTTTTTTGTTTTGTATTTTTCAAGACAGGGTTTCTCTGTGTAGTCCTGGCTGGCCTTGAACTCACTCTGTAGACCAGGCTGGCCTTGAACTCAGTAATCTGCCTGCTTCTGCCTCCCAAGTGCTGGGATTACAGGTGTGCACCACCACTGATTGGCGAATGATAGTTTTGTTGTGTTCTTGGATTCAGTTTACAAGGATTTTATTGAGTAATTTTTGCATTGATAATAATAAGCAAGATTGTTCTGATATTCACTTTTTAGTTGGGTCCTTGTGTGGTTTAGAAATCAGAGTAATTGTGGTTTCATAGAACAAGTTAAGTAGTGTTCATTTTGTTTCTATTTAATGGAATAGTTTGAGGACAATTGGTGTTAGGTCTTCTTTGAAGGTCTGGTAGAATTCTGCACTAAAAACATATGGCCCTCGGCTTTTTTTGGATGGGAGATTTTTAATGACTTTTTCTATTTCCTTGTAGGATATGGGCATGTTTGGATAGTTTATCTGATCTTGATTTAACTTTGGTATGTGGCATCTGTCTAGAAAACCATCGATTTCATCTAGATTTTCTCATTTTGTTACGTATAGGCTTTTACAGTAGGATCTGATGATTTTTTTAATTTCTTCCATTTCTGTTGAATTTCCTCAGTTTCTTCTCATTTCTGATTTTGTCAATTTGGATACTGCCTTTTGGTCCTTTAGTTAGTTTGGCTAAGGATTTATTTATCTTGTTGATTCTCTTGAAGAACCAGGTTTTGGTTTTGCTGACTCTTTGTATTGTTTTCTTTGTTTCTATTTGGTTGATTTCAGCCCGGAATTTGACTGTTTCCTGCCTTCTACTTCTCTTGTGTTAGTTTGCTTCTTTTTGTTCTAGAACTCTCGGGTGTACTGTTAACTTGTTAGTGTAAGATCTTTCCAGTTTCTTTATAAGTGCATGTAGTACTATGAACTTTCCTTTTAGCACTGTTTTCATTGTGTCCCTTAAGTTTGGTATGATGTGTCAATATTTTCACAAATTCCATGAAGTCTTTAATTTCTTCTTTATTTCTTCCCTGACCAAGTTATCATTGAGTAAAGAGATGTTCAGTGTCCACATGTATGTGGGTTTTCTGTAGTGTTTTCTATTATCGAAGGCCTTAGGTCATGGTGATCTGATAGGATGCATGGTACTATTTCAATCTTCATGTATCAGTTGAGGGTTGTTTTGTGATTAATTATATGGTCAATTTTGAAAAAAGAGGTGCTGAGAAGAAAGTCTATTCTTTTGTTTTAGGGTGAAATGTTCTGTAGATATCTGTTAAATCCATTTGGTTCATGACCTCTCTTAGTTTTACTGTGTCTCAATTTACTTTCTGTTTAGCTATTGTGTGTGGGTTCAATGTGTGTTTTGAGCTTTAGTAAAGTTTATTTTATGAATGTGGGTGCTCTTGCATTTGGGGCTTAGATGTTCAGAATTGAGACTCTCTCTTTGTAGATTTTCTCCTTGATGAATATGAAATGCCCTTCTTCATCATGATTGATAACTTTTGGTTGAATGTTTATTTTATTGGATATTAGGATGCTTTTTTCCTGGTACCGTATACTTGGAAGACCTTTTTCCATCTTTTTACTCTGAGAAAATGACTGTCTTAGTGCTTGAGGTGTGTTTCTTATGTTTCCAGTTTGTTAGCTTATGTCTTTTTATATTTGAGTTGAGTCCATTAATATTGAGAGATGAATGTTGGTTCCTGATATGTTTGTTTCTGTAGGTGGCTTTATGCACTTGTGGCTTTCTGTTTTTAACCTCTTTCCTAGGTTTTTCATTTCCAGGTTTGCATCCATTTGTGTTTTCTTTATTATTTACTTTTAGATCTTGGATTGCTTTATTCAATTCCTTCACCTGTTTACCTGTGTTTTCCTGTATTTCTTTCAGTGAGCTATTGATATCCTCCTTAAAGGACTCTATTATCTTTATTAGATAGGATTTTAGGGCAGATTCCTGATTTTCAGGTGTGTTGGTATATTCAGAGCTTGCTGTGGTGGAAGAACTGGGTTCTGATGATTCCCACGTATTTTAGATTTGTTGCTTATGGTCTTGTGCTTGCCTTTTGCCATATGGATATCCCTGGTGTTTGTTCATCTCGGTGACTGTATGGAGTCTGCCCCTTTTGACTCTGGGTTGCTTCAGGTTTCCTGGCAGGCCTGCAGCCCTGGCTGTATCAGACCACTGTCTTAGTCAGGGTTTCTATTCCTGCAGAAACATCATGACCAAGAAGCAAGTTGGGGGGAAAGGGTTTATTTGGCTTACACTTCCATACTACTGTTCATCACCAAAGGAAGTCAGGACTGGAACTCAAGCAGGTCAGGAAGCAGGAGCTGTTGCAGAGGCCATGGAGGGATGTTCTTTATTGGCTTGCCTCCCCTGGCTTGCTCAGCCTGCTCTCTTATAGAACCAAGACTACCAGCCCAGAGATGGTCCCACCCACAAGGGGCCTTTCCCCCTTGATCACTACTTGAGAAAATGCCTGACAGTCGTATCTCATGGAGGCATTTCCTCAACTGAAGCTCCTTTCTCTGTGATAACTCCAGCTGTGTCAAGTTGACAAAAAACTAGCCAATACAGACCACCTTTGGGGCCTTTCAACTGGGGGCCCTTCAAAGGTTCAAAGTAACTACTGATCTATTGTCAGGGCTGCAGTAGATCTCCTGGGAGGCCTTCAGTGGTCTTCAGTGGAGCAGACAAGCTGTTGTCCAACTGCCCTGAGTATAGCTGACAACTGCACTGAGTGCAGTGGATCCACCTACTCTGACTGCAGTGGATCCACTAGAATGGATCACAATATTTTGTCTTCAAGGGATCAGACCAACTAGGAATCTGCCCCTGCAGCAAGAACCAGGTGGAAGGGCTAAAAGGGATGAAAGGGTCATGGTATTCTGGGGGGCAGGGGTTTTGGTGGGGGATGGGTCCTAAATCCACCAGGCTCCCAGCAGTAGCTCCAGAACTTGGTAGAGGAGGGAGGTTGTTCTTACCAACTGCTGTGAGTGCAGCATATCCTCTAGGATTGATAGGGATATGGTATCTTCAAGGGACCAGACCAACTAATAGTCCAGCAGAAATGACCAGGCGAAAAGGGTATTGATTTCTTTATATATTTCCATGCTTCGTTTAGTTATACTATTCCTGTTATATTAGCTCCATGAACCCAGAGTGCCATGAGTGAGGTATATTCATAACCTCTAGCCTCTTTAAATAACGGTAGGAATGCTGTCATATTTCCTTTGAGTGGAGTGTGTTTAACATGTGCCTCAAGTACGTGAAGTCCTACTTCTGATTTTCCAAGCTCAGTTAGTACTTTATGTCTTTCTTCCTCTAGTTCCTTAGACCAAGAGTTTCTGCTGAAGCATTCCGAGGCAATGCCTGGCATTTTGTTGGTGTCTTTTTCTATATTCCATCCTGATATCCATGAATATACCTGAGTTACCCAAAAGTATTAATGATTAATGTATTGCCTTCAGCATTATGCATAAGGGTGTTGGTGTTTTTTCATGTAATTTCATCTGCCATGGTTGTGGTAGGATTCTGGTTAGCACTAGTGGTTGTCTATAATGTTCGATCCCAGGGTCATGACTGATACCCAATCTTCTCAAGTAGGCCATTGCAGTGTTTCTCTTCTCGTGGCCCATCTTAAATCAGGGCAATAGTTTAGCATGCCAAACCAGTGTAGGTTCTGGAAGCCTGCTATACAGATCCAATTTCTCTGGTTCCATGTCCTCTGGAGTTCTGAGCATAGGTGCTAGTATAACTCCCTGGGCCACCTATTTCCCCATGGTTTAGGAAAAGTGGTTGTCTTAGTCAGGGTTTCTATTCCTGCACAAACATCATGACGAAGAAGCAAGTTGGGGAGAAAAGGATTTATTCAGCTTACATTTCCAGATTGCTGTTCATCACAAAGGAAGTCAGGACTGGAACTCAAACAGGTCAGGAAGCAGGAGCTGATGCAGAGGCCATGGAGGGATGTTCTTTACTAGCTTGCTTCCCCTGGCTTGCTCAGTCTGCTGTCTTATAGAACCAAGACTACCAGTCCAGAGGTCGCACCACCCACAAGGGGACCTCCCCCTTGACCACTAATTAAGAAAATTCCTTAAAGCTGGATATCCTGGAAGCATTTCCCCAACTGAAGCTCCTTTCTCTGTGATAACTCCAGCCTTTGTCAAGTTGAGAGAAAATTAGCCAGTGCTGGGGGTTTTACACTTTTAAATTGGTAAGGTACAGCAAATTCCTTACATTGGGTCCTGTTCACATTTGGACAGAATTTATACAGGTTTGGTGTTGTCATGGGTATCTGGGGGGAGGTGCCTTTAGGTTTCTTCTTCCTCTTCCTCTTCACACTCATATCCATAATCATATACATGTTCTTCCCATGTTAATCTGCCATCTGCCTCACCTTCTAACCCTGTGTATATCAGAGTACATGTATATAATTTGAATTTATAGCTAAATCACAATTGAATGCAGAATCTATTTCTATAGTGGTTGTTTTGTAGACTCCTTTAAGTGTGTTCTGTCTAACCTTGGATGGTCTATATCAATAGTTATTAAAGATTGTTTTATCACTAGAGGCATTGGACCACACCTAAAGTGACATTTGTGGGATTTTGTTCATATTTATTTGTATTATAACTGTCTTTTTGATCTAGCATGTAATTTTTGTTAGGGTGGTATGGTACAACCTGTTGTCAGAAGTTTTCACAGCCCTGGAACCAATGATAATTTAAGCATACTTGCCCCAAAAGCGATCTATTCTAAGTTGGTATGTTACCCATATCCTATCATCTATCCACTGTCTGGGTATTTTGTATAGTGGGTCTAGAACTTTAGGTCTATAGGTAGATCATGACATTTGTGGTTTGGGGGTGATGGTTGAGCGTGGAATTGTAGCTGTTGTAGGCACACTAGTTTTCCCAGTGCTGTTTCCAGTGATGCCACATATACCAATTCCGAGGTGTTTAATGCTAAAAATGATAATATAACATAGAATATGGCAAGCATAGCCAATGGATGCCACATGGTTAGTAACATGCATAGCACTACTCCTCCAACAGCTCTAAAATGTGAATAGCCAATAATGAACTAATAAGTGAACATAGGGTTAATAATAACAATGTTATCATAGCATCAGATCCTATTGTTACCCAACCAGGCAACCACAAGTTAGCATTTTCAATTTTTTCTTGCCACAGTATTTAGCCAGCAAATGATAGAGTTGGCTATCAGGCTATTAGTAGTTATTGTATATTTGGTCACAGAAATACACATCGAGGTCCACCACTGTAATGACTCCCAGAGAAATAACGATCACTGTATATATCAATGTTCTCTCTCACACACATACACACATTGCCTGTTAGAGTGATACTAAGTCTTCCAGTTTGGTTTGTAGCAGTCTTTCCTTGCTGTCTGTGGTCCACACGGTGTTTCCAATGTCAGGCACTACTATTTCTGTCTAGGTTAGTTTATCCTTGTGTATGCAAATGCAAGCATAGGGTTTGATTATACATCTGCTTTTTTTTCCCAATCTGGATAATCTATATTTGTCTTTGTGCTATGTTGGGGCCTGGTCTTTATCTTGTTCTTCAGCCATTACTTATGGAATAATTATTATTTCTAACTTCTGCTTTTAGGAGATTTGTTTTCTTTGTTCCCAGAGTATAGTTAAGAAATCCTGCATAATCAGCCTCCAAATGCTGACACCATTGCATACACTAGAAAGATTTTTCTGAAAGGACCCTGATATAGCTGTCTCTTGTGAGACTATGCAGGGGCCTAGCAAACACAGAAGTGGATGCTCACAGTCAGCTATTGGATGGATCACACGGCCCCCAATGGAGGAGCTGGAAGAAGCTGGAGGGAGCTGGGGGGATCTGCAACCCTATAGGTGGAACAACAATATGAACTAACCAGTAGCCCCCTCCCACAGAGCTCATGTCTCTAGCTGCATATGTATCAGAAGATGGCCTGGTTGGCCATCAGTGGAAAGAGAGGCCCATTGGTCATGCAGACTTTATATGCCTCAGTACAGGGGAATGCCCGGGCCAAGAGGTGGTAGTGGGGGGAGGGAGTGGTTGTGGGATGGTGTAGGGGACTTTTGGGATAGCATTGGAAATATAAATGAAATAAATACCCAATAATAATAATAGTAATAATAATAATAAAAGAAAGAAATCCTGCAGTTGGAACCCTCCAGCGGTGAGAACTTGTGGTTAGAACCTTCCACAGGACATCTTGTGGTTAGAACTTTCCTTTTACTCAACTGGTCGCTAAGTACTTTCTATCTACCTTGTCATATACTTGAGTAATGAATTCCACTTTATAATTGTGGTTTGTAGCTTTATAAGCTGAGTGGTTTTTGAAAATAAACAAGGCCTATCAGATCTATTTGGTGTCATTCCTTAACTTGTCTCTTTCCTTACATTCTCACTCCCTCCCTGGAGACCCACACTGTTTAGCCCTACAGTTCAAGGCAGTGCTGAGGACTTCCTCAAATTGAGATTGTCTGTTCATTCTAAGCCTGATATTTAGTTCAAAGATAGCTTTTGCCAGAGCTTTGTAAAGTGGTGTATCTTTATGTGCTATTAATTTTATTTTAAGTAACCCATTGAAACTTTCAATACTGCCTGCTGCTGTTGGGTTATAGGCCAAGTAGAATTCCCACATTATGTCAAGATTTTTTTTTGCCAGTCTCTGTATGATTTTACTAGTGTAATTGATTCCTTGATCACTTTATATTAGTAGAGGCATACCATAGTCTGAAATCCATGATCACAATGTAAATCTTGTTAGTTTTTGGTCTGGTTTGGGTCTTGATTTATCCAGACCTAATCCTGTGAAGACATCAACTATTGTGCATGCATGTTGTTTCTTAAATGTGTTTAATTGTTCTACACAATCAATTTGGATTGTGTAATTAAAATGTAGTCTATGATTGCTTATTCCATGATAATTATGTTCAAGTCTGGTTTTCTTTGCAAGGCATCCTTCATATTTCTGCATGTCATTCTTAATTTTACTCCATGTTATGGCTATATTACTTTCAGTGAATCACTGGTATGTTGCATGAATCACTGGTATGTTGCATGAATCACTGGTATGTTCATGTCCAAGGAATTTATGTATTTTCTCTATTTCTTCTCTTGTAATCTCTACCTCTGTGGGGGGAGTCACTTTGGTTCATTTCCCCTTAATTTTAAGATTTGTAGGTCCTGTCTGTTGGCTTTGGTAATGTGCCTTAAGTTATATTGCCATACCTATCAACCTGTCTGCTTCATAATTATATTTAGTTTGTAGGTCATCTTTGTTTTGGTGGGCGTCTACATGATATACTTTAGTTCTTATGTCTTAACTGATTTGAGCTTTCTCCATCCAAGCTTCTTTAGACTATAAGTCTTTTCCATTGATTTTTTCCACTCTGTTAGTCTCATTTTTTCTGACCAAATTGCTATTCTGTTGGCCATGCACCGAGAATCTGTAAAAAGGTGTAAGTCCTTTCCATCCTTGCGGGACTGTCTAGCAGCCAATAGTGCTGTTATGATTATTGCATGTTGTACTGATTGGCTCTTTACTTCCTCTATTAGTACCATTCCCTCTTCCAGCCTGAAAGCTGATGCTTTCCAGCACAACATGTTGCTTTTAGTGGTGGCTGAGCTGTCAGTAAGCCAGGCATTATCCAGTGAGGTGGAGCATTGACCTGAACCCCATGTTCCTATGGGTACCTCTTTCCAGGGAGGGAAGGTGTCAAGTGTGTTGGGTACCTGGAGTTCGTTAATTGATGTCAGAATGTGCTCACCATCGGAACAGTCCCCTATGCACTCAGGTTTGCTCCTTGAAGGAACTCTTGTGAGGTACCATTTCCATTGCAATACCTTTCCTTCCATTAGCAGCCCTGTGCATGCCTCTTCTAGTACCTTTACCCATTTGAGAATAGGCACAGTGGATTGGAGTACCACCAGGTTCCATCTTAGGATACTCTGGCATGTGCAGAGTGCTTCATAGGCAGTCCATATCATTTTTTTCAAATAGTGAATAATTGGCGTCTGATCAAGTGAAACGTTTGCAACAAGACTATGCCGGGGCCTAGCAAACACAGAAGTGGATGCTCACAGTCAGCTAATGGATGGATCACAGGGCTCCCAATGGAGGAGCTAGAGAAAGAACCCAAGGAGCTAAAGGGATCTGCAACCCTATAGGTGGAACTAACCAGTACCCCGGAGCTCTTGACTCTAGCTGCATATGTATCAAAAGATGGCCTAGTTGGCCATCACTGGAAAGAGAGGCCCATTGGACACGCAAACTTTATATGCCCCAGTACAGGGGAACGCCATGGCCAAAAGGGGGGAGTGGGTGGGTAAGGGAGTGGGGGTGGGTGGGTATGGGGGACTTTTGGTATAGCATTGGAAATGTAAATGAGCTAAATACCTAATAAAAATGGAAAAAAAAGTCAATGGGTTTAATCTGTGGTTGTTTAATAAATATATTCCAATAGCCATATCCCTTTTATAAAGGAGATATCTATTATCACTGTTTTATCTGCATTGATGTAAATTAAGTTATGAAATTGCTCTATATATTCTAATATAATTTCTATTGCTTTATCCTGGGAAGGTCCCCAGATGAAATCAGATGCATTTTTCACTATGCTGTGTAATGGTTGGAGAAACAAATTGAAGGTATGGTAGATGTTGCCTCCAATACACAAATAAACCAATTAAATTCTGAGTTTCTGTCTTATTCTGAGGTCTTGGTAAGTTTATTAAATTTTTAATTACTTCAGGGGGAATGGATGGTCCACTAATTGACCAGTGTATTCAGAGGAATTTAACTTCCTCTGCTGGTTCCTTTATTTTGTCTTTATTAATTAATTAATCCTTCATTTGTAAGGTGTGCAATTAAGTCTGCTACTGTTTTATGTAGTATTTGTTTGTCATTTGCTATCAATAGGGGGTCATCTATACATGAAAATATTGTTACTTCTTCTGGTGTGTGGAATGAATCTAAAGCCCAACTCAATGTGTTGTGTGCTATAATTGGGCTGCTTTTGTATCCTTGTGAAATTCTTGTAAAATGATGTTGTTTTCCTTCCCATGAGAATGTGGAGATTTCTCTAGAGTTGGAATGTAGGAGAATGCCAAGAATATGTCTGTTAGGTCTATTATGGCTAAACTTTTGTGTGCCAACTGCCTAATTCACAGAAATATATCTCTACATCTGGCAATTGTCTAGGCATCTGCTCTGATAGCTTATTTGTGCTCCTGTAGTCTACTGTGAATCTCTATTGGTCATTCGGTTTCTTTACTGGTGAAATGGAGCTCTTATAGTTAAAACTTTGTGTTGGTTCTATAATACCTTTTTAAAATAATGTTTGTATGGTGTCCTTCATTTCCTCCATCCCACCTTTTATGAGGTACTGCAATGTGAAAGAGGGTGGAATTTTAGGTAGAATTTTGACTGTCGCCAGTAATATCTTGAGTATTCTTTTGTAATTCAAAAATTTTGGAAATAATTGTGTATTGTGGGTAGGCTTGATTTTTTTCTGGGGCACTGCATAGAGTGAAATCTAGCTCATAGTTCTTATCATATACTTGCAGTATTAGTCTAGTTATAGGGATTCTGAATTTGCCTCCAACTCCCTCTACTTCTCTGTAGCCTTTAATCTTTCCTGTATTCAGAATCTGTCCTTTATGTAGGGTATATACATTAATTTCACTACCTGTGTCCAACAGCCACTGAACCACTTTGGTGGTGCAATTGGGTAGTATGATGGTAAGTGCTATTCTGGGTTTTAGATGCTGAGACCCTGAGGTTATAAGGAACATTCTTGTCCTTTCAACCTGTTCATAGATCTTGCCCCTACGCTTGGCCTTTGTGTTTTGAATCTTAGGTTGAGGGGTCCTTGGTTTTGTTGGGCCCCCTTTGGCTTAAAAATTTTCTGCGAGAGGCTGGCCCAAAAAAGAGTCTGATGAGATTCCATGGTTTGCTAGGTCCTGATCTAATTGGGAGGTTCGTATTTGGTCTTAAAAACTAGTCTTATATTTTTAAGCAGTCTCCTCATTATGTTAAATTTCATATAATTAATGGGCAGGGATGCTACCTTCTCTGAGTCTAACTCTCTTTATGATTTTAAGACGTGTAATGGCATCAACCATAGTTTGACATCATTGCAATGGTCCAGCTAGGGTCATTCTGAGATGTTGTGGAGCTCTTTTTAACAGAATTTTCCTAAACTGGGCCAACATTGGTGCTGCCTATGATGTAGGTACCTGATTGCAAATGAAATAGATTACTCCCAATTTTCTTGATAACTGAATTGATTCCTTTAAATTATATCATTTTGCTGAGGCCTCAAACTGAGTTAAATCTAGGGAGAGTAATGCATATCTCCAAGCTGCAGTTATCCAATTAAGCAGTGGGTATGTGTCTCCTTGGAAGTTATCTAAAACCTGTTCTAGAGCATTGGACACTGTGGGATTTTCTCCCACATTCTTAATTTTGCACATCTCTTGGTCTGATAACATTATTGTATTTGTTCCATTCTTCCACAGTTTTACTGTATAGGATGCATTCTTCATGCTGTTTTGGGCACAATCCTTTCTAGTTTCATTAAGTTTCTGTGGAGTATATGCTCTGGTTTCCATTATCACTTCCCTGGGGCCAGCATGGCCAGAACCCCTTACTGGCCTCTGAATCCAGGAGGAGGTGACTGGTAGTGATGGGACTGGTCCTGACTCTAGGGCAGTTTTGAAAGGATTGGAGTCCTTCCATCATTTCATGGCTAGCTTTTCACCCATTAGTCTATCCTTATCCAAATCAACTATACTCTTCCTAAGTATACTAGGTCCTTCTTTTTGTGATGTTCTCTCTATTATAGATTGAACCTGCTGTAGTGCTGTCAATGGCATGTCAATTTTAACTTCCTTGCATTTAGCATTATTCTTAACTATTCAGATAGTATCCTGCCAAGCTCTTTCCTCTGAGTCAGAGGTTTCTTTGTCCTCTAATTTTATCTTTTTTCATACCCTTAATGAGTCTTTTTAGTCTGCTTATGGTGACTAATTTTTAGGCTACATGATACAGTGCCTTTACTGTTTTCTTTTTAAAGTCCCAGGTGGTATTACTTCCTGGTGGATTTTTTCAATAATTCATTGAATAATTTTCAACCTGTCTTACTAGTCTTTTTGTCAACCACACTCTCATAGGGCTTGGGGGCTTCTACCCTCACCCTCAGCTCTTCCTCCTACCTTGGCTCCCTCGGGAGCATCTGGCCAGAGTTGGCTTTAGGGTAGTGAGCTCTTGATCTACTTTTCTGTGCCTGCCTGCTCTTCATCCTTGCCTGGTCTCTCAGGGACTTCAGCTCAGAGTTGATTTCAAGGAGTCTTAAACTTGATTTCAAGAGAGATCAGTGCCTACTGTGTAAGAGTTCTCAAGCTCAGACTAGGAATATATCCGAATTCTACCACCCAGAAAATGACCCCAAATTAAATCAGGGCTGCTAAGCAGGGCCCCAGCTTGTTTTCTCAGAATCAGTCTCTAAGGACCAATCTTGCCAACTATGCCAACTGTTGCAAATTGGGATTGAGGACAGGCAAGAAGGGAACCTTGAACACAGAGGTCAGGTTATAATAATTTATTCACAATAACAATAAATAGTAAGAAGGAATTGCATTCATTCATACACACACACACACACACACACACACACACACACACACACACACTTTACTAACCTCTGGTCTGATCTGATGCTGTAGACTAGCTTGATGGCAGCATGTCAGGTAAGGTTTGTAACATGTCCTGCTTTCCTTTTCAGGTGGAGCTCTCTCTGTGCTGCAGGCTTGTCTTGTTCAACAACAGGTGTCTGTGTTGGTGGACTCGATATCTCAACACAAATGCATTTCTGTGGGACTCCGGGAGCAAGTGAATTGCAGTGACCAGACCAGGGTATTTAAGCTACACTTAGCCAATCATATTTAATACATTTACATATTACTTCATCGGGTGTTTACCTTACTTCAACTTTATAGAACTCAAGCACTCACTCTAGGTTTGATTTCCATGGTAACAGTCATCCATGGTATCGTTTCCTTATGCTGTTTACATCTGTTCTTTACAATGATATAGGCACTCCCAAATACTTTTACCACATATACATTAACATGTGATTTATTTATTTAAAGATGGAATCTTTAAATCTTCACTATAATTCTGACCTAGACATTCTTTCTACAACACGTCTATATCACTATTATCATGTTGTTTTAAATATCTACGAATTTCTAAAACAGAATTTGTTTTTTTTTAAATTTCCCATTCTCAACATGTGTTTGATACCCTGTAATATTTCAACAAATCAATGTCCAGTAAGTGAACTGATATTTAGATCAGAAGACTCAAAGGCTAAACCATAATGGATGAAACATAAACTTTTTCTTATACGAACTGTGTCAAATGAAACCCACCAGAGACCACCACATCAACATTCTTAACTCAGAAAAGAAACTCTTTATTTATGGTTAGTGAATAATCAGGGAACCTACCCAAATCATGAAAGACAAAAGGCTGCAAGGCCGTAACTGCATTAGACATCAATAGATGATCCTAGACCAATGATACATGCATAATAGCTGGGCAGATAAAGTGAACTAGTTAAATTCCAAGCAAGTTTTAGACAGATACTTTAAAGAAATCATCCTCTGTTTAATTTAATGATACATGTTTCAGTCTTACAGCCGTACATCTTTTATGCACAAAATTCCCATTTTTGGTTGTTGCATTTCAGTTAGTAGGAGACAGAACTACAGAAGCTTAAAAGTAACAATAGTATCTATAAGGACATCCCTGGAACTTTAGATTTCACTTTTTAATGGGTTAGGTGATTTGTTCCAATTTTGCCTGTGGTAAGGGTAAATATTGTAGGGTTAATGGTGAGAATGGTACACTAATATGGCCTCAGTTGTGCTAAGTTCTGAGGCCTTGTTAAAATAAAATATTAGGCTGTTAAGTGCCTACTTTCTTCTATTACTCAGAACATTATAAAGCTCCTTGACAAGAGTTTCCACATTAAATCAATATATCAGTCATTGAGTGTTCTACATATAAATCTCACTTAAAGTTTTCTCATGAAAAAAGGGTTGGTTTGTGAATGTTTAATTAGAGAAAGGACTTTGTCTTAGAATAGTTCTTATTAAATGTGTCAAAGAAACACATGCTATATAATTAAACAGTTTAAAAATAATCTGTATGCAAAAATTGTACAGTGGTTTATTTTATCATAACAAGTAATCAAAAAGAATTAATATGGTCTACAAGTAATCAAAAAGAATTAATATAGTCTGTACTATAATTCAACTCTGTTGTCTCATGTTGATAGCAATATAAATGTGTCATCTATTTGATAATCAAAGATTTCTGTCTCACTTTAATAACAAGTTAATAACAAGTGATTTTTTTTGAAATCATACAATCAATGTCATACACTGCTGGAGTAATAAAAATAATATTTTTGTTTGCTTTAGTATGATTTCCTTTGTTTTAAAAATGTTTTCTATTTTTTTACTTATGTAACTTGATTTAATAAGTTCTCAGCATTTTTGACAACAGTTCAGGGAGATACAATTCTTGAAAAGGAGACAGAGATAGAAAAAGAGGAGAGATTGATCCATAGATTTATTCAAGGTGTAATAGAAATGACCTCATTACTTCTAATTTCTTGATATAATACACTTTCACTTTAATATGAAAAATGAAAATTTAATTATATTTTTCATTTATGAAATGTAAATGGTACTTAATGTCAGTAATATGAGACATTTAATTGATAATTACAATTTAATTATTATCAAGAAATATAAGACATAAAAACTAAAGTCTGTTCATTCTTTAAATGTCTTTCCTTAGCTATAAGTAGAATGATTCTTCTCCTAGAAATGTAACCAAATAACATCAGAGTAGAAAAGTATGTAGTAGTGCCTGAAGCCATGGCCTCAGTCATGGCCTTGTGGAAAATTTCTATTTTACATAAACAATCCTGAGAGACCATTCATAGTCATAACAGTAAGAATGTTTGTGGCTAGAGAGGACACTGTGATCATTGGTTCCAGAAACTAAAGATTGCCACCTGACCTTCGAAGAGCCCCTGTGCTCTTCCTCACTCCCTTGAAGTCTCCTCTTCTTATGCTTATATTGCCACTCCTGAATAAAGTTTTTCAGATCTTGATCAGTCTAAATGTCTTGCTCTCATTTTTCGTGTTTCTTTTCCCTCCCACTCTCTCTCCCCTGCTCTAGCTGTCCACTTATTATCCCTGCAGGTTGGGGCAAACTGGTGCCCAGCTTGTGGCCTCTGGGTCTGGGGGTCTGAGAGAGACCAGACTTACCACTGGACTGCTGCTTTGTCAAGAAGTGAGTTAAGGCCTGCAGTGGACCACAGCTTTGTCAGGAAGTGAGTGAAGGGTCGCACAGAGATCACCACCGTGTTATCCTCACTGTGAGATTGATCCAAGAAAGAAAAGATGAAGATAATTGAAGAATGGGGGACTCTCCTGTGTATGATTCTCCTGTGCCAATGGCTAGCTATGATAAACACTGGAAATAGAGGGATCACTTCATCATTTGCTTGGCACTTTTATATGACAAAGAATTATACCAAGAATGCCCAAACAAAAAAATCAGGGCTATCTTTTAGCCACAGCTGACTGCCCACCAACAGGATGTCAAAATCCCATACTATTAAATTTTACAGATTTTACGGCCTCATCTAGAAAAGTTACTTTATGCTTTTTGTATGATCAGTCCTGTTCTTACTGTAGAAACATATGGATTGAGGAAAATGTGGTTTGTCCCTATTGCTCCTGCAACATTCATACTCTCAAAGCCCTAAGAGGTACTGAGGCTGTCCTTCAGCAGCCTTATAAAAGCCACAATTTTTTTCATACTGCCACAGGCTATACATGGCTCGTATGGGATCCCTGGGATTCCAGATGGACCTCACCTGTGAAAAAAGCTACATACATGACATGAAGTTCATCCTGGCTCAGCAGCCAAATTTATGTTTGGAGCTCTCCTGTTCAAGTTCAAACAATACTCCACGTTGATATACAGAATAAAGAAAAGGAGCTAAGTACACAGCTCTCCACAATGTCCACACATCACCCTTTTTCCTGGCTATCTCTCTTAAGAGAGGGCCTGATACTTGCCAATATTACTGGATTAGGAAATGTCTCAGCCTGCTTCCTTTGTGCTGCGTTAGTACTCCCTCTATTGACAGCTGTCCATTATTCCATTCCTTTGAGTATGTCTGGTGCCATTCCTAAGACTTTTTCCCCAATTTTTGAAGTATCCTTGTTCTTGATCCCTGAACAACAACAATTTAAATTCTACTATACTAGTCCTAATGGTAATTTGTGCAATCAAACTAGCTCACCTACCCAGGATCTGATTGCCCCTGAAGGTCTCTTTTTTTGGTGTAATAGTACCCTTAATAAAATTCTTTCCAAAAACGTAAAGAATAGAAACAAAAAAGGGAAAAAGAAAAAAGAATTACTGTGTCTTCCTGTGACTCTAGTTCCTCAGTTGACCTTGCTAACTCCCACTGAGTATTTGAACTGGAATAGGCCCCCAGATATTAGAATAAAGCAAGCTGTTTTCCTTCCTGTAGTGGCCAGCAAAACCTCTGTTGTGGCTGCCAGTTTGGCTGGAGGAACTTTTTAACTCAATCTCTTCTCACCGCCCCCAAATTATCCCAACAATTTGCATTGGCAGTGGAAGCCTCCCTTGAGTCATTAGCTTCTTTACAGAGACAATTAACTTCCCTTGCCCAAGTTGCCTTACAGAATAGACAAACACTTGATTTGCTGATGGATGAGAAAGGTGGCACCTGTCACTTTCTGAAAGAAAAATGTTGCTTCTATGTAAATGAATCAGGTATAGTGGAAACATGAATCCAACAGTTACATAAACTTAACTCGGAGCTCCAGAGAAAACAGTTTTCAGCAGCTGCTAATAATTGGTGGAAGTCCTCCATGTTTACCCTCTTGATGCACATCCTTGGACCTTTAATAAGCATTTTATTAGTAGTAATTTTAGGACCTTTCGTTTTTAACAAAATTATTGGTTTTATAAAACAGCAGATTGATTTCAGGGCATCAAGTCCTTTGCAGATTCGTTATCATAGACTTGATTTGGCTGACAGTGGCCTTGATGAACCTGAGGATAATTCTCCTTCAGGAGCTGGATAGGATTCAGACCTGTGCATACTGGTTCTTGACAAAATGAATCCAGTATGGGCACCAGCGTGGGCTGCGAGGCTAAGCACCGCAGGGGAAGGTCTAACACACACCATCTCTGAATTCCCCGTGAGACAAACCTGGTTTGCAAAGAGGTTGGTATCTGTTATACAACTTTATCCTAAGGATTTTTCTAAGGCTTTGCCTCTCCTCCCTAAAAGATACCAAGAGCCATGACTGTGGTTTGTGATGGTACCCACGGGAGGAATCAGGTCAATGCTTCCCCGCTGGTTAACGCCCACTCATCCAAGGATGAGATGAGATGACTATTGCTCATCCCAGTTCCTTAAAGTCTTAGTGAAAATAATCAAAAGGGAGGAGATGCCTGGTGCCATGGCCTTGTGGAAAAATTTTACCTTACGTAGATAATACTGACAGAACATTTTTGATCATAACAGTAAGAATCTTTGTGGCTATATAGGACACTGTGACCATTGGTTTCAGGAGCTAAAGATTACCACCTGACCTTCGAAGAGCCCCCAGGGTCTCTCCCCCTCCCTTGAAACCTCCTCTTGCTTATGCTTATATTACCACTCCTGAATAAAGTTTTTCAGAGCGTGGTCAGTCTAATTGTCTTGTTCTTATTCTTTGTGTTTCTTGTCCCTTCCACTTTCTCTCCCCTGCCCTAGGTCCCAGCTGATTATTCCTGCAGGTCGGGGCATAGTATTATATTATTTTCCAATGGTTACTAATGCCCTGAGGTATTTTAATTTGGTTCTGTGCTATTATGTTTCAAAATATATGGGCGTAATATTAATTAAAATATAGTGTGGTATTAAAATTAAGTTGTCATGAACACTATATAAAATATGAATTGAATAATAAATTCTGTTAATAGGAATATATTTAGACTATATAGTTTCCAACTGATACTTTATAGGTTCCGGATATTGTTATAGCTCCTAAATATCAGTATTTTAGCTGATGCTAAACAGATGATACATTCATGATACTTGGACAGAAAACAATGTGAACAAGTGAATTTACAAGCAAATTTAAGACAAACTTTGTACAGAAGTCACTCTCTGTTTAATTTATTGACACCTGCAGATTAAATACAGATTAATTTTTGAAAGCTTTCTTTTTGTTAAAAATGGTATACTACTGTGTCTCTAACCTTAATAAGTATGGTTTCTAATGTGATCAAAGATAAATTTTAATATATAAACTTAAATTTAATTCATTTTACTTCTCTTATTTTAGTGTATTTTATCTAGTAATGTACATATATGCTCACATGTGGAGTTCACACAAACCTGTGTACACAGCAAGAGTTGATTTCATCCTCAGTTATTTCTACTTTTATATTTTGGTTCATTTTGTCTTACTGATTTTATATATATAAAATCATATATATATAAAATGTTACATATATAGTGTATATATGTAGTGGCAATATGTTTACTATATGTAATTTGGGGAAATTAACTAGATTATTTATTTATTTATTTATTTATTTATTTATTTATTTATATTTCCAAGAACCAAAAGATACCGAGTCCACTGAGCATGTGTTTACAAGCTTATTGAGTTCTTCATCAAGCTTGATGTAATTTTCATAACCTCCTCTTGTTTGCAATTTTCCGGCAGAATTGGGAAAGAATTGTCTTACCTCTGTTTACTCTCTCAACTTCAAGACCTTCATTTAGTACTTTCACTGATGACCAGGCCTTTCATTTCCATTTCCATTCTCCTTACAAGCATCCCTATAAATTAGAATCATACCACTGAAATGAACCTCTCATACACTGAGACCACCCTGATTTTACATATAAATCATCCAAAGAAGCAATATTGTAACCCATCTGTCAAGACAACCAATAGCTAGCTGAACATGTCACACACTTTAGGCATTGCTTACTCATTGCAGCTTCATTTTCAGTATCATTTATTTTATTTTCTATCTCAATTTCAAACTTTTCTGGAAGAAACTATCAGAGCAACCTATTTCAATGACAGTGCTTGGTAATGGTAGCTTTTTCTAGTCTATCTCATTACAGAGGTCTTGTCTTTCTAAAAGGGAAAATGGATTTATGACTCCATGTAATTTCTGCCACATACAGGTTCAGTGAAAGAACATTTACTGGCATAGATTTAATCTCTCTGTTTCCTAAACAGTGAGTCAAACTGAGGCCAATTATTTGACATTCAATGTTTGTTTCTTTGTGGATATTCGGTGAAAGCTCATGACTTAACTGCTAGGACTACAGAGTAGGTAGAGTTTAACATTTTCAAGTATTTTAAAAGTCATCTGTTTCTTATTCTTAGAATTTAAAATCTTCACGAGGCATGCTGTTTAATTTATTCTTAGATAAGGATATGTTTACACCAATTTAGGCAAAAAAACATTGTTGTTATTTAATCAAATTACACTGGACAGATTCACAGAAGCAACGATTTTGGTTTTTTTGTTTTTGTTTTTGTTTTTGTTTTTGTTTTGTTTTTTTTTTTAAAAATAACTGAAGCACATGTAAAGATTACTGAGGAGAGGAAGGAATTTCACTTAATTCTCCTTAAGCAAAATGATTTTGCATTTTTTAAAAAAAATTTTCATTAGGTATTTTCTTCGTTTACATTTCCAGTGCTATCCCAAAAGTCCCCCATACCCTCCTCCCCCCAGTCCTCTACCCATCCACTCCCACTTCTTGGCCCTGGAGTTCCCCTACACTTTGGCATATAAAGTTTGCACAACCAATGGGCCTCTCTTTCCACTGATGGCTGACTAGGCCATCTTCTGTTACACATGCAGCTAGAGACATGAGCTCCAGGGGCTACTGGGTAGTTCATATTGTTGTTCCACCTATAGGGTTTCAGATCCCTTTAGCTCCTTGGGTACTTTCTCTAGCTCCTCCATTGGGGGCCCTGTGATCCATCCAATAGCTAACTGTGAGCATCCACTTCTGTGTTTGCTAGGTCCCAGCATAGTCTCACAAGAGACAGCTATATCAGGGTCCTTTCAGCAAAATCTTGCTTGTGTATGCAATGGTGTCAGTGTTTGGAGGCTGATTATGGGATGCAACCCAGATATGGCAGTCTCTAGATGGTCTGTCCTTTCGTCTCAGCTCCAAACTTGTGTCTGTAACTTCTTCCATGTGTGTTTTGTTCCCAATTTTAAGAAGGGGCAAAGTGTCCAGACTTTGGTCTTTGTTCTTGAGTTTCATGAGTTTCACAAATTGTATCTTATATCTCAGGTATCCTAAGTTTCTGGGCTAATATCCACTTATCTGTCAGTACATATCATGTGAGTTATTTTGTGATTGGGTTACCTCAGTCAGGATGATGCCCTCCAGGTCCATCCATTTGCCTAGGAATTTCATAAATTCATTCTTTTTAATAGCTGAGTAATACTCCATTGTGTAAATGTACCACATTTTCTGTATCCATTCCTCTGTTGAAGGGCATCTAGGTTCTTTCCAGCTTCTGGCTATTATAAATAAGGCTGCTATGAACATAGTGGAGCATGTGTCCTTCTTACCATTTGGAACATCTTCTTGATATATGCCCAGAAATTTTTAATTGTGATCATAGGATGAGATGAAGAGGAAAGAAGTAGAGCTGTGAGGATAGGGTCATGAGCAAGTGCTAGACACCAGGTGTGATCAGGTCATCTCTATTTTTAATTGGTAGTTGCAGAAATTAGGATTCTAGTCTCTAGAAGGACTAGATGGTAAGTATATTTTACTTCTTTGATCATATTTTAAAGAAGGACCACCAGTTCTTAGTGAAAGATACTGAGGTGGTCTGAACAAGCAGTTTCTCTCAAATGCTTTTTCCCTAATTAGTTACCTGGTTTGGAAAGATTTAGGTTTGGTTTTGCTGAAGTAATTAAGGCAATGGTAATAGGTTTGAGGTTTCACAGGCGTGCATCATTTATATCATACTATCTCGGCTTAATGCTTTAGTTTAATATATAAGCTCGTAGTTTGTTGCTTTAGTAACCATGTTTTCTAACATGCCTAACATTTTCTTTTTGATTGTGCGGGCTATTATTCTTGTGGAAGAGTGAGCCCGATATATAAGTTCCTCCATTATTCTGTCTTAGCACTTAGCACAGAAATAGTAGTAATAAGAAAAACAATACAATAATAATGATAATAATAATATAAACCCAGTAATGCGGAATTTTATAAACAGGAAAGTTCTATTACTCTTACAGATCTAGTCATATTGTTTGGGGGAAGACTGTGGCAGGCTTTGGAACTTTAGGTTAAAAAATATTTAAATAGAGCCTGCAAATACCTACTAGAAAGAATCTATAAGATAATCATGAGAGGCAAGCAGACACAGATACCCAGGTGAAAATATTTCAAGTAGAAGCAAGGACTTAAAAAGACCTAAGCTGGAGGACATTCATGTAATATCTTGGCAAAGAATGTGCAACAATTTTCATAATATGTTTCATAGAATTAAACTGAGTAGAAGTGATCTAATTCCTGTGGCAAAGAACTTTTGTTCAAACCAGTTCATTTTGGATGCAGATATGCAATGAATAAAAGTTAATTGTTCAAAATGTACAGTTTGAAGAGAAAAAGAAACAGAACACTTGATGTTACTGCCCAAGACTACAGTAAAGGAGAAAAGAAAATTAATGTGAGACTTTATCTACACTGGAATAAAAGGTTGTCCTCAGAGAAAGACACCATCCAGGTATACATCTAACTTCTCAAAGAAAAAAATCTCTAAGAAATTTTCTGCTCTTAGAAAAAGACAAACAAAGGGTATTGAGTCATCAGCCTTCTCAGGGTCAGTCTCAATCCTAACCTTACAGAAAAACATGGCAACATTTCCCACATGATGTTCATTGTAGGATTGTAACAAATGCAATAAGTAAAGGATTGTAGAATCTCTGTATGGCTTCAAAGAGCCTCTGAGGACAAACTATGTCCAAGAGAAGGGTGCCTGCATAAAACTGAGAGGGCTAATGGTCTTGAAAAGTAATTCTTTGGGAAAGCTGTGAAAGTGAAGCCTGCATTGTTTAGAGACTTTAGAGATCTTACAGATACCACAACTGTGAGATAACTTTGAGTGGCACTTTACTGAAGATTATAGACACTTAAGATATCTGCCCAAAACAGCTATATATATGAGTGGATCCAGACCAAGAAAGGTGCTTTTATGAAGCAAAGTTGGAAGGAGAGAACAATCTAGACTATTTACACTGGAAATGAGGCACAGAATATGAAAAGTTCTTCGGTTATTGTTGTTGTTGTTGTTTTGAGCTTTAGTCTTGTCTTGGCCTAGTATGTCTTCACTATGCCTCAATGCCTACATTTGGGAATGGTTATACAAACTCAGTGCCATCATATGTTAGTGTTATGGAATTTGTTCTTTGTTTTTACAGAGGGTTACTTTTCAAAAATTAAATTATGCCTCAGAAGATAATTTGGACTTTGAATCATCCTGAGATTGTTATAGACAAATAAGATGTTTGAAGTTGGAAAAACTGTATTTCACATGAGACTATGAACACTAAATATTGGATTATGGTGGTTTAAATAAGATGTTTCACATACTCTCGGGCATTTAAATATTTGGGTCATAGTTATTACTACTGTTGAGGAAGTTTGGAATTACTTCTTTGGTGTGAGGAGTTTGCCAGAGAAGGCAGCAAGCCATGAGATATCAAAGTCATGCACCATTTACAGTGTGTTCTCTTGCAGTTCAAAATGTGAGCACTGATTATTCTGCCTTGGTTGTCATGCATGTGACCAGCTGTCTCTATTCAACATCAGAAATTCTACATCCCTGAGATACATAAGCCTAAATACCCCCCTCCACACCATCTTTTTCTCTTTTTCCCCTTCCTTCCTTCCTTCCTTCCTTCCTTCCTTCCTTCCTTCCTTCCTTCCTTCCTTGCTTCCTTCTTTCCTTCTTTTTACTTCTCTCTCTCTCCTTCCCTCCCCTCCCTTCCTTTCTTCTTTCTTTCCTTCCTTCTTTCTTTCTTTTCTTGATGAATGATCTATGACTTTTCAACTCATGATAGGAAAGTATCTAATACAAACACCTTTTGTTTATAAAACATGAAAGACATTTGGCATGGTTTACATCTCAGAAAAACAGAGAAATAACTTATAATTGCACATCTTCTAATAGATTTTCTCCAGGACAAAGGAGGCCAGGTATTCTACAGCCAGGTACAAGTTAAGCTGAGGGGCATACTAATTTTAAGTATTTGTACCTTCCATGTTGATCAATATACACATTAACATACCAAGTCATTGAAAGGTCTGAGAAATAACATGACATATAATGAACAAATGTTCCAGAATATAACATATTTAACATAACGAGGATACCTTTTGAAGCAAGGTATCTATTTTGAGAAACCCTGAGGAAACATTAGTCCTTTGCAAACAGGAAAACATAGTAACAAATATATGGTAAAAATAGAAACAAAAGGAGTTATCCTAAATCTTACCTCTTTGGTCAAAGATGTATCATTATTAAACACTACTAGGGAGTGATAAATACAAGAAGGTCAAGTGCTAAAAATATCTTGTGCCTAGCCTCTAGTAAGGGTAACAATAAAAAGAGAGGAATAATCTAGGGGAACTAATTAGTTTACTTCTAGAAATGAAAATTATTACGTTATTCTTCATTTAGATGAAAGATGGAGTAGGTATGGAAAACTGTATGGCCCCGGACAACAAGTGTCATTTTTAAGATTATATTTTTAAAATGTTCAGTAGTATTCCCCAAAATGTATGTAACCAGAGTCAACATTTAGAACTAAGTGACTATATTATACAATGTAAACAAAATTATTAATTTTGTGTATTTGAATTTTACATAAATCTTGTTACAAATTTACTTTGATAATATAGCAAACTACATCCCCTGCCTCTGAGCTCCACAGTGAAGGTAAATGTCCTAATTAAATATTTTGTACAGTATTCTTACAATATTCTAAATTCACTGGTAAACATTATTGCCTACATCATAGGTCATTAGAGAAAGCTTTGTATTGTTTCCAGGGAGAGGAAAAAGAGAACAGGCTCTTGGTCCTTGCTGCTTGTTATTCACTCCCACTGGCACTAGATGGTAAATGTCAGTTGCTGAAAATACTAGACACTTTCATTCAAAACAAAATAAAACAACAACAACAACAACAACAACAACAGAAAAACAAACAAACAAAAAAAACAAAACGAGAAATCACCCTGGAACTGAGAAGAAGATGCTTGAACGGTGATGCAATAGTGGGACGAGTACTAATAAAATAGCAGAACGCTTTATTTTTTTCTTTTTTTCCCTCACATTTTATTTAATAGATATTTTCTTTATATACATTTCAGATTTCAAGTGCTATACCAAAAGTTCCCTATACCCTTCCCCAGCTCCCCTACCCACTCACTCCTGCTTCTTGGCCCTGGGGTTCCCTCTGTACTGGGGCATATAAAGTATGCAATACCAAGGGGCCTCTCTTACCAGTGATGGGCAACTAGGCCATCTCTGCTACATATGCAGCTAGAAACACGAGCTCTGGGGGTACTGGTTAGTTCATATTGTTGTTCTTCCTATAGGGTTGCAGACCCCTTCAGCTCCTTGGGTGCTTTCTCTAGCTTCTCCATTGGGGGCCCTGTGTTCCATCTTATAGATGACTGTGAGCATCCACTTCTGTATTTGCCAGGCACTGGCATAGCCTCATATGAGACAGCCATACCAGGGTTCATTCATAAAAATCTTGCTGGCATAGGCAACAGTGTCTGGGTTTGGTGGTTGATTATGGGATGTATCCCCGGGTGGGGCAGTCTCTGGATAGTCCATCCTTTCATCTTAGCTCTAAACTTTGTCTCTGTAACTCCTTTATGAAATTCTTGGACAAATGGATGTATCTGGAGGATATCATCCTTAGTGAGGTAACCCAAACACAAAAGAAGTCATTAGATATGCACTCACTTATAAGTGGATATTAGCCCAGAAACATAGAACACCCAAGGTACAATTTGCAAAACACAAGAAAATCAAGAAGACTGAAGACCAATGGGTGAATACTTTGTTCCTCCTTAGAATAGGGAACAAAATACCCATGAAAGGAGTTACAGAATGCTTTCTGATTAGAGTTGGAACCTGCTCTGAGCAAAAGAAATCAAGTCTTCTACTGGAAGTTAATGCAGATAATGCCAACTCATCGCTGATCAATGTGCTGAAAACAAATGACTTCTAAGTATGCTAAACTAAAAAGAACATCTGGAATACTCACACTAGTGCCCACAGACCATTGCATAAGAAAGAATAGACGAGATAGAGAAGGGAACAGACACTATGAAATTATGGCTCTTGGTACAACGTGGCATCTGTTTCAACAGACAAGACAGTATAAGTGATCATTAGGAATAGGAAGGGGAAAGGAAAGGGTATCGGTAAATTTGAAAATTATATATTGGATATGTATCAAAAGATGACCTAGTCGGCCATCACTGGAAAGAGAGGCCCATTGGACACGCAAACTTTATATGCCCCAGTACAGGGGAATGCCAGGGCCAAAAAGGGGGAGTGGGTGGGTAGGGGAGTGGAGGTGGGTGGGTATGGGGGACTTTTGGTATAGCATTGGAAATGTAAATGAGCTAAATACCTAATAAAAAATGGAAAAGGAAAAAAAAAAGAAAGCTCCTCAACAAAAATAGATAAAGCCAATTATACAATATTTTTCAACAGTTTTCAAAACTGTTATATTAACAAAAGTCAAGGAAAGATTAAAATAAATTGAGAAGTCATGATACCTAAATGTAATCTGATTCTGTGCTTAATTCTTAATTCTCTATATTACTGTGACATTGCCAGTGTTGAATGTTGGCTGAAGGGTATATATATCAGTAATAAATTAGTATTATTTTTGTAATTGTATTATACCTACATAAAAGAATGAAGATCTTTAAAAATACTTCCTAAAAAATTCAGAAAAAGATAACATCAGTAAAGTATGATTTAATTGGTGAGAAAACTTTTCTTTTAATATTTCATAAAAATGTACATAAGAGTGACAGATTTGAAATTATTACAAAGTTCATTTTCATGTTTCATGAAACAGAGAAATTATTGTCTTACTTATATTAATTCAATGACAGTTTGTGACTTATTTTATCTGAGATCTCTGTTATGCATTTTATAATTACATTCTTTAATGAATATATAGAAGATATTCAAGTAAGTCAAATAATTATTTTATTATGCAGTTATAAATTCCCTGATTATAAACATTTGGTTTTGGCTACAGTGAGGTTTTTGGTTAAGTCAATCAATAATGACACTTCATCTGATTATATTGGTTTATAGGACATTTTGGCTGTAAACTTTTCAAGTAAGAATATACAATTAAAATATTTCAACTATTATTATTATTGTTGTTGTTACTCTTATTAGCTTATTTGTTTTTGTTTTCTGTTTGTTTGTTTGTTTGTTTGTTTAGACAATGTTTCTTTATGTAGTGCTGGCTGTCTTGGAACTCACTTGCCTAACAACCTGGCCTCAGTTTCAGAGATTCACCTATCTTTGCCTTGGACTGACATTAAAGGCATGTACCGTTACCTTCTTGAAGATACCTTTCTATTTTACAGATATTCTCAAGTATTAAAAGGTTTTCACAGATTAATTAGTATAGTATTACCTTTGGACAATGGTGAAAGATTCCTTCATTAATTAATTAATGAAAATTAATGTATACCTACAAGAAAGAAATCATGACAAATATATTGTTCATATGTAAATTATATTTGTATTGTATAGAACCTACCTTCTTTTTTGTTGTTGCTATTAATTCAAAACTCCAGATTAAAAGGTTAGAATTGACTAGAAGGTTTTCAAGAAATTTACTTATTTTATTATTTTATGATGGATTAAATAGGCACTCTCTGTTGAGGTGAGTTTTTGCTACAATGGTTTGGCTCACAGAGAGTCTCAAACACACACACACCCAGGAACTATTTTTGGATTCACAGAGGAATACATACAAGCATCAGCTTATGTTTAATGCCTTGTCTACATCAAAGGTTGGGCACTGTTAACCTTGTCCTGCTACCCTACGCCCAATTGGAGAAGTAGCCAATGGCCACTTAACCAAAATCTCACATGACTTATTGGCTTTATCTTTTGCCATTACCGCACCTTCTTCCCCCAATAACAGAGATTCTGTTAGTCCCTCTCTGCATCCTAACCATGCAACTCTCAGTATCCCACCCCATACCCAACTATTGTCCGTTAGCATCTTTATTGAAAGATCAAAAATCAATTGGGACCAAGGACCTCCAGCATCTGGACTTGCAACTTTCCAGCTGAATCGAAGATTTAGGATTAATCTCCATCATAAATAGCCCTCCTATTGGAGCACTCTTAAATATAAATCTAATTACTAAATATCTAGTTTCTTGTATGGCAAGCTGCATACTGGGAACAAAAACTTAGTAATTTACATTTGATAGACCATAGGCTACTCTTAGTCCAGCAGCCATCCACATTGCCACTTTTGAACACACTGCAGATGCTTTATTGAAGGTAATAGCTACATGCCAACTGTAGCTGTTTTAGAGTTATCCAACTATAAAGGAAACTAAATCAGCCATAAGTGTTTGTAAATGAACTTTGAGCTACCAGAAGTCTTGTTTGAGTCAGGATGACTCTGCAGTTATTTTTACTTAGGACAGAGGAGAAACACTTCCTCTGGTTGTCCAGTAGAAGGCCTATGACTGATACCGTGATTATTAGTCTCCAGTGCTATTGCGATGTGATTTAGAATTCCTGTGAAATTCTAAACAACATTTGGTGTGTCTATGACATTGTTTCCAAAAATATTTAGTGGGGTGTTGAGAAAGATTCATACTACATATGAGTAACACTATTTCAAGGACTGAAGACTAAGACAGAAAAAAAATTGGAGAAAGCAAACTGAACTCCAGAATTCATCTCCTGCTTCTTGATTGTGGACTCAGAATTAACAATTGTGTCACCTAAGGATTGCAATGCTTTTATTGCCTGTCATAACGAACTGTATCCATTCTTAAACATAGGTTAAAATAAACCTTTCCTCTTTTTAGTTGTCTCTTGTTAGGTATTTAGTCACAGGAATATTATTTCTTTTTTGGCATGAAAAATTTACCTAGTAAAATAAGGCCTATTACTGCTTATGCCATGATGGGCACATAACCAGTCCTTCACATTCATGAATGATGATACTGATTGGGAATGATGCCCTTCCCTCACCTACTTCTGGCCTTAGAACAGGGTTGCTCAGTCTGATTGGTAAAGCTATGAGAAGATAACCTTCTATGACATTCTGCTTGTTTGTTTGTTTGTTTGTTTGTTTGTTTTGTTTTGTTGTTGTTTTTGAGACAGGTTTTCTCTGTGTAGCCTTGGCTATCCTGGAACTCACTCTGTAGACCAGGCTGGCCTTGAACTTAGAAATCCTCCTGCCTCTGCCTTCCAAGTGCTGGGATTAAAGGCATGTGCCACCACTGCACAGCCTTCTGTGACAATCTTTATTATTAGAACATTAGATAGAAATAGAAGGTTAATTTTGAGTTGGCATTTTTGTCTATTTTTGAGCAAGTTCTGCTGGTAACAAAATGAACACCATGAAGCAGCTATGCAAATATGGCAGTGGTGATGCAATTGGCAGTGTGTACCATGCTAGTGGTATACGTAAAGTGAAATAAAGTTTCTTTCCTAAGGTGCTTCTAGCCATGGTGTTTTATCCCAATAGTTCAAGAATCAAGATAGAGAGATAGCTAAACAAAATTTAAGAAGATAAATCGTTAAAAGTAAATAAGTAGGTAAGTAAGTAAGTGTGTTTTATGTTTAGAGATTGTTTTTAAACTGTCTTTAAATTTTATAAATGGAGAAATGTATTGGAAATTTGTTAGTGATAATTTTTGAAAAAGTGAGAGTCAGGAAAAATGGGCAGTTTGGGTAGAAGTAACTGCAGTGACACAGATAATGAATTTTATTGGTTCTGTATTATTTAGAACAGTAATAGGCTTCACTGTAAATGTGAAAAAGAGCTATGGAATTACTATTTGAGGTAAAACCATAACATATCTATCATTTATACTAAACTCCAAATTCTTACTTTTTAGCAACTCCCATTAGTGCCTTCTTTATATAGTAGAAAATTCACTTGGAAAAATCGGGTTCTACAAATTAATAGAAACTGACTTAAAGGATTCAAAAATTCAGAGTATAGGATCTGAATATGAGGATAGTACAAACTCAAGGAGATAAAGCCTTTTGAGTAAAACTGAAAATCCAATCAACTACAGAGCAGTTTTTCATTACACACACAGACACAAAATGATAAAACAACAGTCCTTTTGGAAAGGAAAATGAAGACATTTCCTCTGTTTCTGTGCCCACCCAATACTCAGGGATTGGTTTATTTAGCTACAGTCAGAGTTATACCTGTTTTTAGGCAAACAGAATTAGACTGTACTTATGAATAATAAGAATATTTACATGGGTAAAACTTAAATGAAATGGTGAAGGTTATTCAGTTTTAATTAAAAAAATGAAACTTGTTTTTAGGTTGTAATATATTATTATAGTTTCTACCTTAACCACAGCTTTTATTTCCAAAGAACTATAATAACTCAGGTCATCCAAAGAAGCAATTAATTCATTCACTGATACATCAACCAGCCAGGGACATTGCTGATGAAGGATAGAGAGAAATAGATTAGGCTTTAGCATGGTAATTAGGTAGGTAAGCCAGATACAACATGACTCATGCTTATCTATGCCTGGCTCCAGAGTATGAGTTTGCCTTCCCTCTGCCCAGAGATATTAACATCCCCTAGCACCTAAAGAATCAGTACGATTTGTGGTATATGTATGTCTTGTTATAACACAGCTAACCCTGATGAAATAAAATATCTGACTTCCTCAAACAAAAATAAGACTAGTTCATTGGTTTTTTTGTTGTTGTTGTTTATTTTGTTTTTGTTTTGTTGTAATGTTTTCTTTATTGCTGCTGCTGTTGTTGTTGTTGTGGTTGTTGTTGTTTTAAACTGGTACTTGATTTGGTCCAAGAACATTCACATAAACATTAAATTACTGACTTTGCTATTAGTTATTATCATTTTTCTGATGATTTCTAAAATATCATATTTATGTTGAACATGCATCATTAAATGTCATTATCTGAAAAGGGTTACTGACATGAAAATCAACAAAATTCTAGAACTTTCAGATGTCAGTAAAACAGAGCCATAAGGTTCCACAGTAGAAATGCATCAAGTGTCACACACAAATAGAGAAAAGTGGTATATCACTTTGAACTATGATGATATTTTTGTCAACAGAGAAGAAGGTTTTTATAATGTAGCTGACTTTAACCAGACTGTTATAGCAAATAAAACTGTACATTAGCCATAATCTAGGAAAGCAAGAGAAAGAATTTTTCATGTGGAAAACCATCAAATATTACAATTATTTCACTTTTGGCTATCTACTACTTTTTGTAGTCTGTATATATATATATATATATATATATATACACAATTAAACACTTTGTTTTGAACAATGTCTCTTAGTTGTGTGTCTCTTCATAGGAATAAAACAGCAATGAAGAAACTTAAATGCAATCCTACTCAAGTGATGACTGTGTAAGTATGAAACCAAAAACAATTGCTCTCTATGGAAGTCTCATAACATTCTTGTAAAACATATTAACATGCATTGAAATTTTTCATAATTGCAGATCCATTCGTTTAATACCATTTTTGTTTTGAAGCCAGAAATTACTCTAATTCGATTATTTGGCAATCAAAGGCTATGAGCACAGCTATGAGTCTGAGATTACTGTCTACATCATGAATATAAGCCCTAGCTCTCCCCAAGACCTCACACTGTGGTATTCTTCCTCCAAAGCATGCAGAAAGACCATCTCTCCTTCCCATAATCTAACTTTTCCTTCCGGTACTTGGAAGTCTGGCATGTACCTTCCACCCAGCAATTAGCCCCTGGATTTCTTTACTGAAAAAATCTAGAAACAATTGGGAACAAGACCATACTACCAGGATCTTTCTTTACACAGCTCTCTGTATTTGTTATGATCTACTGCAGAAGGAATATTCTCTAAAGATGAGAGACAGAGAGAGAGAGACAGAGAGAGAGAGGAGAGGGAGAGAGAGAGAGAGAGAGAGAGAGAGAGAGAGAGAGAGAGAGAGAGAAAGAGATATCTAAGAGTATGGTAGAATATTTTTAGGAGTCATTTTATTAATTCATCCCTTTAACATGATGGTGGTATTTTTGTCTCTAGGTTCTTGATCAATCTATTTTGAGGTTTTTTTTTTTTTTTTTTTTTTTTTTTTTTTTTTTTACTACCTAAGCATTGTCAGGGACAAGTGGGCCTCAAATTCAATCATATATTGATTGGTTACTTCCATAAGCTTTATGCCAATATTGCACTAGCAGAAATATGACAATTGTAAACCTAAGAGTTTATAGCTCTGTTGGTATTTAGTCTTTTCCTTTAGTAGAGCATAGAATACCTTCCAATTCTTGAATACTCACCAGTAAGGATAACTGCTTTATGTAGGCATCAGCTCAGTTCCATATATTTGTTATTGTAATCACTGGGGCCTTACCATCAGCTTATGGACACAATCAATAGCTTTGACAATAACCTAGTTGTTTGGGGGTTCCCCTTTAGTTTCTTAAATTCCATCTCTTTCAAACTAATGATATTTTATCAGTGTATATTAGTTTTGCTTTCTCTTTATTGAACAGTCAAATATTGGATGATAATGACTTTTTTCTTTGCTTTGTTTCTAAAACTTACTAATTAAATTATCTTGTATTACATAGATAATGCTCAATACGTTCTTATAGTTCTTAAGAAAGCACGTTAATTTCATTTTACAAAATTCCTCCTTATTTCTGCTGTAGTAAGGCTATTTATCAAGACTGGTAAGCAAATTTCTTAAACTATTGGCATTTCCTAGTTAATTTAATTAATTTGATTTAATCCAAAAATTGGGGAAGGGAGGTCTCACATGAAATATTTGCAACCTTGTACAAAAGTGTCATGTTTTTACTTCTAAAATGAATGGCATTTAATTATGATTTTTATCTCATATAACAGGTCAACCTGTAGGTAATGACCCCTTTGGGGATGGAATATCACTTACACAGTACTCACACAAGACCGTGAGAAAATATACATATTTATAATAGAAGTTTTAACATTAGAAAAATTACAGTTATTAAATAGCATCAAAAATAATGTTATGAATCGGGGTCACCACCATATGAGGAAGTTTATTATAGCCTCACAGCAATAGGAAAGTTGTCAACCACTGTTTTATAAGATACCAAAGTATTTTTGGTAATTTTTGACATTTGTTTAATTTACTTTTTCTTTTCTCCATTAGCACAAAATATGGTGGTTTCTTCTCTAGAAACTAGTTTTTGCTATATTCATAGAATTTTATTTTGTTATCATACTGAGTTGTTGAATTTGCTATTTTATTTGTCTGTTCCACAAATTTTTGCTCTTTAGTCACATTTTAATGTTTTTATGAATTTACCATGCTACATTTTCTCTGGTTATTGAAGTGCAGGCAAATGAGATCCATTGATTGGCGTCTGCTGATTATTATTGATTGTAGCTTATTTTCTACCTTGACACTTAGTTGTAGATTTACTTGCAGTCATCTCCTAAGGCCACTGTGAAGAATGGGATCCCTTATGCAGTTTTACTTTGCTTCATCCTCTATCTTGTAATCTTTATCCATTAAAAACACGACTTTCATTATGTGCCCAGTACAGGAAAATGTCAGGGCCAGGAAGCAGGAGTGGATGGGTTGAGGAGCAGGGCAAAGGGTGGGTATAGGGGACTTTCAGGATAGTATTTGAAATGTAAATGAAGAAAATATCTAATAAAAAACCCCACAACTTTCATGTTCTTTCATCTTGACTATCAAATCCTTGGGGAATTTGGTAGATATAGTGACTGAAAATTCCAGAACAGAGAAAGATCTGGGTATAAAACCTTGAGCAAAGGTGCTTTAAGTTACTGTCATTCCCACAACTATAAGAGCTAGCTCACAAACATACTTTCCTCTCTTCAGCACTGAGAATTTCTTCTAATGTAACAAGAAAATGAAGCACTATTATAAATATACACTGTCTGTTTCTAATTATTTCCCAGAGTTTCTAATTATCTGACCATTATTCTTCTGAGAATCATATACTGTTCACAAGCTCTATACTAAATTGTTCGGAAAGCACTAAGATGTAATAAGTCCTCTCTCTCTTTCATGTGTTCTTGAATATCATGTTTCTACATGTTAAGTTTATTTATTTATTTGCTCAATTTACAACCTATTATCACCCCTTCCTTTTTTCCCAGTACCACCTAATGAAGTCCTCCACTCATTCTACCTTTTGAGAAGGGGAAGCACCCATCTGAATGTCACTCTCACAATAAACACCACCCACACTCACCAAGCCGTCATTTCACACATTAATTCTCTCCCACCAAGGCCAGACAGGGTCTTTTTTGTTTTTATTTTTGTTTTTGCTTTGTTTTTGTTTTTTTGTGGGTTGCCTTATCCTTCCATTGAGGGCAACAATGAGTGATGAGTTCAGGATCCATATCCCCACTGCCCTTTGTGTTACTTTTCTTCTTTGAATTTGTTGATTATAGCATAATTATTCTGTTATTTATTGCTAATATCTACTTATAAGTTAGTATACACCACTCTTGGATATGAAACTCAGGATGATATTTTCTAACTCCATCCATTTCCCTGAGAAATACAATGTTCATATATTTAATGACTGAGTAATATTTTATTGCAGAAACATACCACATTGTCTTTATCTCTTTTCAGTTGAGGATATCTAGGTTGTTTCCAGTTTGGGGGTTATTAAAAATAAAGCTGCTATGAACACAATAAGCAAGTGTCCTTGCAGATTGTTGAAGCATCTTTTGGGTATATGCCCAGGAGTGTTATAACTGGGACTGGAGGTAGAATTTTTCCCAATCATTTGAAAAACAACCAGATTAATTTCCATGGTGATTTTAAAGTTAGTACTCCCACCAGCAATGGAGGAGTGTTTTTGTTGCTCCACAATCTCACTAGCATGTTCTGTCCTTTAAAGTTTTTATTTTTGTCCTTGTGATGGGTGTAAGGTAGAATCTCAGAGTCCTTTGGTTTTGCATTTCTCTGATGACATTTCTTTCAGTGTTTTTCAACCACTGAAGTTTCCTCTATCACAATTCTCTTTTTAACTGTGACTCCAGTTTTAGTTGGGTAATTTGGGCTAAGAGAATCTAACTTCTTGTCTTCTTTATCTCTTTTGGGAATTTGCCTTCTGTCAGATGTGTGAGTAGTGAAGATCTTTTCTTAATTTGCATGTTTTCATTTTGTCATAATGAAAATATTCTTTGGCTTACAGAAGCTAAAATAGTTCCATAAGGTTTCATATAATAATTGTTTACCCTAGTGCCTGAGTCATTGATTGTCAGGAATTTGTTTACTATACCAATGAGTTCAAGGTTATTTCCTACTATTTGTTCTGAAATTTGTTAATTTTTTTATTAGTATTTTGATCTCATAATGTATTGTCTGGGCATTTTTTATTTTACCATTGACTAAGTTATATATATATACTTTATATTCTAATCATAGCTTGTCCTCCTTCCTCTCTTCCTAGTCCCAACCTCTCATAAACCCCCCATCTACCTCTCTTCCCCTTTAACTCAGAAAACGGGGAGGTCTTCCATAATAGTTAACCAGCTTTGCATTATCAAGTTGCAGTAAGACTAGGTGTATCTTTTTATATTGATGTCAGATAAGGCTTCCATTTAGGAGAAAGAAATCCATAGTCACTGCTCTCACTTTATGAATTCCATATGAACACCCAGCTGTACAATGTGGGTCTGTGTTCCAACCAGTTTAGGGTACAGCCACACCAAAGGTGGAATTCAGGGTATTATACTGTGTTTATCTCACAACACCAGGAAGGTGCTAGGCTTCAGGTATGTAATCAGACACCAATCTGGAGGTGAGAAAGCACACTCTGAGATGTAGGAAAGCCTGAATTGGTTTGGGCTTCCCTGACTGTAACAAGGCTGGGGCTAAGGGGGCTAGTTAATTCTTGGATATCAAGGCATTTCTAGGAGTCAGAGAATGGAGTTGGGATCCTAAAGACTAAGGACTGTGTCTAGTTTGTAGCTGGTGGGATGGGAGCCCTGGCTTAGTTCAACAGCTAATTGTCCTTACCTTGGTGTTAGTTGTCTAGGAATACAGATGGGCCTTCTATCAAAGATGCAGCTGCAGCTCTGCATGTGAACACCTTTACCATGCTTCAGAGGCCAGAACTTGAAGAAAGAAATAGTCCATGGTTCTAAACCATTTTTTTACTGTTCATGGCAGAAAATAGATGCATATCATATCTTACCATACCAACTTGTCATGGTGGACCTGAAATTAAATGTTTTTGCAGGAAGGAATGTTTGGGAAGGGAAGCTTATTGGCTGAGCCCTCAGGGCCTTGAGATATAATCTGTTCTCTAAGTTTATCTTTTTTTATAGGTGTTTTTTTTTTAGATTTATTCCCCTGGTTTCAGTTTCCTCTCTGTTTTCTGGCCTGGATTGACTATAATTCTGGAGTTTTGGGTATCAGTTTTGCCCCCGGGGTCCATATTATCAGTGTGGCAAGTGGTCCCTATTGCCAGAGTGCCTGCTAGAAAAGCAAGCTGAGTTTTGGCCTGCAAAATGGAATCCTTATTGTGGACTGCAGTTTGAGATAGTTGGTGTGTTTTCAGGGGACTGATGGGCATATTAATGGCTTGGAAAGGGATCTAATCTGATGTCCCTGGTGATAGCAGCCTCTGTGAAAGCAGGAAAAGTTGTAGAGCATAAAATGAATCATAGAGGCCTGAATGTCATTTTATTGCTATTGAGGGTGTTTTAAGAGGACATGGCATGGAGGGAGTTAGAATGAGGGCTCTGAAATGGTATCATTGATCCCAGTAAGTTTCCAAGACAGCAGGCAGAGTTATGGACTGAAAAATGGAGCACAGAAAGTATTCTACTCCTTAATCAACAATTAAGATTGATTTTATCTGAATCTTTCTTTACTGAGAAAAATTTAATGAATTATTGTAATTCCTAGGAAGTGTATCCAAAAACTTAGACCTTGACATGTACAGTTGAGAAAGAAGGACAGACTATCTAGACAAACATACTCATCAATACATGTTTGAAAAAGTGTTGTTTCTGTATTCTGAGGACAATCAGAAGAAGAATGCTGAGAAGTATACACCTAGTAGCTGTATAAGCATATTCAAGATTTATTATAGCTAATTTAAAAATTATAATTTGATGCAGTGAAACCAATGCTTGGTATGAAGATATGCAAATGAGTTTCCTAACTGTTACCTTATAGTAATTTAGACAGAGAAAGATTGGGTGCTATGCTGAATGAATACCTGCATAGCTATCACTGAAGGGGAAATCTTCAAGGCTAGCATCTCCTACATCTGCAGGAACACTTGGAGAATGAATCAGGCCTTCCATAATTATCTTAGCCATGCATAGTAATTATTAAATGACTCAATAATTAATTAACATTGATTATATAATTTAAATATATATGTATTTCAACACGTGTAGTTGGTAAGTAAAGTGGTGTTTCATTTAATTATTTCATCATAGACATAATTTCAGCTATAAGCTTTCTTTTTGTCTTATAGATAGTAATTTTCAACATTACATATTTATTAAAATTTTTATAATCACTAAGAAAACAAGAGCACCGTGATGTCATGCAGTGCTGATTCCTTCCCCATTTTCTGTCCTTGAGTCCTTTTGTAATATAATCTCAAGTGATGAGTGACTTTTTCAGCAAAGGTTTGAATAAATAGTTAATGCGACCATGTTTTGAGTACTGTTTGTAGTATGAATTCTTATATTCTTATTGACTAATTATAGTAAAGGATAATGCAATTTAACAAATATTAAACAAACAAACAAAAATACTCACCAATTTCCTAAAAAGAGAGTCTTATAACATCAGATTATATATACAAAGTAGGCAATACTAAAAATGATCTTAAATGCATTTGTGTGTTTATACATACTAACAATGAATAATGTATCAGCATTTATGCATACTGAATTTTCTGTGTTTTATTTCACAGATGTGATAGTCAAAACATTGATTTTCAGTTCCAGTCTCCATCTGTGCCCCTGAGATAAGGCTGCCCCACAGCTTTCTGTGCCCAAATCCTACCCAAAGAAAGATGGTCACACAGGAGTGCTGTCACTCACTTCAAAGCTCACAGGTGAGATCACCACTTTTGCTCTAATAACTGGAGAAAGAGGGACCTGCCAAGAGCTTACAGGACACAGGAACCTCAAAACAGCCAGGGACAGAATATGTTTGGTTTCCATTATCACCCTGGAGCCTGTGGCACAGCTCAGCTCTCCACACTCAAATCCAGATCAGAGAGAACTGGTCTTCCAGGAGTGCTGAAACACCAAAGATCACAGCACTTGGCACCCCATTACAACCCAGAGGGAGTTGCTCTTCCAGGAGTGCTGCCATACATAAGATCAAAGACTGACAGGCCCACAAGAGGGACAAGCTCCAGTCAGAGACAAAAAGACCAACTAACACCAGAGATAATCAGATGGCAAGAGGGAAGCTCAAGAACATAAGCAAGAGAAATTAAGGCTACTTGGCATCATCAGCACAAAGGACTCCCAACCCAACAATCCTGGATACCCCAACACTCCAGAAAAGCACGACTCTGATTTAAAATTACATTTCATGATGATGATAGAGGACTTTAAGAAGGACATAAATAAGTCCCTTAAAGAAATACAGGAAAACACATGTAGACAGGTAAAAGTCCTTAAAGAAGAAACACAAAAATCCCTTAAAGAATTACAGGGAAAAACAACCAAATAGGTGACGGAATTGAACAAACCATCCTGGAACTAAAAAGGAAAATAGAAAAAAAAAATGAAGAAATCACAAAGGGAGATGACAACTCTTCAGATAGAAAACCTAGGAAAGAGATCAGGAGTCATAGATGCAAGCATCACCAACAGAATACAAGAGATAGAAAAGAGAATCTCTGGTGTAGAAGATTACATAGAAAACATTAACACAACAATCAAAGAAAATGCAAAATACAAAAAGATTTTAACACACAACATCCAGGAAATCCAGAATACAATGAGAAAAACAAACTTACAGATAGTAGATATAGATAAGAATGAACATTTTCAACTTTAAGGAAATATCTCCAACAAAATTATAGAAGAAAACTTCTGTAATCTAAAGAAATAGATGCCCATGAACATACAAGAAGCCTATAGACCTCCAAATAGACTGGAGCAGAAAAGAAATCCGTCCTTTTACATAGTAATAAAAATACCAAATGCACAAAATAAAGAAAGAATATTAAAAGCAGTAGGGGAAGTGGTCAAGTAACATATAAGGCAGACCTATTAGAATTACACCAGACTTCTCCCCAGAGACTATGAAAGCCATAGGATCCTGAGCAGGTGTCATAGAGATCCTAAGAGAAAACAAATGACAGCCCAGGCTACTATACCTAGCAAAATTCTCAACTAGCACAGACAGAGCTATATAGTTTGATCAAGGTATTCCATGACCAAACCAACTTACACAATATCTTTCAATGAATCCAGTCTTTCAACTGATAATAAAGGGAAAACTCCAACATAAGAAGGGAAATTACATCCTAGAAAATGTAAGAAAATAATCTTTCAAAAAACCTAAAATAATATAGCCACATAAACAAATCTCAAATTCTAACTATAAAAGTAACAGAAAGCAACAATTACTTTTGCTTAGTATTTCTTAATAACAATGGACTCCATTCACCAATAAAAGACAGAGACTAACAGACTGGCTACGAGACTTAACATTTTGCTGCATACAAGAAACCCATGTCAGGGACAAAGACAGACACTACCTCAGAGTAAAAGGCTGGAAAACAATTTTCTAAGCAAATGGCCCAAAGAAACAAGCTGGAGTAGCAATTCTAATGTCAAATAAAATCAACTTTCAACCTAAAGTCATCCAAAATGTAAAGGAGTGATACTTAATATTCATCAAAGGTAAAATCTACCAAGATGAACTCTTAATTCTGAACATTTATGCTCCAAATACAAGGAAATCTACATCCATAAAGGAAACTTTAATAAAGCTCAACACATTCATGGCACTGTACACAATAATCGTGGGAGGCATCAATACCCCACTCTCATCAATCAACATATAATGGAAACAAACTAAACAGAAACACAGTGAAACAAACAGAAGTTCTGAAACAAATGTATTTGGCTGATATATATATATATATATATATATATATATACATATATATATATATATATATGTGTGTGTGTGTGTGTGTGTGTGTGTGTGTGTGTGTGTGTGCGTGTGTGTGTGTGTGTGTGAAACTTATAGAGGAGAAAGTGGGGAAAAGCCTCAACGATATGGGCACAGGGGAAAAATTTCTGAATAGAACAGCAAGGGCTTGTGCTATAAGATCGAGAATAGAAAAATGGGACCTCATAAAATTGCAAAGCTTTTGTAAGGCAAAAGACACCATCAATAAGACAAAAAGGCCACCAACAGATTTGAAAAGGATCTTTACCTATCCTAAATCAGATGGGGGACTAATATCCAATATATACAATGAACTCAAGAAACTGGACCCCAGAAAATCAAATAACCCCATTAAAATGGGGTTCAGAGCTAAACAAAGAATTCGCATCTGAGGAATACCAAATGGCTGAGAAACACCTGAAAAAATGTTCAGCATCCTTAATCATCAGGGAAATGCAACTCAAAGCAACCCTGAGATTCCACCTCACACCAGTAAGAATGGCGAAGACCAAAAACTCAGGTGACAGCAGATGCTGGCAAGGATGTGGAGAAAGAGGAACACTCCTCCATTGTTGGTGGGATTGCAAGCTTGTACAACCACTCTGGAAATCAGTCAGGCGGTTCCTCAGAAAATTGGACATAGTACTACCAGAGGATCCCGCAATACCTCTCCTGGGCATATATCCAGAAGATGTCCCAACTATTGCACAAAATAAAAACAGATCATACTCTACCCAATTTGTTCTATGAAGCCACAATTACTCTGATACATATACCACACAAAGACACAACAAAGAAAGAGAACTTCAGGCCAATTTCACTAATGAATATCAATGCAAAATTATTCAATTAAATTCTCACAAACAGGGTCCTAAAACACATCAAAAAATCATCCATCATGATCAAGTAGGCTTCATCACAGGGAGACAGGGATGGTTCAACACATGGAAATCCATCAACATAATCCAGCATATAAACAAACTTAAAGGAAAAACCACAAGATCATCTCATCACATGCTGAGAAATCATTTGACAAAATTCAATACCCCTTCATGATAAATGTCTTGGAAAAATTAGGAATTCAAGGCCCATACCTAAATATAGTAAAAAGCAATATACAACAAACAGGTAGCAAACATCAAACTAAATGGAGAGAATCTTGAAGCAATCACAGTAAAAATCAAGGACTAGACAAGGCTGCCATTCTCTCCCTACCTATTCAGTATAATACTTGAAGTTCTAGCTAGAGAAATTAGAGAAAAAAAGTAGGTCAAAAGAATACAAATTTGAAAGGAATGAGTCTAATTATCACTATTTGCAGATGGTATGATACTATATGTAAGTAACCCAAAAAAATTCCACCAGAGAACTCCTAAACTTGATAAACAACTTCAGTGAAGAAGCAGGATATAAAATTAAATCAAACAGGTCAGTGGCCTTTCTCTACACAAAGGATAAACAGGTTGAGAAAGATATTAGGGAAACAACACCCTTCTCACTAGTCACAAATAATACATAATACTTTGGTGTGATTCTAACTATGTGAATGAAAGATTGATATGACAAGAACCTCATGTCTCTGAAGAAAAAAAATTTGAAGAAGATCCCAGAAGATGGAAAGAGCTCCTATGCTCATGGATTGGCAGGATTAATATAGTAAAAATGACTATCTGGCCAAAAGCAATTTACACATTAAATGCAATCCCCATCAAACATCAACTCAATTCTTCACAGAGTGAGAAAGGGCAATTTGCAAATTCATCTGGAATAACAAAAAACCTAGGAGAGCAAAAACTATTCTCAACAATAAAAGAACCTCTGGTGGAATCACCATCCCTGACATCATGCTGCAATACAGAGCAATTGTGATAAGAACTGCATGGTACTAATACAGTGACAGACAGGTAGATCCATGGAATAAAATTGAAGAGCCAGAAATGAACCCACACACCTACGGTCACCTGATCTTTGACAAAAGAGCTAAAATCATCCAGTGGAAAAAAGACAGCATTTTCAACAAATGGTTCTGTATCAACTGTTTGTTAGCATGTAGAAGAATGCGAATTGATCCATGCTTATCTCCTTTTAAAAGCTCAAGTCTAAGTGGATCAAGGACCTCAACATATAACCAGAAACACTGAAAGTTATTGATGAGAAATAGGGAAAGAGCCTCGAACATATGGGTACAGGGGAAAAATTCCTGGGCAGAACACCAATGGCTTGTGCTGTAAGATCAAGAATTGACAAATGGGACCTCATAAAATTACAAAGCTTCTGTAAGGCAAAGGACACTGTCAATAAGACAAAAAGTTATCCAACAGATTGAGAAAAAATCTTTATCAATTCTACATCTGATAGATTTCTAATATCTAATATGTATATGTATATATGTATATGTGTATGTGTATGTGTATGTATATACAACTCAAGAAGTTAGACTTCAGAGAACCAAATAACCCTATTTTAAAATGGAGTGCAAGGCTAAACAACAAATTCTCACTGAGGCATACTGATTGACTGAGAAGCACCTAAAGACATGTTCAACATTGTTAGTCATCGTGGAAATGCAAATCAAAACAACCCTGAGATTCCACCCCACACCAGTCAGAATGTCTAAGATCAAACACTCAGGTTACAACAGATGCTGGTAAGGATTAAGAAAAAGAGGAACACTCTTTCATTGCTGTTGGGATTGCAAGGTGGTACAACCACTCAGGAAATGTCTGGTGATTTTTCAGAAAATTGGACATTGTACTACCTGAGAACCCAACTATAAGATGCTCCAACATATGACAAGGACACATGCTCTACTATGTTCATAGCAGTCTTACTTAAAATATCCACAAGTTGGAAAGAACCCATATATTCTTCAATAGAGGAATGGACACAGAAAATGTGGTACATTTACACAGTGGAATACTACTCAGCTATTAAAACAATAAATTAATGAAAATTTTAAGCTAATTGATGGAACTATAAAATACCATCCTGTGTGAGGTAACTGAGTCATAAAAGAAAGCACATGGTATGCACTCAGTGATAAGTGGATATTAGCCACAAAGCTAGCAATACCCAAGATACAATTCACAGACCATATGAAGCTCAAGAAGAATGAAGACCAAAATATGGATGATTCAATATTTCTTAGAAGAGGGAACAAAACACTCATGTGAGGTAGAGGGTGAGAAGGAGAGTAACAGAGGAGAGGGAGTGGGAAATGTGGGGCAGAATCAGTTATAGGACAAGACGGGGATGATACACAGAGGATCAGAAATTTGAACAAAGGCATGTAGCAGTGTGATATGGGGACCTGGGGGTAGTCACCAGATGCCAGGAAATCAAGAGACTCCCAGGACCCAAAGAGGATAAGATTAGCCAAAATGACCATCAAAGTGGAAGAAGAATGTGTAGAGACCATATCCAGAGGTTAGGTAAGGACCCCAGTTGAGGGGTCATGACATCCAATCATCTCCAAATTTTTAATTCAGAATTGTTCCTATCTAAAGGAAGTATGGAGGCAAAGTATGGAGCAGAGACTGAAGGTAAGGCCATCCAGAAACAGCCCCACCTGGGAATCCATCTCATACACAGTCACCAAACCCATACACTATTATGGATGCAAAGAGTACTTGCTGATAGGATTATGATATAGTTGTTTCCTGAAATGTCTGCCAGAACCTGACAAATACAGAGGCAGATGCCCATAGACAACAATGTTCTGAGCATGGGGACACCAATGTATGAGTTAGAGAAAGGGCTGATGGAGCTGAAAGGGTTTGCAACTCCATAAGAAGAACAACAATAGCAACCAACCAGACCCCCCCCCCCCACCAGTGCTCCCAGGAACTAAACCAACAACCAAAGAGTACACATGGAGGAACCCATGGCTTCACTTGCGTATGTAGCAAAGGATAGCATTGTCTGGCAACAATGGGAGCAGAGGCCCTTGGTCCTGTGAAAGCTCAATTTCCCAGTGTAGGGGAATGCCAGGGCAGTGAGGTGGGAGTGGGTGAATGGGGGAACGCCCTCACAGAAGCAGATGGAGGGGGCATGGGCTAAGGTTTCTAGAGGGGAAACTGGGAAAGGGGATAATATTTAAAAGATAAATACATAACATATACAATAATAAATTGTAATAAATCATACCTATGAAAAAATATTGATTTTTATACAGAGACTATTTGTAGAATGTTTTTGACCAATTAAAATAAATTTTAAAAATGTTGGCATTTTAATCTTTAGTGGAAATTCTGATTCTGCTTTCTTTTTTAGAAAATATGTTTTAGACCTCCACTTACTTTGAGATAATGCCTTTTTTTTCATATATCAGGTGACTGACTCACTTAAGAATGAACTTTGAACTTAGTGAGTGTTGCTATCTACATAAGATGAAACTATTGGAGTCATTATGCTTACCTTTTATAGATAAGAAGACATTTTGATATGCTTCTCAAGATGCAGAACATTGTCTTATCACTCACCCTCATACCTAGTCTCCTTCCTACCTATTGGCAACTAAATGGATACAGCCAACAATATCTTTACATTCATACTTACCAAATACCAAAAAGGAACAATCTTATATCTTTAAGATTCTTCCATTATTATTTTTCTTGATAAAAAAATAATCATTTTAATTTGTATGAAAGACTTTGCTTTCATGTTATTTGAATTCCACTACATCAGTTATGATAACTCAATCAGAGCACCAATTTGAGATTTTGGATTGCATCTTGATGAATATTGATAGATCTAGTGCCAATGATTATCAAAGAAGGTCCTTGCAAACAGTGAACAGGGCAGCATTCATCACCACAGATACCATGGACACCACCTCAGGTTTTGGAGGAAAGTCTGAGGTTCAAATCTGGACTTAAAACTTGAAAGATTGCATTCTCCAATGATCCATAGTTGATTTAAAAATAATGAGAAAGAGATAAATGTAAATGCTTCCTCTTTGTCAGTTTTCTTGACTGTGAGCCTCTGGCATGTTTAAAAGAAATTGCTGGGTCCTACTTTGCTCTTAAAAGGTGACTGTGTGGTATATTGACCAATAGTACTATCTTTTCTCAGTGTCTATACAAGCAATCTCTACCATTCCTTTTATACCTTATTGTTGACTTGTCTTGATGTATGCTCTCATTAGAAAATGAGAAAAATATATGTGGGACAATAAATATATACCAAACACAACTTAAAGAAAAAAGTACGGGTTATCTTCCATAACAAATACTTTAAACTCACAATGAGTTTAAAAAGCATAGCCATACATTAAACATACAATCTGTATAGTGAATAAATATAATATTTTTTTAAAAAAAATAAGGAACTATCACAGTGATATAGTTATCTTTTAAAGAGCCAATGTTGGTTTGTTAGGCATGTTTTCTCTTTCTCTCACTGGCATCTTCAAAATTTGATGAACTAGTATTTGCTGACATTATGTTAGTTACTTTTCTATTGCTATGATAAATGCCATGATCAATGCTACTTATAGACAAAACGTTTTTATTTGGGGCTTACAGTTTCAATGGTACATCACCATCACTGAGGATTGTTATAAGCTGGTACACAGTTGAGAACTTACATCTTCATTCACAATCAGGAAAAAAACCAGAGCACTGCAATGACAGGAAACCTCATTAAACCTCATTCTTAAACCTCAAACTAGTGTTTCTCAACCTGTGGGCCGTGACTTCTGCATTCAATCCACCCTTTTAAAGACATCTCCTAAGATCTTTAGAAAACACAGATATTTAGATTACAATTCATAACAGTAGAAAATTACATTTATCATGTAGCACAAAGAATAATTATGGTGGGGGTCAGTACAATAGGATGAACTTATTAAAGGACCACAGCATTAAAAAGGTTGAGAACAATTGCCTCGAACCTATAACAGGTATACAATTTCTCCAACAGGCCACACCTTCTAAACTTTCTCAAACTGTAAAACCAACTGTGAATCAAGTATTCAAACATATGAGGCTAGGAATCATTCTCATTAAAACTACCACAAGCACTAAAGATCATATAGCTGCAGTGATATTTGCCTATCCCTCCTAATAATCTATATATCAAATTAATCTCATGCTCTGAAACAAAATCTCCTTTTGGAGTAAAGAAAATAATTTTGCTGATTTGCGATCATTGGAATATCTTAAACTGATTTACGTTTTGAACTAATGAGAACATATATTTTATTCAAAATGACAGAGATTCTCTTTTACATTAGCTGTGTAAAATAAAACAATAAAATTTTAAAAAATGAGACGCATACCTGTCATGAGCTTTAAAAATAAATTGTGAAAGACAATTGTTGCTGGTGGTTTTAAACAGCATGGTACTGCCTTGCTACCAAAAGCAATGCTACCAGCCCATCCTGGCTCCCTTTATTCCATTGGCTTAGTTCTGGGATAGATAGCACCAGCCCTAACCTGGCTTCCTTTTGAATCCATGCATAAAAGACACACAGATAGCTTTGTAACCTTAACTTGCCTCCTATGCTCAATTGTTCGGTGCAGATACCTCCTGCCTGGAAAGGGGTGCTCTTACAAATTCATTATTTCTGTCTTTCTTCCACATCCTTGGCCACCCACCTGTAGTAAAAGCTGCAGGCCCTAACTTTCTCTGAGGCCTTACATAGTTGCTAAGTCCCTTTTCCTCCAAGGCATGGCAGAAAAAGCCTCTCTTTCCTTCCCTGCCACTTCTCTCCCTCTTGGGAGCTGGCAATCCCAACTGTACCTTCTGCCCAGCAATTGGCTCTCTGCCTTCTTTATTGACAAATCAAGAACCAATTAAGGAACTAGACCTTAGTATTAAAACCTACCCTAATAATGCTATTTGTGATGCCTAATACTGTTGCTTGAGTGAATCTAGAAGTCTCTAGGAGACCAGTCTGCATATATGACTTGGAAAGACTAACTAGATTAGGATAGTCTACCATAGTATATGCAAAAGAATAGTTTGATTAGGCTAGTTGAGCTTGGGAGATTTACTCTGATCACTGACTGACTCGTTTAGAGATCTGGAGTTCTAGACTAATTAAAAAAAAAGAAAAGAAGTGTCCGCTAGCATTCATTTTATTCTGCTTTGTAACTGCAGGGACATTATGAACAGCTGCCTCACATTTTCATGCTTGTTACCTGTGTGCCACAGTGGCCTATACTCTGGAACTGTGAGCCAAGCTAAATTCTTACCTAGGTTTCTTTTCCCTGTGTTTTGTCACAAAAAGGCAAGTAACTGGCAGTACATTTTATCTATTATACAACTGAAACTAACAAATGCAAATGACCATCCTTGCTGATGAGCTTTTTAGAAATAAAAGAAAAAATTTAACTCTGGTTTCCTCAATGTTCTGTGGTGGTTGATCTGAAAGAACATTCTTTGACCATTGCTGTCCGTTTCAACTTGTAAATGATTTCAGTAAAATCAAGTCCTCAAAAAAAAATCACAAAATACATAAAGCATGTGACTTCTAGGATGATTTTGATTATATTCCAGACAAAGTTTTAAAGTTTACTTACACAGAGTTCTGCTCAGAGCATTAAAGACTACGTGTAGAGGAGGGGAATACAAAGATTCTGTTGTTAAGAAGGATATGGGAACAAGCAAATGAGGAATGTGTGTGAAGGACTCAGGCCAGTCAAAATGTGCATGCAGATGCTGAAAGTAAATGTTCTTCTTTGTAAATTGACTGAAGCTTTATTCCTAAATTACTATATCATTGGATGCTTCCCACTGAACATTTTCTGCAATCCATGCACTAGAGAGACTTAGATTTTTGAAGAGACTTAAGAAGAACTGAAACTTAAATTATTTTTTTATGTTACAATCTTTTTTTTATTACGTATTTTCTTCAATTACATTTCCAATGCTATCCCAAAAGTCCCCCCCCCCACTCCCCTACCCACCCATTCCCATTTTTTGGCCCTGGCATTCCCCTGTACTGGGGCATATAACTTTTGCCTGACCAATGGGCCTCTCTTTCCAGTGATGGCCGACTACGTCATCTTCTGATACATATGCAGCTAGAGTCGAGAGCTCTGGGGTACTGGTTAGTTCATAATGTTGTTCCTCCGATAGGGTTGCAGATCTCTTTAGCTCCTTGGATACTTTCTCTAGCTCCTTCATTGGGGGCCCTGTGATCTATCCAATAGTTGACTGTGAGCATCCACTTCTGTGTTTGCTAGGCCCCGGCCTAGTCTAAACTTAAATTATAACAGTGTTCTGAGAACGATCAACATCAGTCTTACCTGTTGTGTAGTTAAGATCCTTCAACTGCAATTGGGAATCTTGTTCCTCCACTTCTAGCAATTTCTGGAAGATTCTCAACTCAAATTGTTTTGCTACTCCCCCTTGGGCATCAGGATTTTACAATTTGAGCTGAAGATTGCCTTTTTCCTTGTGGGAGGCTGATTTACAAAATTGATTCCAATTTTTTCAAAACTCCTTACATCCAAGTGGCAGATGTGAACAGTTAAGTAAGGAGAAAAATCAGTTATATCAATAACTTTCTGAAGGAAATTTAATCAGGCTTAGGAATGTATTTTAATTACTTGCATCCATGTCCTCACTTTTCTACTTTGTATAAATCTTGGTAATATATTTTACTTAAAAGTCATCTATGAGCTCCCGGCTCCTTCCTGTTCCAGATACACCTGCATCTTCAGCAGTGACATCCTCATCCTGTACACACAATGGTGAAGTTTGGTGTGAACAGATTTGACTGAATTGGTTGATTGGTTACTAGGGGTGCCTTCTGTGCTGCAGTTGGCAAAGTGGAGATTGTTGCCATCCCATTTATTTATTTTTTTTTCCATTTTTTATTAGGTATTTAGCTCATTTACATTTCCAATGCTATACCAAAAGTCCCCCATAGCCACCCACCCCCACTCCCCTACCCCGGGGATCCATCCCATAATCAGCTTCCAAATGCTGACACCATTGCATACACTAGCAAGATTATGCTGAAAGGACCCTGATATAGCTGTCTCTTGTCAGAGTATGCCTGGGCCTAGCAAACATAGAAGTGGATGCTCACAGTCGGCTATTGGATGGATCACACGGCCATCCCATTTATTAATCTCTACTGCAGGTGTACATGTTCCAGTATGACTCTACCTATAGCAAGTTCAATAGCATGATCAAAGCTAAGAATAGGAAAACCATCCATATCTTCCAGGAGTGAGATTCTGCTAACATAAAATGGGATGATGCTAGTGGTGAGCATGTTGTGGGATTTACTGGCATTTTCACCACCATGGAGAAGATAGGACCCACTTGAAGGGTGGGGTGAAAGGGGTCTTTATCTCTGCCCCTTTTGCAGATGTCCCCATGTTGATGATGGGTTTAAATCATGAAAAATATAACAACTCATTCAAGATTGTCAGCAATACATGCTGTACCACAAACTGCTTAGCTCCCCTGGCCAAGGTCATCCATTACAACTTTGACATCATGGAAGGGCTTATGACCATGGTCCATGCCATCAATGCTACTAGAAGATTGTAAGATGGCCTCACTGGAAAGCTGTGGCATGATAGCCATGGGGCTGCCCAGACATCATTCCTGCAACCACTGATGCTGCCAAGGCTGTGGGTTAAGTCATCCCAGAGCTGATCTGTAAGTTCTCTGGCAAAACCTTCCTTGTTCCTACCTCTAGTGTATTAATTGTGGATCTGACATGCTGCCTGGAGAAATCTGCCAATTATGATGATGGCAAGAAGGTGGTGAAACAGGCATCAGAGAACCATGGGCAACACTGAGAACCATGTTGTCTCCTGTGAATATAACAGTAACTCCCACTCCTCCACCTTTGATGATGGATGGCATTGCTCTCAATGACAACTTTGTAAAGCTTATTTCCTAGTATGACAATGAATAGGGCTTCAACAACAGGATGGTGGACCACATGACCTACATGGACCCCAAGTAAGAAACCCTGGACCACCCATTCCAGGAAAAATACTGAGAGAAAGAGAGAAACCCTTGCTGCGGAGTCCCTGTCCCAGCTCAGCTCCCAACACTGAGCATCTACCTCACAATTTCCATCCAAGACTCCCATAATAACAAGAGGGCCTAGGGAGTCCTACTCTTGATTACCATTAATAAAGTTTGTTGCACCTATAAAAATATAATTTTTGAAAAATCAAGACTGTAGATTAATTTCTTAACTGAAATGTAATACAGGAAGGGATCAGTTAAGAAGCCTCAATTCTAGTTCCAATTTTGAACTCTATGTGTCATAATATAATAAATTTATTGATCATTGTTGAGAATGTTGATACAAACTTTCTGTTATGGCATTTTCTGTTTCCACCACACCTAAGTTTTTCAATGCTTGAGAAACAATTTTAAAGGACTTTTGTTGGTAAATCTATCACCTTTTTTGAATATTTTCCTGCTTCCCTGAGTTTATTGCTTTAGATTTCTGGGCATGGGGTCCACTTTCATTTTATTTTTGTTTATGTTCCTCCTCTTTATTCCTATTTTTGATGTTGAAACTTCATAAATATATTATAACACACTGTAAAATTAAATAATACTGCTATAAAATTGATATTTTTTTACACATTCATTGAGAATCTCTGGTGTTTACTGCAATTAGTCTAATTCTTCAAACAGGAGCTATGACCTCCTCTCTTGCCTAAAGAAAAACAGCGGGAAATCTAAATCACACTCAACAGCCTGACACCATAATGTGTAAATAAATACCTCTGAATAGAATTCACACATCTCATATTTTGTAAGACACACAGAACAGGAAAAGGAAAGATATTTCTTAGAGAAACCTGGCACTCTTTATAATAATTAAAACAATTAAAATCATCATTTGATTGTAGAAAAGGGCTTTAAGGAATTTAGATTAGTTAGCTCTACTTTGTGACCATTATATTATGAGAATTGTGCCATACAGTAAATACTCAATTAATGTTTTCTAAGCAAATGATTCAATTGTGTTTCAAATAATTAACTTAGTACTATTTAAAAGAATTAAGTAAAATTTTAGATAAATACTGAGAGCAAGAGAGAAACCCTTGCTGAGGGACAAGAACCTAGACTGAAAATCAGTGACTTGCCATCAGAAACCTAAGGGATAGAGAAAATAACATCTTCACATCTATGGAGTTAGGAGGACCAACAAATTCATAAATGAGATTTGCTTCCTGAAACAGGAACCATTAAAGTGTAGCTGGAAGGTATGCATAGATAAGACTTCTGGCCAATTGGTTTGGAATATCCTTAAGAGTATAAACCACCACCAACAACAAAACAAAAAACAAACAAACAAAAAAGAAGCAAGCCAATGAACAGATAAATTATTATAAAACCCAAGGAAGAGGTCTAAGGTTAGGGGAATCTACATTTTTGTTGTATGCATCATCTCCAGGAACTCTACCACATTTTTCTTATAAATATATGAAAAACATCTTGCAACGACATGAAGAATAACCCTTGTAAAATACATACAGAGATGTTTTCCTATGAGAAAAAAATGTTCTTCAGGACTTTACCCCAGATCAGTAGGAGAAAAGAATTCTACTCATTTTCTTCTATCTCCTCTGCCCAACTAACCTAAAGTACTGGAGGTTGAAAATAATTCAGAGGAAACAGTTGTGAAGGACACACAGGTTCTAGGCACAACACAATTAAAATAAGTTGAAATGGGTGATTTATAGAACAACCCTGCTCTCTGTACCTTCTCAACCACAGAAGCAAGAGTCCAGAGGAATAGTTATTCATTCCTGCAGATACATTTGTGAAATATTGATGGATGAGGAATGCATGTGGAACTGTAAAGTCAGGAGGAATGTAAGAAAAAGTAAGGACACTGTAGATAAAAATGCCCTGGTACTTATACACAGAGCAAAGACATGAACTGTTGTCTTCAAATTAGATTAGTGAGTTATTCTCTGATGAAGTCATGTTTGTGCTACAGACCTATTTACTTAACTAGAATGTCATGAATTTGGAACAGGTGAACTTGAAGTTGAGCTCCAAATTATTTTGGGCTACTTTCAGTCCCCTCAAAAGCCATTTATAGTGACATTGTCTTATGTATCTAGTCTAGCATCATTATGATAATTAGGTAAAATTTTTGGAATATACACATTTCCAGACTAATATTATCTACCAGAACTAAAGCTAATATTATAAAAAGCACTACAACCTGTAGATGATATACATGATATCTCCAAAAATATCATTGTTAACTGCATTGGTTTTGTGACTTTCTGTTATTCTATTTCTATAAATACCATGGGATCTCCTCTACACTGGAAGTTATAATTCGGAGCAACCCAATTCCATGTTCCCCAGCCATGGTCATGTAAATCTGACTCAGAACATACTATTTTTTATTCACATTGGAACAAGCCCTGTGTTTTAGGTAGACAATTTCAGTTTTCATTTAAACCACAGGTTTTAGCAACAAAAAATTGCTAGATACCACAAACACAGAGAAGAAATAAGATAAAAACAGAGACAAGAGACTCATCAAAAGCAGATTCAGGACATAAAGATGGCTCAGTGTTTACACACTTGCTGCTCTTGCAAAGAGCTGGAGTATGAATTCCAAAATCCATATAGCAGTTTACACTGTTTCTAATTACTGTTTTGGGGAATCAAATGCACAATCCTAGCATTCACTGGCACCTGTACACACAAACACACACACACACACACACACACACACACACACCACACATAAAATTTCTGGAATTTTTACTTAAAATTACTCTGTATAATAAGCCTTTATTAGCACTAAGGATGGGTACATATCTACCCTTTATGGTATTTAAATAATATGGTATTTATGGTATTTAAATTCAATAACATTGAATTATTACTTACTATGTTTCATTTGGACTGCTCTTAACTCCAAATGGCCTGTCCTCAGAGCCATGCTTTCTTACTCATAATCCATGGCATTGCTGTATTCTCCCACATTTTTCTCCTCATAGTTTTCCCAGACTGACCCCAAGACCAGGAACACCACGCCCTGCCTTTCTTAATTCTGCTCAGCTAGTGGCTGTAGGTATCTTTACTCATCAATCAGAAACAACTTGGGGGCTAGGTCACATAATATCACTTGAGTCTATGTGTAGAATCTCTTCTCTGGGACAACCAGGCGTTGTAGTCCATACTTAATATTACAATACCTAGTAGCAAGAGACCAAATCTCAAAAAATAAGATGATCACTTGTATGTTTTTTTGTTGTTCTTGTTGTGGTTATCAACTTGATATAATTATCTGAAAAAGGAAAACTTAGTTGAAGAATAACTACCATCAGATTGCCATAGGGGCATGTGTATGTGGAATTTTCTTGTGGTGATTGATCTAGGAGGACACAGTCCATCATGGGTAGCACTATCCCTAGGTACATAGACCTACCATCTATAAAAATTAGTTGAGCAAGATAGAGGGAGTAAGCCAATAAGCAGCATCCCTCCATGATTTTTTATGATAAAAAGAATTAGAGTAGCTTATCATTTCAAGGACACCAAAGGCAACTGGTGAGGGCACAGCTGAGGAAAGACCATTATATATGAAGACCAATAGAAATTTCTCAAACCATAAAAAAAAAAACAAGAGAAAATGGTATAGATAAGTAGAGTAAGTGTGTCGTTTAAGCAATATTGAGCATTTAACAACAACAACAACAACACACACACACACATATATATACTTTTCTACAAAAAATTAGAATGAAGCAAAGGAAATATGTAAAGTCATATAAGAAGTGTTAATGTGTAAAATGGTAACTAAGATCATTCCAAAATTAAAGCAGACAAAAAAAACCCTGATGCAGGAACCTCAGATAAAAATGAAAGAAGAGGAGTCTTGCCCAACACCCGCAAGGGCCCACACGGGACTCCCCACGGGATCCTAGGACCTCTGGTGAGTGGAACACAGCGCCTGCCCCAATCCAATCGCGCGGAACCTGAGACTGCAGTACATAGGGAAGCAGGCTACCCGGGCCTGATCTGGGGCACAAGTCCCTTCCACTCCACTCGAGTCCCGGGCTACCTGCCAGCAGAGTCTTGCCCAACACCCGCAAGGGCCCACACGGGACTCCCCACGGGATCCTAAGACCTCTGGTGAGTGGAACACAGCGCCTGCCCCAATCCAATCGCGCGGAACCTGAGACTGCAGTACATAGGGAAGCAGGCTACCCGGGCTTGATCTGGGGCACAAACCCCTTCCACTCCACTCGAGCCCCAGGCTACCTGCCAGCAGAGTCTTGCCCAACACCCGCAAGGGCCCACACAGGATTCCACACGAGATCCTAAGACCTCTAGTGAGTGGGACACAACTTCTGCCAGGAGTCTGGTTCGAAGACCAGATATCTGGGTACCTGCCCTGCAAGAAGAGAGCTTGCCTGCAGAGAATACTCTGCCCACTGAAACCAAGGAGAGTGCTACCCTCCAGGTCTGCTTATAGAGGCTAACAGAGTCACCTGAAGAACAAGCTCTTAACAGTGACAACTAAAACAGCTAGCTTCAGAGATTACCAGATGGCGAAAGGCAAACATAAGAATCCTACTAACAGAAATCAAGACCACTCACCATCATCAGAACGCAGCACTCCCACCCCACCTAGTCCTGGGCACCCCAACACAACCGAAAATCTAGACACAGATTTAAAAACATTTCTCATGATGATGATAGAGGACATCAAGAAGGACTTTCATAAGTCACTTAAAGAATTACAGGAGAGCACTGCTAAAGAGTTACAGGCCCTTAAAGAAAAGCAGGAAAACACAGCCAAACAGGTAGAAATCATCAAAGAAAAACAGGAAAACACATCCAAACAGGTGATGGAAATGAACAAAACCATACTAGAACTAAAAGGGGAAGTAGACACAATAAAGAAAACCCAAAGCGAGGCAACGCTGGAGATAGAAACCCTAGGAAAGAGATCTGGAACCATAGATGCGAGCATCAGCAACAGAATACAAGAAATGGAAGAGAGAATCTCAGGTGCAGAAGATTCCATAGAGAACATCGACACAACAGTCAAAGAAAATACAAAATGCAAAAGGATCCTAACTCAAAACATCCAGGTAATGCAGGACACAATGAGAAGACCAAACCTACGGATAATAGGAATTGATGAGAATGAAGATTTTCAACTTAAAGGGCCAGCTAATATCTTCAACAAAATAATAGAAGAAAACTTCCCAAACATAAAAAAGGAGATGCCCATGATCATACAAGAAGCCTACAGAACTCCAAATAGACTGGACCAGAAAAGAAATTCCTCCCGACACATAATAATCAGAACAACAAATGCACTAAATAAAGATAGAATATTAAAAGCAGTAAGGGAGAAAGGTCAAGTAACATATAAAGGAAGGCCTATCAGAATTACACCAGACTTTTCACCAGAGACTATGAAAGCCAGAAGAGCCTGGACAGATGTTATACAGACACTAAGAGAACACAAATGCCAGCCCAGGCTACTATACCCGGCCAAACTCTCAATTACCATAGATGGAGAAACCAAAGTATTCCACGACAAAAACAAATTCACACAATATCTTTCCACGAATCCAGCCCTTCAAAGGATAATAACAGAAAAGAAGCAATACAAGGACGGAAATCACGCCCTAGAACAACCAAGAAAGTAATCATTCGACAAACCAAAAAGAAGACAGCCACAAGAACAGAATGCCAACTCTAACAACAAAAATAAAAGGAAGCAACAATTACTTTTCCTTAATATCTCTTAATATCAATGGACTCAATTCCCCAATAAAAAGACATAGACTAACAGACTGGCTACACAAACAGGACCCAACATTCTGCTGCTTACAGGAAACCCATCTCAGGGAAAAAGACAGACACTACCTCAGAGTGAAAGGCTGGAAAACAATTTTCCAAGCAAATGGACTGAAGAAACAAGCTGGAGTAGCCATTTTAATATCGGATAATATCGACTTCCAACCCAAAGTTATCAAAAAAGACAAGGAGGGACACTTCATACTCATCAAAGGTAAAATCCTCCAAGAGGAACTCTCAATTCTGAATATCTACGCACCAAATGCAAGGGCAGCCACATTCATTAGAGACACTTTAGTAAAGCTCAAAGCATACATTGCACCTCACACAATAATAGTGGGAGACTTCAACACACCACTTTCTTCAAAGGACAGATCGTGGAAACAGAAACTAAACAGGGACACAGTGAAACTAACAGAAGTTATGAAACAAATGGACCTGACAGATATCTACAGAACATTTTATCCTAAAACAAAAGGATATACCTTCTTCTCAGCACCTCACGGGACCTTCTCCAAAATTGACCATATAATTGGTCACAAAACAGGCCTCAATAGATACAAAAATATTGAAATTGTCCCATGTATCCTATCAGACCACCATGGCCTAAGACTGATCTTCAATAACAACATAAATAATGGAAAGCCAACATTCACGTGGAAACTGAATAACACTCTTCTCAATGATACCTTGGTCAAGGAAGGAATAAAGAAAGAAATTGAAGACTTTTTAGAGTTTAATGAAAATGAAGCCAGAACGTACCCAAACCTATGGGACACAATGAAAGCATTTCTAAGAGGGAAACTCATAGCTCTGAGTGCCTCCAAGAAGAAACGGGAGACAGCACATACTAGCAGCTTGACAACACATCTAAAAGCCCTAGAAAAAAAGGAAGCAAATTCACCCAAGAGGAGTAGACGGCAGGAAATAATCAAACTCAGGGGTGAAATCAACCAAGTGGAAACAAGAAGAACTATTCAAAGAATTAACCAAACGAGGAGTTGGTTCTTTGAGAAAATCAACAAGATAGATAAACCCTTAGCTAGACTCACTAGAGGGCACAGGGACAAAATCCTAATTAACAAAATCAGAAATGAAAAGGGAGACATAACAACAGATCCTGAAGAAATGCAAAACACCATCAGATCCTTCTACAAAAGGCTATACTCAACAAAACTGGAAAACCTGGACGAAATGGACAAATTTCTGGACAGATACCAGGTACCAAAGTTGAATCAGGATCAAGTTGATCATCAAAACAGTCCCATATCACCTAAAGAAATAGAAGCAGTTATTAATAGTCTCCCAACCAAAAAAAGCCCATGACCAGATGGGTTTAGTGCAGAGTTCTATCAGACCTTCAAAGAAGATCTAATTCCAGTTCTGCACAAAATATTTCACAAAATAGAAGTAGAAGGTACTCTACCCAACTCATTTTATGAAGCCACTATTACTCTGATACCTAAATCACAGAAAGACCCAACAAAGATAGAGAACTTCAGACCAATTTCTCTTATGAATATCGATGCAAAAATCCTCAATAAAATTCTCGCTAACCGAATCCAAGAACACATTAAAACAATCATCCATCCTGACCAAGTAGGTTTTATTCCAGGGATGCAGGGGTGGTTTAATATAGGAAAATCCATCAATGTAATCCATTATATAAACAAACTCAAAGACAAAAACCACATGATCATCTCGTTAGATGCAGAAAAAGCATTTGACAAGATCCAACACCCATTCATGATAAAAGTGTTGGAAAGATCAGGAATTCAAGGCCCATACCTAAACATGATAAAAGCAATCTACAGCAAACCAGTAGCCAACATCAAAGTAAATGGAGAGAAGCTGGAAGCAATCCCACTAAAATCAGGGACTAGACAAGGCTGCCCACTTTCTCCCTACCTTTTCAACATAGTACTTGAAGTATTAGCCAGAGCAATTCGAAAACAAAAGGAGATCAAGGGGATACAAATTGGAAAAGAGGAAGTCAAAATATCACTTTTTGCAGATGATATGATAGTATATATAAGTGACCCTAAAAATTCTACCAGAGAACTCCTAAACCTGATAAACAGCTTCGGTGAAGTAGCTGGATATAAAATAAACTCAAACAAGTCAATGGCCTTTCTCTATACAAAGAATAAACAGGCTGAGAAAGAAATTAGGGAAACAACACCCTTCTCAATAGTCACAAATAATATAAAATATCTTGGCGTGACTCTAACTAAGGAAGTGAAAGATCTGTATGATAAAAACTTCAAATCTCTGAAGAAAGAAATTAAGGAAGATCTCAGAAGATGGAAAGATCTCCCATGCTCATGGATGGGCAGGATCAACATTGTAAAAATGGCTATCTTGCCAAAAGCAATCTACAGATTCAATGCAATCCCCATCAAAATTCCAACTCAATTCTTTAACGAATTGGAAGGAGCAATTTGCAAATTTGTCTGGAATAACAAAAAACCTAGGACAGCAAAAAGTCTTCTCAAGGATAAAAGAACTTCTGGCGGAATCACCATGCCAGACCTAAAGCTTTACTACAGAGCAATTGTGATAAAAACTGCATGGTACTGGTATAGAGACAGACAAGTAGACCAATGGAATAGAATTGAAGACCCAGAAATGAACCCACACACCTATGGTCACTTGATCTTCGAAAAGGGAGCTAAAACCATCCAGTGGAAGAAAGATAGCATTTTCAACAATTGGTGCTGGCACAACTGGTTGTTATCGTGTAGAAGAATGCGAATCGATCCATACTTATCTCCTGGTACTAAGGTCAAATCTAAGTGGATCAAGGAACTTCACATAAAACCAGAGACACTGAAACTTATAGAGGAGAAAGTGGGGAAAAGCCTTGAAGATATGGGCACAGGGGAAAAATTCCTGAACAGAACAGCAATGGCTTGTGCTGTAAGATCGAGAATTAACAAATGGGACCTAATGAAACTCCAAAGTTTCTGCAAGGCAAAAGACACCGTCAATAAGACAAAAAGACCACCAACAGATTGGGAAAGGATTTTACCTATCCTAAATCAGATAGGGGACTAATATCCAACATATATAAAGAACTCAAGAAGGTGGACTTCAGAAAATCAAATAACCCCATTAAAAAATGGGGCTCAGAACTGAACAAAGAATTCTCACCTGAGGAATACGGAATGGCAGAGAAGCACCTGAAAAAATGTTCAACATCCTTAATCATCAGGGAAATGCAAATCAAAACAACCCTGAGATTCCACCTCACACCAGTCAGAATGGCTAAGATCAAAAATTCAGGTGACAGCAGATGCTGGCGTGGATGTGGAGAAAGAGGAACACTCCTCCATTGTTGGTGGGAGTGCAGGCTTGTACAACCACTCTGGAAATCAGTCTGGCGGTTCCTCAGAAAACTGGACATAGTACTACCGGAGGATCCAGCAATACCTCTCCTGGGCATATATCCAGAAGATGCCCCAACTGGTAAGAAGGACACATGCTCCACTATGTTCATAGCAGCCTTATTTATACTAGCCAGACGCTGGAAAGAACCTAGATGCCCCTCAACAGAAGAATGGATACAGAAAATGTGGTACATCTACACAATGGAGTACTACTCAGCTATTAAAAAGAATGAATTTATGAAATTCCTAGCCAAATGGATGGACCTGGAGGGCATCATCCTGAGTGAGGTAACACATTCACAAAGAAACTCACACAATATGTACTCACTGATAAGTGGATATTAGCCCCAAACCTAGGATACCCAAGATATAAGATATAATTTGCTAAACACATGAAACTCAAGAAGAATGAAGATTGAAGTGTGGGCACTATGCCCCTCATTAGAATTGGGAACAAAACTCCCATGGAAGGAGTTACAGAGACAAAGTTTGGAGCTGAGATGAAAGGATGGACCACGTAGAGACTGCCATATCCAGGGATCCACCCCATAATCAGCATCCAAACGCTGACACCATTGCATACACTAGCAAGATTTTATTGAAAGGACCCAGATGTAGCTGTCTCTTGTGAGACTATGCCGGGGCCTAGCAAACACAGAAGTGGATGCTCACAGTCAGCTAATGGATGGATCATAGGGCTCCCAATGGAGGAGCTAGAGAAAGTAGCCAAGGAGCTAAAGGGATCTGCAACCCTATAGGTGGACCAACATTATGAACTAACCAGTACCCCGGAGCTCTTGACTCTAGCTGCATATATATCAAAAGATGGCCTAGTCGGCCATCACTGGAAAGAGAGGCCCATTGGACTTGCAAACTTTATATGCCCCAGTACAAGGGAACACCAGGGCCAAAAGGGGGGAGTGGGTGGGCAGGGGAGTGGGGGTGGGTGGATATGGAGGACTTTTGGTATAGCATTGGAAATGTAAATGAGCTAAATACCTAATAAAAATTGGAAAAAAAATGAAAGAAGAAGAAGAAGAAGAAGAAGAAGAAGAAGAAGAAGAAGAAGAAGAAGAAGAAGAAGAAGAGGAGGAGGAGGAGGAGGAGGAGGAGGAGGAGGAGGAGGAGGAGGGGGAGGAGGAGGAGGAGGAGGAGTGGGAGGAGGAGGAGTGGGAGGAAGGAGGAGGAGGAGGAGGAAGAGAAAGAAGGAAAGAAAGAAAGAAAGAAAGAAAGAAAGAAAAAAGAAAGAAAGAAAGAAAGAGAAACCCCAAACAATGAATCCTTTCCCTATGAATGCCAATCAGAGTAAACTGTAATAAAAATTTTTTAGTTTGTTTATTTTTTCGAGACAGGGTTTCTCTGTATAGCCCTGGCTGTCCTAGAACTCACTCTGTAAACCAGGCTGGTCTCGAACTCAGAAATTAGCCTGCCTCTGCCTCCCGAGTGCTGGTATTAAACGTGTGCGCCACCACGCCCAGCTGTAATAAAAATGTAAGCAGAAAATATTGAAACAAGTCAGAGAAAGAATTCTTGTAACACAATGAAAAACAGGACAGAGATTTATGTAAACATCTCATTAGAAGCCATGCATGAAAGAAGAGAAAGGAAACTTACAAGAGAATGTACTCCACTGACCTAGAATAAAGTACTTAATAAATTCTTTAGATGTGAGAGAGAAGTTTCTAAGTAAACAGCATTATGAAAATTCACTAAGAGATATATCCATTCTATGACTTTCTTTAGTTGGTAGAGAAGCTTGGAGACTTCAAAAGGGACAGGGTCTAAATTTAAAAGTAAAACAGACATAGACTAAGCTGTCAATAAGAATCTCTAGGCAAAATTTTCACAGATAAAATAAAAGAAAAATATACAACAACATCACTATATATTCCATTAATCACAGTTTGGTAGAAACATTACTAAAATTGTATAAATGTCTTTATGTATAAAACAAAATGATTGCCAAAGATAACCCCCAAAGACAAAACAGGTTATGGAGCTTATTTGTGCAAATGTATAAATGACAGATAAGGGAAGGCAACATTAGCAGGCTGAGAATTTTGTTATTTAGTATAATGAAAAAAAGAAAAAAAAAAGAAAATCCTTACCTTCCTGAAAGCAAATTAAAAGTCAGTCATAATTCATTAGATTTTGTTAGCATTTTATCTAAGCTCTGCCCCACAGTTACCTGGCAACAAGTGTGCCTGACCCCCTCCACTCTCTCTTGCTCTAGCTTTCTTGATTCTACTCAGTCCTCTCTGCCCTTGCCTCTCTCTGTCTCTTTCTCTGTCTCTGTCTCTGTCTCTCTCTGTCTCTCTCTGTGTCTCTCAGTCTCTGTCTCCGTCTCTCTGTCTCTGTCTCTCTGTCTCTCTCTGTCTCTCTGTCTCTGTCTCTCTCTCTGTCTCTCTGTGTCTCTGTCTCTGTCTCTGTCTCTCTCTCTCCCCTACCTTCTCAAATAACTTCCCTCCTCATACCCTTAATAAACTCTATATCTATATTATACCCCTTCTGTGGCTGGTACCTTAGGAGGAAAAGATGCCTCAGCATGTGCCTTCAGAGACACCCTTCTCCCCGTACTGCATCTCTACCAAACATATCCCTGGCTTCCTTATCTTTTTTAATAAAACACAACAGTAGGAGCCCATGTGGTCAAGAACACCACAGGAAAACCCACAGAATCCACTAATCTTGGTTTAGAGGAGCTCCAATTGAATCAACAACCAGTGAGCTTGCACATATTATGTATGGTTGGGTAGTGTGGTCTTCTTGTGGGACTCCTTAATGCTGGGGAACAAACGGATCTGTTTCTGATTCTTTTGCCTATTTTTGGAACCTCTTTCTCCTACTGCCTAGTTTAGCCATCATATGAGTGGAGGTGCCTAGATTGTTTTAACTTGATATACTATATTTGGTTGATATACCGAAAGGCACGCCCTTTTGGAGGACAAGTAGATAACAATGGGGGAATAGAGGACTGAAAAGAGAGGACTAAGAAGAAACTGAATTCAAGATGTAATAGATGAGAGAGTAAAATTTTAAATTAAAAGCTAAAATAGTAAAAAATAATAACTGTTGTGGTGGGATGCAGCATATAAGGCTACACAGACACCGGAGCCTGAGACAGTCAAATGAAATGTCAGTGTAAGTAGACAGGCAAAATTTAAAACTAATAATTCATGTGGTACACCAATACCGAGAATATGTCATCTTCCAGATTTCAAAGTCTATCAGGGGCCATGAAAAATATATTATGAAAAAAGGTTATATTCTAAGCTTCAATTCTTTGAGACACAAAGGACCCACACAAGTCAATTCATGTAAACAGGGTATTGAGTTCCTGAAACTAATGGGTTGCTAGAATAACTGAGAGGAAGTCTGTGAATAGAGACTCACAATATTTTCCAGACTAATTGGCTATTACAAAATATTTTAATTTTCAAAAAACTCTCTGAAAATAAAATTGAAAAAAAGACAGCAAATTAGATACATTTTCTATAAAATTAAAATATCTTTACAGATCAACTATACTGCCTCCTTCCATTATCACAGATGTTTTATCTTTAATTTCTTGTTTTCTTTCCTTCCCTTTCTTCTTCCCTCCTTCCTCTTTAAATTCTTTCTTCTTCTTTTTGTTGTTATATTCACTAGAATGCAAATGTACTTATGCAGAAAAAGACATTATTGGAGGATGGCTGGGCATGTTAACATTAATATAATTAATATAGTACTGTGTTTTGCCTTTACTGAATGTCATACCTTTGTGATACCTTTCTTTTTGGTAGACAAATTAATTTTTTTCTCAGCATGACAAGATGAATGTCAGTGTTTATTGTTTGAAGCCAATGTAATTGAAAAATGATGCTAGTGTACTCTACATGTTCTCTCTGATATCTCTAGCTAGTATAAAGTTAACCTCCCAATTTAGCTAGTACAATTAACATATACATATTATTTATTTTTCTTGTTATTGGATGATACTATGTACCAAAATAAAATAAAAAGGGGGTACTATGTGACAGATTGTTCTAACCTACATGTGGTTTTTACTTCAAAATTCTATCCTTAAAATAGCAACTTTTCATGAGAAGAAAGAATTGAAATGCAGGTCAATAGGTCGACATCTTCCCCTTTCCTTCTAACTCTCCCCCAGAGGCTGAAATGCCACCATTCAATTCTCACTGTACATTCCTGAAGACATTGAAGGAATGATCCTGATTTCTGCACAGGACTTCAGTACTATGAGATTACAGAAAGACAGCCTATCCAGCACCATTTTCCAAAGGCTATAATTACAAGTATAGGATAAGAGTCTTCACTTTAAAGACTTTAAACATTGTTGTTGCTTTTAGAAAGTAATTGGTTTTTGTTTTGGTTTCCCCCCCTCCCAGTGTTCAGTGCAATCTATACTGCCTGGAAGCCAGTCTTTAAATGAAACAGATGCTGCAAGTTTAAACTATGAGCTAGTGGTAATGTTGTTTCCTAGCAAAAGAAAGTTATGAAAACTTTAGGAGTACCACTTTGCTTAATGTGGCTTCTACCTTTTAGTTTTAAGTACTTGTAGGGTTATTATAAAGCTGAGTACCAGATCAAATTCAGCTCAATACTAGATCAAGAAGAACAGAAATCTACTCTACAGATTTTATACTCTTGACCTTGAGAACCATATCACGATAAAAAATATGTTTTATGTAGTACTTTTTAAAAGAAAATTCACAGAATGAAATTTGGGGAGGTTTTCACATGACGGTGATTTACTTGGGTCAGAAACCTTTCCAAGCAAACACATTATTTTAAAATCTTAGATTTTTTTTGAAGCTTTACCTAACTTCAAGGAGGAAAAAAGAAGTGATATTTAATTAAAATGCTTTACAAATTTAATTTTCAAGAATTCTGTTCTCATAATTTTTAATTCATTAAAAGACATTGGACTTCCTAACATAATAGAGATAGTTCATAGTTTATATTCATACCTTGATTTTATACTTATTCTGTTGCGATATAAAATAATTATGCAGATTCTAGAAAAAACTGTATACTTTTCTGGTGGTTGTGGACAGATATATTACATTCTCAACAGAACCTGAATTAATTTTTATTACAAAATTTCAGAGTAATCAGCATCTGTACAGTTTGCTTGACTTTGAAGCCAGAGATATAGTAAACATTTGTTTTCCTTTTGCCTTGGGATATAGCTTAAGAGAGTAAATGCACTGAGATTTTATTAAGGTTTACAAAGAGCCAATGGAGAATTTCTGAACTCTTCAATAAATGTTAATTCTTTCAAAGGAAAACAAATTGTTGTTGTTGTTGTTGTTGTTCTTCTTCTTCTTCTCCTCCTCCTCCTCCTCCTCTTCCTCCTTCTTCATCTTCTTCTTCATCCACTTTACTTTCTTCTTACTGCTCCCACTTCCTGTCACCACCTCCCATAATCCTTCCCCACATTTATCCTACCATTTCTGCTCTGAGAGGGTGGGGGCTCTCGTGAGTATCCCCCACCCTGGCTCATCAAATCTCTGCTGGGCTAGTCATATCCTCTCCCACTGAGGCCAGACAATGCAGCCCACCTAGAAGAACATATCCTATGAAAAGGCAACAGTTATTGGGATAGTTCCCACTCTAGTTATTCAGGACCACATGAAAAACAATCTACACATCTGGCAATTTGCACATAGGCAAGGGATTTGACACTCTATGGGATGTGGTTCTAAGGGTCATCTGATCTTCTGTGTTTAGAATAAATTACAGAAATCAAGAATTTCAAAATCACTTAAATTTTAAGAGGTTCTTGTTACAGATATGTCATTCAGTTGCTTTCTGCATATTGACCATTAGTGTTATTTTGTAGATCTTTGCTGCAAAGAGAAGTTTCTTTGATGAAAGTTGAGAGGTACACTTATTTGTGAGTTTAAAAATAAGTATTTACAACTGAGATTCTCTCTTCCATCTCTTGTATTCTGTTGCTGATGCTGGCATCTATGGTTCCAGATTTCTTTCCTAGGGTTTCTATTTACAGCGTTGCCTCACTTTGGGTTTTCTTTATTGTGTCTACTTCCCTTTTTAGGTCTAGTATTGTTTTGTTCATTTCCATCACCTGTTTGGATGTGTTTTCCTGTTTTTCTTTAAGGACTTCTACCTGTTTGGTTGTGTTTTCCTGTTTTTCTTTAAGGACTTGTAACTCTTTAACAGTGTTCTCCTGGATTTCTTTAAGTGAGTTATTAAAGTCCTTCTTGATGTCCTCTACCATCATCATGAGATATACTTTTAAATCTGGGTCTAGCTTTTCAGGTGTGTTGGGGTGCCCAGGACTGGGTGGGATGGGAGTGCTACGTTCTGATGATGGTGAGTGGTCTTGGTTTCTGTTAGTAAGATTCTTACGTTTGCCTTTCGCCATCTGGCAATCTCTGGAGTTAGTTGTTATAGTTGTTAGTTGTTATAGTTGTTATATATATGGTTAGAGATTGTTCCTCTCCTAATTCTGTTAACCTCTATCAACAGACCTGGGAGACTAGATCTCTCCTCTGAGTTTCAGTGGTCAGAGCACTCTCTGCAGGCAAGCTCTCCTCTTACAGGGAAGGTTCACAGATATTTGTCTGGAGCCCGAAACGGGGTCTGTCTCAGAAGCTGTCCTCTAGGGACCTTGGGGGTGTCTGTCGACTCTGAGCCCAGGTGACCCAGTGCAGGCGCCGACTTGAAGAAACTTTTGACCCTGGTCAGGCCCGGTTTCCTGCTTTCTTAATGCTGTCTCAGGTCCAGCTCAATTGGATTGGAACAGAAGTTATGTTCCTCTCACCAGTGGTCCTAAGATCTCCTGGAAAGTCCTCTAGGGGACCTTGGGGTGTCCACCTACTCCCTACCCAAGGTGACCCAGTGCTGGGGATCAGAGCTAAACAAAGAATTCTCACCTGAGGAATACCAAATGGCTGAGAAGCACCTGAAAAAATGTTCGGCATCCTTAATCATCAGGGAAATGCAAATCAAAACAACCCTGAGATTCCACCTCACACCAGTCAGAATGGCTAAGATAAAAAACTCAGGTGACAGCAGATGCTGGCGAGGATGTGGAGAAAGAGGAGCACTCCTCCATTGTTGGTGGGATTGCCAGCTTGTACAACCACTCTGGAAATCAGTCTGGTGGTTCCTCAGAAAATTGGACATAGTACTACCAGAGGATCCAGCAACACCTCTCCTGGGCATATATCCAGATGTTCCAACTGGTAAGAAGGACACATGCTCCACTATGTTCATAGCAGCCTTATTTATATAGCCAGAAGCTGGAAAGAACCCAGATGTCCCTCAACAGAGGAATGGATACAGAAAATGTGGTACATTTACACAACGGAGTACTACTCAGCTATTAAAAAGAATGAATTTATGAAATTCCTAGGCAAATGGATGGACCTGGAGGGCATCATCCTGAGTGAGGTAACCCAATCACAAAAGAACTCACATGATATTTACTCACTGAAAAGTGGATATTAGCCCAGAAACTTAAAATACCCAAGACACAAGATACAATCTGCAAAGCACATGAAACTCAAGAAGAATGAAGACCAAAATGCGGACACTTTGCCCCTTCTTAGAATTGGGAACAAAACACCCATGGAAGGAGTTACAGAGACAAAGTTAGGAGCTGAGACGAAGGGATGGACCATCTAGAGACTGCCATACCCTGGGATACATCCCACAATCAGCCTCTAAATGCTGACACCATTGCATACACCAGCAAGATTTTGCTAAAAGGACCCAGATATAGCTGTCTCTTGTGAGACTATGCCAGGGCCTAGCAAACACAGAAGTAGATGCTTACAGTCAGCTATTGGATGGATCACAGGGCCCCCAATGGAGGAGCTAGAGAAAGTACCCAATGATGCTAGGCAACCTTGGTTTCTGTTGCTTCTATTCTTATGTTTGCCTCCTGCCAGCTGAATATCTCAAGTGCTCAAGCCCTGTATATATCTGATTGGAGCCTGTTCTTTCTCTAATCCTGGATGAGTCAGAACTTCTCAGAGTCCAGCCCTCTTTGTGTTCCTGTGACTCTGGGATCCTGTAATGCTGAGATTTTGGATGTGTGAGAATTCTTGGCAGTCAAGCTTCCTGTAAGACCCCAAGAAACTTGTGTGACCAAGCTCCTGGGATACTGGGATCCTGGCATCCTAAGATCCTGGGCATGTAAGAGCACCTGGACGTGGTACCTCCTCTGTGAACCATGGTTCTGTCCACCTAGTTTGAAACCAATGTAGATCAGTGTAGATTGGAAGAAACATGAGCCACTCATTGGGCAGGGCTCCTGTGTTTCTACTCCTGCTGGCCCCAGGCACTCCTTGTTCTGTTGGAACAGATGTTGTGTTCCACTCACAGGGATCCTAAGATCATGAGCATGCTAGGGTGTCTGGGGCAGAAAGTCCTTTGGGGACTGTGGGAATGTCTACCAAGTTTGTGCCCAAGGTGGCCTGGCCTAATTGACATTTAAAAAAATGTTTTGAGAACATATGTGAGGATATGAGCTTGGAACAGAAAATGATGAATAAGGATTCATGTAAAGATGTGCATGTGGATTAAGATAAATAAATATAGAAAATTTTAAAAACCATGAGTGTTGTGGAGACAATGAGTAGATTTGAAATGACTGAAGCACCAATTTCTTAAGCATTCAAAATTAAGAATCTCAGTGGTCCTGCTATTTGCAAGGTAGAGTTTGAAAAGTATCAGGAGAATGCATTGGTAAGAGTTAAGTACCCACGTAGTATATAATATATAATGCTAAATTCCTTAATACAGCTAAGTTTTATCCCTGGAAAGTACTTTCTTTTCAGACTTTATGTATGTCTTTTAATTTGCCTGTTGAAAATAACTACTCTTCCATAATGAAATGAGATGCCACATATAAAATTATTTCCTTCACCTGCATTTATATCTTTATACATACAACTTGTAAAATGTATTTGATTGAAAATTCAAACATCTTTAGCCTGCTATTCTATACTACACATTTACTGTTTATTATAGATATATAAAAGTAATCTGACATTTTAGTTTAAATATCCCACAGGGCAGGTAGTGAAGACAATTTAAAATGAATCTAGATATTAAAAAATTTGGATAGAATTTAAGGTTTGCTGACTGAGCTTTAGCAACTTATTATATTTACTGAATCTTATTTTTATTTTATTATTTTTAGTATTATGTACAAAATAATGATGCTAATACAAATATTCAATTCAACAATAATATCAATAAAGGTTATCCAATGCCTTAAATGTGCTGATTTGTTTTTTAGTATTTATTATCAATTTCATTCTCTAGATCCCCTTTTCTAGCTTAGAGTCTGTAGTCTGATTTTTTTAAATTGGGTATTTATTTCATTTACATTTCCAATGCTATCCCAAAAGTCCCCCATATGCTCCCTCACCCACTCCCCCACCCACCCACTCCCACTTCTTGGGCCTGTCCTTCCCCTTTACTGAGGCATACAAACTTTGCAAGACCAATGGGCCTCTTTTTCCACTGATTGCCGACTAGGCCATCTTCTGATTCATATGCAGTTAGAGACAAGAGCTCCGGGATACTGGTTAGTTCATAATGTTGTTCCACCTATAGGATTGCAGTTCCCTTTAACTCCTTAGGTACTTTCTCTAGCTCCTCCATTGGGGGCCCTGCGATCCATCCAATAGCTGACTATGAGCATCCACTTCTGTGTTTGCTAGGCCCTGGCATAGTCTCACAAGAGACAGCTCTATCTGGGTCCTTTCAGCAAAATTTTGCTAGTGTATGGAATGGTGTCAGCGTTTGGAAACTGATTATGGGATGGATCCCCGAATATGGCAGTCTCTAGATGGTCCATCAAGTATTTTTAAAAATACATGTATTTGTTATAAAGTGATATCCATGGATTTTTTATATATCATTTTTATGCTCAACTGAGTATAGGCAGTAAAATATATAACATCAGTCAGTTATTTTTATGTCAATAGATGTAACTGTTCATGAATACTTTCTAAATTTGGCTTCATAGTTCATCAAAAGATAAACATTTCCTTCACTTTCACTTTCTTTTTTTTTTTTCCATTTTTTATTAGGTATTTAACTCATTTACATTTCCAATGCTATACCAAAAGTCCCCCATATCCACCCACCCCCACTCCCCTGCCCACCCACTCCCCCTTTTTGGCCCTGGTGTTCCCCTGTACTGGGGCATATAAAGTTTGCAAGTCCAATGGGCCTCTCTTTCCAGTGATGGCCGACTAGGCCATCTTTTGATATATATGCAGCTAGAGTCAAGAGCTCCGGGGTACTGGTTAGTTCATAATGTTGTTCCACCTATAGGGTTGCAGATCCCTTTAGCTCCTTGGCTACTTTCTCTAGCTCCTCCATTGGGAGCCCTATGATCCATCCATTAGCTGACTGTGAGCATCCACTTCTGTGTTTGCTAGGCCCCGGCATAGTCTCACAAGAGACAGCTACATCTGGGTCCTTTCAATAAAATCTTGCTAGTGTATGCAATGGTGTCAGCGTTTGGATGCTGATTATGGGGTGGATCCCTGGATATGGCAGTCTCTATATGGTCCATCCTTTCATCTCATCTCCAAACTTTGTCACTGTAACTCCTTCCATGGGTGTTTTGTTCCCAAATCTAAGGAGGGGCATAGTGTCCACATGTAACATGATTGTGAACCTGCTATCACTATTTAGCCCGACAGATACCTGTTTTTGAAGGTCAAACAGTTCCAAAGAAGCTTTTGCTTCAAGGTTATAATTTATTTTTTAAATACAGGTTATTCTGTTAAGTTCCTCCTTCATACAAATATTTTATTGCAAAAGGAAATAATACAAGTCTAGAATTTTCACCTCTACTTAATATTTTTTTCTAGATTTGTAATTTTATTTATTTATTATTTATTTTGGTGAATGCAATGTGCAACAATGCTCTTATCATTGGTGAAGGACAGACAAATATATACAAACTGTTTTGTGAAGACTTGTATATGATTGAGTGATTTGACTAGAGAAAGGAGGAATGAGAACATTACATGTAGCTCCATTTTAAGACTCATCATCTAATCTGACTTCCATTGTTTAAAAACAGTTTTATAGGCTAGAAGTTGAGAGTCACAAAGACTGACATGTTTACTGATCATAGATTTGAATGGGATGTTTATCTTCATGAGAAATATCTTTACATCTATATTTAAAGATAACCAAAGGAAATTCAAAATTTTTGAGCATATGACTGAATAGAAAGTTGTCATTGTTTTATTAGGTTATCAGACTCCTTTTATCAATGCTAAATCTCTGAACTTTTGCAATCTCAGTATAATAATGGCATAAAATGAGTAAATAAATCTGAACTTGTTTATTTTTATTATGTTTAATTGCTTTTATGTACCTCAAACAATTCCATAACTGTGCATTTACCAGAGACATGAATAGTTATTACTGAGAGCATTCATTGTAAATCACATTTCTTTAGTGAAGAGTTATACCTAAAACTTTTTTTCCCTTTAATTTGAAGCCAGTGAGCAAGGCAAACCTGTTTGTGTTCTTTAATAAGAGACACAGGAACTTCAACTAACTAATGAACTAACAAGGTGGTTGCATCCTTGTGGGAAGGAGCTAGTTATTTGTTGTTGTTTATCTTATAAAGCTAAAAGTAGCCTAGCTATCAATGATAACAGAGGCTTGAGAAAGATAAGTTATAATCCAAAAGGTCTATGCATCAATTAACATCACAAATATTAGACCATAGTCCATTACCTGGACAGTCATCTGAGGCTTTTGTGGTTTCCAGAGTTTGGTGCAGAGTTGCAGTACATCAGTCCTCAGTCATCAGGCCCAGAAGATGAGAGACTTTACTGTGAAGACAGAACATGGGAGGGACTGAACTATCTTTTACCTAGACAAAGTAAGACACTCAAATGCACTGTGTCCTGTTTGCTGACAGTTCAGTCTGGGCCCTAGTATCAGGCAAGGCCTTGAGGGCAGACTTCCTAGTGATTAACATTTCTACAATCCATGTGAAATTGTGTGTCACTGTGCCCATTACCTTTTTGGAGAACTTTGGCAGTCACTGCCAGGATCTGGAAATCTCTGTCTGACAAAATGAACATAAACATTTTAAATGCTATATTTGGCATATCCTTGGCCAGTTCAGGAACATTATTTATTAAATATATCTAAACTAGACAAACATTTGTTTCTAGTTGATTGTTTTAGACATACCTTTGATAATATATACAAAAAACTAAAGAAAACTTTTTTCCTGTAACTAACTATATCAGTACTTAGGTAGCCTGAATATTAGCATAGTTATGAAGATATCAAACTTAATCATATTTGGAGTTTATAACAAAATAACAATTTCTAAAATGAATATCTTTATTATTAAGATAGACATATTACTTAAAAACACATAGAAAAGGGGCAAGTGTTTGATCTTTATGTAGTGTGCCATTATAAAATAAAAGTTTCCTATATGATTCAGTTTATCAAATACTTAACAGTGTTAGCAATATCAGTCTTTGTTAATCTGAGTAGACCTTATGTAAGGAGAGACACTCTCTAAGCTAGTTGTCTTCAACTTTTAAATATTGTGACTTGTTAACATAGTTTTCCTTGTAGTGGTAACCTCTAACCATAAAATAGTTCTCAGTTTTATTTTACAACTGTAATTTTCCCATTGTTATGCATTGAAATGTAAAATTTTGACATGTAGATGGTATTAGGCTACTCCTTTGGAAGGGGAGTATGACTTTCAGAGGGTTGCAATCCATAGGTGGAGAGACTCTCTCAAGATCTTTGTCAGACTATTTAAGTGCATTGACTTATTATTGTAACATAAAATAGGGATACAGGCTCTGGTGTTTAGTTGTGACCCTAATTTTTAACATTTTACTTATCTACTCATTAAGATCATGATTTAAAAAAATTTTTAGTAAGATACCATATACACTTTTAAATGTCCCATAGCTTTATAAATTCAAAAAGAAGTATATTTAATCTATGTTTAATTTGAATTTTTTGTAAAACTCCAAAATTTCCAGTTAAAGAAGTTTAAAATACCCCAACTGTTTATTCCTGTAAAAGAAAATAAACACCCCTTTTTAAGAGTGAAGACAATGGGCAAAATCATAATGTTGAGAATGTAAAACCCAGTTCTAAAAGTGAAAACAATTTAATATCTATAAAATAATGGCAAATATGTTACTCTTACATTAAGAAGTTTGATTGTTCTAATAAAAAATTGGGGAAAAAAAGAAGTTTGACGGTAAGTAGGTTGTGTTATTTATTAATCCATAATATCTCATTAAACAATCACTGTTTTAAATTCTTTCTTTTATAAACCTTGTTTTTACTCAGGACAGCTATTTATTATACAAAATCTTATCCCTGTTTAAAAGCATCTCTGGAGACCAGTTGTAACTTTGCTCACATGATTGCCCTTAGTCAAGACAGCAGCAAAGCCTTATGACTATGACTTCTCCAACCATAGCCAAGAGTAGCAGCCAGAGATATGCTGTTTATTTCCCAGAATGGAATCATGCAACATTCTTCATTTAAGATTACCTAACCACAAACTTTTAATTATCAATCTCATATTGTAAGATTTAAGTTAAATATTTTAATAGCTATTACAGATTTTTTTATCATAACAGTTACATTTGTAAGCCAATAATCAATTTAGTTTCTGTCCCTGAACATAAAATATTTAAAAAACATATCTGGGCCTGTAAAAGGTCAATAAAGTAAAACTGTACAAAACAACTTTTTAACACACACATTCAAACATGCTGTGGCTAGCTATAACAGTAGCAGCTGAACTATAACTAAGAAACATAGAATACAGTACACTGATGTAGAGAAGGGAGACCAGTCAGAAAAAAGCATAGTTAGATCATACATTCAAAACTAGTCAGAAACATGCAATGAACACATATTTATACATTTAACTGAGCCTGATGTAAATGTGTCCTGGCTCTATGTTTGCTACAAAATGTTCAGGCACATCGATTTTCGCAGATTCATAATACACAGAATACAAAAACAGAAAACGTTTCTTACCTCGTCCAGTATTAGAATTTCAGGGAGTAGTATCTTCCTAGGTGCTGAATTTCATTTTTTTAAATTTTCTTTAGCAAGGTACGTTGCAAAAGCAGAGGACTGTTACAAATGGGGAGATGAAGGATAGAAGTGTCTTATGTGAAACTCAAAAGAATCAAGAGAAAAATTTTTAAAAAGAAAGAAAAGAGTTCACAAAATTATTTTAATCAGTCTCTTCTGATCCCATTTCACTGTCACTTTGGTGAAGTAAAAAATTACAATTCCTTTCATGACAGATTGACACAGCAGCAGATCGACATATCAAGTTCATAATTACCATAGCATCTGAAATAAGAGTATTGTGAAATGACAACTGAAGGTATGGAATACAAACCTGTGGATCTTTCCTTAAACAACTGTTGTACATTCATATGAGAATCCTCTAAAATAATAGAGTCATTTGGAAGAAAAAAAGGTGGTATGTCCAGGAAGGAAAGGAAGAGAGGCACACCACTTCAAACATAGGAAGCTCACTAAACCCAAAGCAAGGTGGAGCTGATGGGTGGAATCAGGGCAGAAGGGCAGAGGTAGATATTTAAATAAATCAAGTACTCATAGTGCTACTAGGCTGAACCATAAAAGAGAAAGATAATGGGCTATAAAGTAAAAAGACCTGCCAGAAAATAAGAAGCCAGTTAGTTGTGCTACAGAAAGTAGAACAAACAGACTGAATTTTCAGCAGAAAAAATAAAGAGAGAAATAGAAAAAGAAAGAAAGAAAGGAATATGGAACAGAATGATACTAGGAGGTATCTTTAGTAACTTAGAAATACAGCAAATAGCCAAGCAGTGGTGGCACATGCCTTTAATCCCAGTGCTTGAGAGGCAGAAGCAGGCAGATTTCTGAGTTCGAGGCTAGCCTGGCCTACAGCTTGAGTTCCAAGACAGCTAGGGCTATACAGAGATACCCTGTCTCAAAAAAAACAAAACAAAAATTAAATAAATACAATAGAACAAAACAACAACAACAACAAACCTTTCAATTGGGTTGGAAAAATATAAGTACTACCTAAAATTTCATAGCATAAATCTCTACAAAGAGAAAGTCCAAATGCTCTCTTAAAGTTTGAGCCAAAATGAAATGAATCTATATAATGATGCAATGAATCACTATAATCTACTTTAGAATGTAGTAACATGTTACCAAGAAAGATGCTCTAATATGGTGATAGGTTTGCATCATTCATTTTAACTTTGTCTCATCTCATAACCTCAAATAAATGTCAGATTAGCAAAGTATATCTTTTGAAAGACATGAAGATGTAGAAAAATATTTACAATTGAAGAAAAAAATTGTCCCTCCTGTGTGACCCAGAGATAATTACATATTAAAAACAAAAACTATTACTAAAAAAACTATTAAAATGTATGTAAATATTCACTATAAGTCCCATTGTATTATCAGATTAGTAGTTTAAACAGAGAAATGATAGGAAGAACTTTAAAAGGTAATGTTAGAATTTTTAAATGCCAACAGTACACTTTTATGAAGGACTAAACAGTGAAAAATACAACAGAAGAAAGATATCTAAATGGCTAAGTTGATCTGAAGAAAAGCATTACAAATGTATACACAGGCATCAACACCAGCATCAAGGTCAAATGGTCTAACATGGCACTTAAATACTTGATTCTACCTGTGAAATGTGCTAGAACAACAGAGGTGCAGATTTCATGGCGGTTGTCAAACAGTGTTTTTCTTTTTGTTTTTTGTTTGTTTGTTTTTCTTTGTTTGTTTGTTCGTTTTTATCTTGAGGCTCATTCTAGGAGAGACAACTATATACTGCTTGCATGGCCAGGAACCAGAGATGTATGGTAGAGCCAAACAGGATTGGCTAACAGAAAAATAAATAATAAATAAGCAAACAAATGAAATGAAAGTATTCTAATGGTATTCTGTTATACTCATGATGCCTTTTCCAGTCATCATCAAAAAGGCTTTCTCAGGCAGCAGATTGGAAAGAGTATAGAGACCCACAGTCAGACATTATGAAAGGGGAATCTAAATTGGATGTCTCCACATAGGTCTCTTACCTCCTAGATTCAAGAAACCTACAGAAGAGGGGGAAGAAAGACTGTAGGGAAAATATGGTCCACCAAAATAACTAATCAGGATTCACATGGGCTGACAGAGCCTGAATTAGCAAGCATGGTGTCTTCATGTTTCTGCACTATGTCCTCGGTGTAAATGTTATGGCTGTTAGATTGTTGTGTTTATGGGATTCCTAACTCCAAGGGCAGGTGTATATAGTGAGTTTGACATAATGCTGCTTGAAAATTAATGTTAATTTGGGTGCCTAAAACTGCATATATGAGTGTCCATTTACATGGAGCTTCTGGAAACTTGCCCACAATTGGTTATGATTGGTTAATACATCATCCTGGCAGCTAATGTTTGAGCATGGCAGACGGCAGGAAGAACTTAGGATTCCCAGGCTTCACACAGGGAGGAGGAGGAGGAGGAGGAGGAGGAGGAGGAGGAGGAGGAGGAGGAGGAAGAGGGTGGAAGAGGAAGAGGAGAAAGAGGAAGAGGAGGAGAAGGAAGAGGAGGACGAGGAGGAGGACGAGGATATCTCCATTCCAGGAGAGAGCAGAGGACAGGAGGACAGGAGGACAGGAGAGATGCCATGCCAGAGAATAGCACAGGACAAAGAAGCATGGCCACGATGTGAAGGAGCCAGCAGAGTGTGGCCCAGAGGATGATGCAGTTGGGCTGCTCTCTGGGTCTGTAGAAGTCACAACAGAATATAGAGTTAATACATAATTACTAGCTATATCAGTGGGAGGTGGCTTAACAGCATGGAGGTTAGGACACGCTATTGAGCATATTAAGACATATCAAAATATAGAGGCTGTGTGTGTGCGTGTGTATGTGTGTGTGTGTGTGTGTGTGTGTGTGTGTGTGTTTCACTCAGGAACATACAGAATTGGGGTGGGTAGAGGAATGTGCCACTGTTTTTTTTTTTTAACATTTAATTGAACAGGTGTATCTCTTACAATTTGAACTGATCTTGTGATCTTGCTCCTCTTGTGTTGCCTTGTCCAGCCTTAATAGGAGGGTTTTGACTTCTTTTACTGCATCTCGTTTTGTCCTGTTTGGTTTGGAAACCTGCTATTTTATGAAAAATAAGGGAGGGGAAAATGGATTTGTCAGAGAGGAGAGATAGGGAAACTGGGGAGACATGAAGGGAGGAGAAACAGTGCAGTTGAGATTTACTGCACGAGGAAAAAATATAGTTTCAGTTTATTTTTAAAACTCCATGGAGTAAAAATTATTTGCACAAGTGATGGAAAGCATCAATTGACAGAAATAAGTCTCACATAAAACATTGCAAGCTATAAGCAACTTAGATCTTATGCTAAATCACAACGGGCTTTTTGAAAATCAAGAGAAAATGTTAGAAAAGTCCAGAGAGAAAGCCATTTGAGGCATCCTGTCAGCGGTGCCTTAATAATAATAAAAACAAGAAGAGGGAAAAGAATGACAGAAAAATAGAAGACGGACATGAAGGAAAGAGAAGGAAGACATCATAATGAATAAGAATTAGAAAAGACTTTTGAATACAGCTTTTAGAATAAAGTTAAACACAGTCTATTCAAAAAGTGTATGTTCAAAATACACACTTTTTAAGATTAATATAAATGTTAACAATATTTAAAATGAAAAACAGCTGAAATATCTCAATCCATTTAACCTTCATTGCTAATAATGGTAAAGATAGAGTACTTTAGAGAAGTAAAAAGTATCAGAAAAGATAAATATGTATAGAAAAAGAATATTATTAATGATTTGATCTATATAATTTAACAGTACTGGAAATTTAAAATAAAAAATAAAACAATGTTTTATGATACCATGTAGAAGTGATATGTATAGAAAATGCTATATACAGTTTCTAAAATTTTGAGGTACTATTAAGTAAGTTAGTTTCTGTCAAGTTAATGATTAAATAATAAGCATAGAAATTATATTTATCATTATGTGAGATAAAATAATAACTATAGAACCATCTACTGTGATTAATCCAGTAGTAAGTGGTTAGTGAGATTCCGTAGAAATATCTGTACAATAAGTATATATATACACCGTTGGCCAGATAACAATCAATACTCTACATCATGCTGCCTACAGAAAATGAACTTTAAACAGAAAGACATTTAGTAAATTAATTAAAAAGTTTAAGGGCTACACAGAGAAACCCTGTCTCGAAAAAAAACAAAAACAAAACAAAAACAAAAACAAAAACAAAAAACAAAAAATAACAACCAAAAAAATTAAGTAATTATTATTTGTGGAAACTATGACAATAATAAATTGGATGAGGAGATAATAGAGACAGAGAAAAGCAAAGACAGTCAGAGAGAGAGAAAGAGAAAAGGAGAGAGAAAGAGAGAGAGAGGGAGAGAGAGAGAGAGTTAGAGAGAGAGAGATTATGTGGTTGGAAGATTTTCTTTTTCTTTTCTCATCCTATCTATTTCATGTTCTTCTGTATTTTCTTATACATCCAGCTTTTTTTTTTTTTTTGGTTGTTTTCTGTCCCTTTGAGTTGGAAATACTACCATCATCTATTCTTATTATTTCTAGGTTTGGCCTTTTCATTGTGTGCCAAATTTTCTCTGTGTTTTGGGCTTGGAGCTGTTTGCTTTGTATTTTTCATTGTATTTTATTTGACCAAAGTGTCAATATCTTCTATGGTAATTTCTACACCTGAGATTCTCTCTTCTTTCTCTTGCTTTCTATTGGCGATGCTTGTGTCTCCAACACCTCATTACTTAGCTAGTTTTTTTCCATTTCCAATGCTGCCTCCATTTTTGATTTCTTAATTGTTTCTAACTTGAACCATTTTGTCTAATTTCTTTACCTGCTTTTTTATATTTTCCTGAATTTTTTTAAGGGATTGCCTCTATCATCTTCATGAGAGGGGATTTTAAGTTAGAATATTGCTTTACAGGTGTGTTAGGGTATCCAGGGCTAGTTGTGGTAGGAGAAGTTACTTCTGATACTGCAAATTTTATTAATTTCTGTTGCTTTTATTCTTGAGCTTGCTCTCACCATCTGGTTATCTCTGCTGTTAGTTACCTTGCTAGTGTGCCTCTGACTGAAGCAGGCCTCCATAGAGGGAGGTAGAGCTCTGTGACATGGGTTAGATCTGGCCTCCTCATAAGCAGGTAGTGCTGTCTCTTCTTAGGGTAGCTTCCCTTGTCCCTTGTATAGATGCCAAGACTGTTGGGCTCTGTGGGGTCCCAGCTAGTGTGTATATTGTTGCAGTGATCTCAGCTATGTCCCAGGTTGAGGCAGACATCCTGGGAGACAGGCAGGCTGCAGTGGCTAGGGGAGTGCAGACACACCGATTTGCTCCAGGTGGAATTGGAATTACAGACCAAAATGACAGTGGGGCTTAGTCAGAGGTGGATAGCTCTCACATCTACTGGGCTCTGTGCAGTTCCCAGATGGCAGCATCAGAAATATTAGCAAAATAATTTTACAGTCTTATTTGAAAAGCATAAGGCAGATATTTATTGGTAAACAGATATCATCAGTAGATTGATAAAAGATTGGAGTCACATTGCAATGTCGTGATCTAAATAAAATTTGTAGAGAATGAGAGAATATGCATTCCTTACAAACAGACATGAGGCATTCACCAACATGAACTGACAAGATTTTAAAAGAAATTTCAATGCATATTAAAAGCTGGGATTATGTAGAGAATATTTTTGAAGAACCGATTAACCATATACATACTAAGAATAAAATTTCATATAACATTCAAATATTTGAAATGCTATAAATGTATTTTGACATTTTTCTCAGGATTAGAATAGAGCAGGAAAAGCAGAAACTTCTATTGAGTGATAATTATGGATAAGATTAATTTTTTATGGAGATTAAGGTCATGTTCCTAGGACATAATTACATGCAATAATGAAACTAAATATTATAAGGTTACAATATCTAATGGGTGTGTCCATAAGTGAGATTATTTTTTAAACAAAACAATCTAAGTTTTCTCTTTATGAATCTAGAATAAAAATTCACATTAAATCCAAAAGAAAATTAGAACAAACTAATAAAAAAAAAGACATGAAATAGTAAAAATCCTGCAAAATATTTAATAACTTTAGAAATATTATTAGAATTGATGTATGGCTATAAAATTAATTTAACAATAACCAGAGAAAACTCAAATAACATTGATAAGAGAGGGCTTTATCATAGATTCTGCAGATAATAAAAGGAGAATAATGATGTGGTAACAACATTGTATTTAATACCAATGAGGAATTAAAGCATCTGTCATACCTTAAATTTTTCCAAATTCTTAGCGAACTAAATCTATCATTAGGGACAAAATCCAAGTAAAATATATTTAAATATATTTTACCTTTGGCTAGGGAGAATAGTTTACTATTTATAAAACAGTTAAGGTATAAATTTCCAAAGTTGAAGTAAAGAAGTAATCCTTATGTAATAACGATGGGAAAAAATGACAAGCTTTATTATTCTTTCCCTAAAATGTTATTTAAGGAAATTAAGAATGGCAGTGACTGATGTAATGCAGCAATGAAATTTAATATCTGGGCCCCCGACTTAACCCTGTGACATAGCTCTCCAGACACAAGTCCTGCACACAGAGAGCTGGTCTGAACAGTCTGCTATCAGAAAATCACTGACATTTCTAAATGGCTTTTTTCCTGGTGTAGATGAAAATAAATCAGATAACCAAAAGATAATGTGTCATACCATCCTTTGGAATCATCTTCATGTCCTTGCACATTGTTCACTTTTGATGTGAACTGTAAAGTTGGAAGACAGCTTTTTAAAAGAGTCTCAAAATAAGCATTGTCCTAAACAGCTTCCATCCTTTCTTCTTTATCTTACAACATTTTATTTTTTTCCTTTAATAAGTGACTGCTTTGTATCACACGTGTTAGAACCATATAATAAAATGTCAGTCATCCTTCTTGGGGTCTTGGTGCAGATCATTGAGTATCCCTTAGGAAAGGTGGCTCCATAGGTTCTCCTGGGTTTTTGAGATTGCACACCTACCTATAGGTTCTGAAATTCATGAATAAGTAGATTGAAGGTTTGAGAATACTGACTAAAGTGGACAAAAAAGATACCCCCATTGGAATTGTAACTGAAATAATATTCATAATTTTATTTTTCTTTTAGCCTAACCCTTCAACAAATATATGCATCAAATGCTTACTTATAGATTATATTAAATACTCTATACTAATTTTTAAATAGATATTATGATCATTTTTCTTGTTCATTTCAAGATTCTGGCACTAAATATGCCAAATATCATATATATGTTCTGGTCCATAGTACTTTTTTCCACTAAAACCCATACTCATTAACTTTAATTAATAATTAATTCCAAGGTAGAAGGACAATTTTTAATTTTTTTATTATTATTATTTTTGAGACAGGGTTTCTCTGTATAACTCTGGCTGTCCTGGAACCCACTCTGTAGACCAGGCTGGCCTCGAATTCAGAAATCTGTCTGCCTCTGCCTCCCAAGTGCTGTGATTAAAGGCGTGTGCCACCACTGCCTGGCAGGACCAAAATTAAAGTAGTGACTACAATAAAGCAGGAACATATGACACAACTTGCAATTTTCTTGTGCTTTAATTTTTTTTCTTCATTGTGTTAAGGAATGTATTGGCTGAATTTGTGTGTCAACTTAACAAAAGCTGGAGTTATCACAGAGAAAAGAGCTATAGGTGAGTAAATGCCTCCATGAGAGACAAATCATAAGGCATTTTCTCAATTAGTAATCAAGGGTTGGAGGGACCATTCTGGGTGGCATCATCCCTGGACTGGTAATCTTGTGTTCTGTAAGAAAGCAAGCTGAGCAAGCCAGGGGAAGCAAGGCAGTTCTTAACAGCCCTCCATGGCCTCTGCATCAGGTTCTGCTTTCTGCTGGAGTTCCAGTCCTGACTTCCTTTGGTGATGAACAGCAATGTGGAAGTGTAAGCTGAATAAACACTTTCCTCCAAACTTGCATCTTGGTCATGATGTTTGTGCAGGAATAGAAACCCTGAAAAAGACAAGGAGTCTCTCTCTCTTCTCTCTCTCTTGTCTCTCTCTCTCTCTCTCTCTCTCTCTCTCTCTCTCTCTCTGTGTGTGTGTGTGTGTGTGTGTGTGTGTGTGTGTGTATGTATGTGTGTGTGTTTATAGCTGTTGTCTATTCCATCTTTTTAAAGAACAGGAATATAAAATAAATGTAATTGAGTTTTCCTCTTAGGACTGTGTTCATTGTGTCCCATAAGTTTTGAGAAAGAAATTAGGGAAAGAACACCCTTCTCAATAGTCACACACACACACACACACACAAAAAAAAAAAAAAAAAAAAAAAAAAAAAAAACCTTGGTGTGATTCTAACTAAGGAAGTAAAAGATCTGTATGACAAGAACTTCAAGTCTTTGAAGAAAGAAATCAAAGATCTCAGAAGATGAAAGATCTCCCATGCTCATGGATTGGCAGGCTTAATATAGTAAAAGTGGCTACCTTGAAAAAACAATCTACAGATTCAATGCAATCTCCATCAAAATTACAACTAAATTCTTCACAGAGTTAGAAAGGGTATTTTGCAAATTCATCTGGAATAACAAAAAACCTAGGATAGCGAAAACTATTCTCAACAATGAAAGCACCTCTGGGGGAATCACCATCTGTGACCTCAAGCTGTACTACAGAGCAATTATGATAAAAACTGCATGGTACTGGTACAATTACAAACATGTAGATCAATGGAATAGAATTAAAGACACAGAAATGAACCCACACACCTATGGTCACTTGATCTTTGACAAAGGAGCTTAAACCATTGAGTGGAAAGAAGACAGCATCTTCAACAAAGGGTGCTGGCACAACTGGCAGATAGCATGTAGAAGAATAGGAATTGATTCATTCTTATCTCTTTGTACAAAGCTCAAATTTAAGTGGATTTAAAAGAACTCCACATAAAACCAGAGACAGTGAAACTTATAGAGGAGAAACTGGGGAAGAGCCTGGAAGATATGGGCACAGGGGAAAGATTCCCGAACAGAGCACTAACACTAATGGCTTGTGCTGTAAGAGCAAGAATCAACAAATGGGCCTCATAAAATTGCAAAGCTTCTGTAAGGCAAAGGACACTGTCAATAAGACCAAAAGGCAACCAACTGATTGAGAAAAGATCTTTACCAATCATAAATCTAATATGAGGTTAATATCCAATATATATAAAGAAATTGAGAAGCTGGACTCCAGAAAAAAAATAACCCTATTTAAAAAATGGGGTACAGAGTGAAACAAAGAATTCTTAACTGAGGAATATCAAATGGCTGAGAAGCACCTAAAAAATGTTCAGCATCCTTAATCATCAGGGAAATGAGTGTCAAGACAACCCTGAGATTCTACCTAACACCAGTCGGAATGGCTAAGATCAAAAACTCAGGTGACAGCAGATGCTGGTGAGGATGTGGAGAAAGAGGAACACTCCTCTATTGTTGGTGGAATTGCAAGCTTGTACAACCACTCTGGAAATCCATTTGGTTGTTCCTCAGAAAATTGGACATAGTTCTACTGGAAGATCCAGCAATGCCACTCCTTGGCATATAACCAGAAGACGCTCTAACATGTAATAAGGACACATGCTCCACTATGTTCATAACAGCCTTATTTATAATAGCCAGAAGCTTGAAAGAACACAGATGTCCCTCAACAGAGGAATGGATACAGAAAACCTGGTACATTTACACAATGGAGTGTTACTCAGCTATTAAAAAGAATGAATTTATGAAATTCTTAGACAAGTGAATGGATTTGGAGAATATCATCTTTTTTTTTTTTTTTTTTTTGGTTTTTCGAGACAGGGTTTCTCTGTATAGCCCTGGCTATCCTGGAACGCACTTTGTAGACCAGGCTGGACTCGAACTCAGAAATCTGCCTGCCTCCCCGAGTGCTGGGATTAAAGGTGTGAGCCACCACGCCCGGCCCGGAATATCATCTTGATTGAGGTAACCCAATAACAAAAGAACACACATGATATACACTCACTGGTAAGTGGATATTAGCCCAGAAGCTCATAATCATTCTTAGAAGGGGGCACAAAATAACCATGGAAGTATTTACAGAGACAAAGTTCAGAGCAGAGACTGAAGAAATGACCATCTAAAGACTGCCCCACTTGGGGATCCAACCCATAAACAACCACCAAACCCAGAGACTATAGCAGATGCCAACAAGAGCCTGCTGACAGAAGCCTTATATTGCTGTCTTCTGAGGACCTTTATCAGTGCCTGGCAAATACAGAAGTGGATGCTCACAATCATTCATTGGACAGAGCACAAGGTCCCCAATGAAGGAGCTAGAGAAAGCACCCAAGGAGCTGAACGGGTCTGAAACCCCATAGGAGGAAAATCAATATGAACTAACCAGTACCCCCAGAGCTCCTTGGAACTAAACCACCAATCAAAGAAAACACATAGTGGGACATGTGACTCTAGCTGTATATGTAGCTGAGGATGGCCTAGTCCATCATCAATGGGAGGAGAGGCCATAGGTCCCATGAAGTTTCTATGCCCCAGTATAGGGGAATGCCAGGACTGGGAATAGGAGTGAGTGGGTTGAGAAGCAGGGGGAGGGGGGAGGAGATAGGGAATTTTCAGAGGAAATTTTCATAGGAAAGGAGATAGCATTTGAAAATTAATAAAAGAAAATATCTAATAGAAAAAGAAATTATTGGATTTGTGCAATACTGTCAAAATTCAAACATCCAATGTTTCAATAAAAATTTCTCAAATAAAAAAAGAAATGTAATTGAGTAAGATCAATGTGGCTAATGCACAAACTTTTATCTCCAAGTGTTTGGAGAATAATATAATAATATTGCTTTAAACCATTACTAGCTTCTTGAAACTTATACAGGCAAGAACTAAACAAGGGTCAATTCAGATTCTCTTTTGAATTGAATGTACAACTGATAGCTGTGGACCTGGCTTCCGTTGGCAGTAACACCTTAGCCTATCAGTCAAGTTACCAATAATTTCCTGCCACAACCACAGAAGTGGAGAAACCCATCAAAATCATAACAGAACATAACCAAACCACAAATTAGTTTCTTTCCCATACCTCAGTTAACTGCCTGGAAATAGCATCGACTGAAACTTTGCATTATATTGATATTATTACTGTTTTCCCCTTTTTGCATCCCACTGGAGTTGCTTCTAATTGTTCAAACTGCACCTCATTAAAATCTGCTAGGATCTAGTTTACATACTCACTGCTATTTCTGGAATCTTCAGGGATCATTTCCAAGTACTAGATGACAGTAAGCAAATTAGTGATTTGATTATGATGAACTGAGTTCAGCATAACATCTGTTTGTCTCAACTTTCATATCACCAGTATGTGCATCATGTTCCTTGTGCCTGTGATTCAATCTTTCATGCAAGAGCATTCACAGTGACCTGGTACCTCTTGTTCCATGTCACTGTCCCTTTGAGGTGTTGACTTGGCACAAACTAATCAGAAATCTATAACTGTCTGGAGAGTTATTAAAATACTCTTTTAGTTCTACTACTTCAAACTTTGGAATAAAGAAAAAAAAAGCCAAGCAAAGACATTTGACAGAGTGAAAATAAACACTTTTATTAGCAGTCTGAGAAAAATATGTCAAAAATTTTGGCTATCCAGGTACTCTTGAAATATCTGCTGGTTGTTTATTCTTGAAATGTTTGTTGTTCAAGAGCTGATAAAGTTAGAAAAATTAGATATTTAGCGATAGCCATTAACTATATCTTTTTCAACAATCTTTATCATTTGTTTTTGTTTTCTACGCTAGGAGTGGAACCAGAGGCTTTTATAATGCAAGTGTGCTCACCCATTTACCAAGTGATCATCTAGCTAATGCAAAGTACTTTGGCTCATATGTTCATCCACATAGACATAGGAAATTTTCATTGTCATGTATTAAAAGGAAATTCAATAGAATTATGAGTGTAAACATAGTCTAGAAAGAGAATGGATATCATAAATAAAGATAATAACAAGAATCAGTTTCAATATGTAAGTAGGGATGACAAAATTCAAGATAACAAAAGCAACAAGGTGAACAGGACTTACAAGTGGAATCAATTTTAGCAACTATTCTATTGCTTCAAAGGAATGTAATCACTATGTCAGGTCCATTTCATGTTATGTTTGTAATCCCATTGAGAATCTAATTCTTAAGAGACTTTAACATGAATTAATATCTTATTTACCAGTTTTCTTCATTACATATTTTTTTGTTTTTATTCGTTGTTGTTATTATGCTGTGTTTTTATTTTGCATACATGCCTATATGGATGTGTAGAGGCCAGAAGTTGACATTGGGTGGCTTGTATCACTCTTTAATATATGTTCCAAGACAGAGTCTCTTAGTGAACCTGAAACTCATTTTTTTTTCAACTAGACTGGCTTACCAGAGTGCTCTGGGGACCATCTTTTCTCCATGTGTCTGGCAGTCTCCATGTCTCCAATGTCTTCCAGGAAGTGGGGTGAGAGTAGTTCATTGCCATGACTACCATGAAGGTTTCATATGGAGCCATCATTTCTGATCTTAATTTCTTATGTTTGCATATCTAGCACTATACACATAGCACCATCTATCAACATCTTATAAATCACTCTACAGTGAGTTGCTTGTTTACATGATAAAGGTAATGCTTTTCTTGTTAAACTTTTCTTTCCATTTTTCTCTTACTAAGGTTTGTAAAATCTAATGTTGCTTTCATTTTATCCGGCTTTGTTTTTTCATTTTAGAACCACATGCTTAACGATCTCACTTCATGATTCTTGAGCAAAACTTGACTTCCTTCTCTTAGGTATATAAGGTTATTTCCATCACAGGAATGAAATTCTTCTCAAATTCTGGGAATAAATGACATTAGTATTTTTCAGACCACTGATAAACCCAGGACAAGGGTAAGGGACAAGAAGGTAAAAATGCTTGTATCCTGTGACTCTCCACATGTCTCTCTGTCTCTCTCTCTGTATCTCTGTCTCTGTCTCTCTCTGTCTCTTTCTCTATGTCTCTCTCTGTCTGTCTCTCTGTTGCACGCGCCCGCGCGCGCGGGCGCGCACACACACACACACACACACACATACACACACACACACACACACACACACACACACACACACACACACACACACAAGGGAGCTGGGAGACAGAAAGACAGGAACAGATAAAGAACTCTTAGTTGTATATTATAATAAACAGTATGCTTCTATCTTCTATCACTGATAGATTTTCTTTTTTCTTTTCTTTTTTCTATACCATTTTGTTATCTTCTTATATCATTGACCTCCATTTATGATGTACAGTGTGTTAAATGCAGTTATGGGTCTACTCAGTCACTCAGCCTCCACCAGCCCACTCTCTCTGTTGCCTACTGAGGAGTAAACATTGAAAAGATGAAATCACATATCCCACTCTTGCCTAGTAGGATTCCAGATTAACATTAAATTATAAGGATTATTTTGAAAAGAAAAAGTGAATCCAAGACTAACTTTTTTTCTTTTATCTCTAGCAATTAAGTTTGAACAAAGGCTTTGTGATTCTGTATAGTCTCTATGAGTATGGACATCTGAAGCAATTGTGTGTACCAGGTACATGAGCCCAACTGGTGTCTTGGATATAAGAATACCAAGGACATTACTTTCACTTTCAAATCTGCAAACTCTGACCCATTATCTATGACCTTTCACTTACTTTGTTTTTAAATTGCTCTGTTTAATATATTTATAGTTTTTCCTGCATATCACAGAATACTGACCTACTATAGTATTGTTATTATCTGTGTCTTCTCTGTTGTTATTTATTGTTTTACCCATTAGAAGATAAACCCAGGGAGGAAAGGAATAGGGTTTCTTCAGCACAAGACCATATTTATTACAACAGTTCTTATCCAAAAATAAGGCCAATGAAGACTCAAAGGTTTAGTAAAATTTAGTACAGAGACTAACTTTCATTGAGCCTGGAAATAAGCTAAAGGTATAGAGACAACAATATGTATTGTGCCAATAATTCTGTGTTTATTTTGGCCTTATGTAGCATTAGGAAAATGAACCATTTTAGAGTGGAGTAGCATGCCTGTATTTTTGCTTTAGGATATATAAAGGTTAACAGTTGTCTTGTATTATGTTTTCATCTGTGTCAATAATTACCTGGGGCTAAGATCAGAATTGCTTTCAATAAAGTTATTGCTGCTCACACATTATGTATATTTATCCTGGTGAAGAAAATGTTTTTCTAACTTGTGTTTTGCATGAAGAATCTGGAAATATGTGGCATACTTAGCAATGTAGTATCTGACTTAGTTGCTCTATCTCAGGCATGCTATTTCCTTGGTTTCCTATGCATCTTTCTTCTCACATCTTGTGTTTTATCCTATTACATTTCAAAATACAAAGTGCTATCATATAATGAAGTAACTAATAAAGTCTTCAGTATTAATCATCTAGAAATGAGTTGGCACTTCTTTTCATTCTGCCAAGAAGCTTCAAAGAAATACTTCAATCAAGTATTGTGAAACACCTGACCTTCAGATGGAAAGAAGCCCCTTGAATCCAATGTATGATTTTCCTGTTTCTCATATGTAGCACTTAGTCATATCCCCGAGGACCTGCTGGTATTGAATATTATTGTGGTTCCTCTTTTTCATATAGATTATGAAAGGATAGGAACTTCTATTGCTAATGGATGCACAATAGAGTCTTTGGTATTGTTTCTTTTTATTTCTTTACTTTATCTCTAACAACTATAAAATATTTGTGAATCTCTCTCTCTCTCTCTCTCTCTCTCTCTCTCTCTCTCTCTCTGTGTGTGTGTGTGTGTGTGTGTGTGTATTTCTGTATAAAAGAGTTCACTTCCATTAAAGAAATCATAAAAGAAAAAAAAATAGCCAAGTCAGGCTATTCTACAAACTCTGAAAACAAGAAAAACTGTGAAGCCACATTTTCCATCTCATCAAGAAAGTTTGTAAGCTCTACAGGAAAGAAAAATTTTAGTCAATTAAATAAAAGACAAATGAAAACAACAACAAAACAGTTTCTCTCAAAGGCCAAAGGCAAATGTGACTCCTTGCAATAGTGGAGGAATCGAGAAATCAGAGGATTGATGATGCCTACCTCACAGGATTCTGTGAGTTTATTTTATGACCATGTGGTGTGTGTGTATATATATATATATATATATATATATATATATATATATTGAGAGAAGGAGGGGTGGAGAGGGAGTGGATAGATTTTAATGTGTAAAGTGTTAAAGAAGGATGTGTACAAAACCACTCCTCATCCTCCAAACACTGCCAGTTCTCTTACATCCTTCTTCATGTTGGGAGAAGAATGAACTTAGAATATCCGTTTAAAAGTTCTCTTTCTTTTATGTTGGAAGAAACAGAGAAAGGATATAGTGAGTAGGGAATTTTTGCAAACTAACAAGCCAAGGAGCAAAAGGAGAAAGCAGAAGAGCCCAAGGCAATACATTTCTCAAACACTGATGGAATTCTCACTTCATGTTCTTTATTCAAGGGAAGCAAATTTATTTATAGAGCTGATTTACTATTGCTGGGATGAAAAAAGTAATGTAAGAAAAAAGTGATTCTTGAAGATGACTAATTCTGAATACACAGCAACTGGAAAAATGACTTGATTAATTCTACTAATTTCCATTTAAATATTTTTTTCTCTCTCACCTGCTACTGGTTGAAATCTATAGATTATTGTTCATCCCATTCTATCCTCTTCCTTAACATATAAAGTATCAATTTATAAAAAAAATGATATAACCTTTTATGTTGTTAATTTGTGCATGAGTTGTATATAAATTCAAAGTAGGCTCCTAGATTTGTTTGCTCATTTGTTTGTTTTTCTTTGTCTGCTATACTACCAGAAAACATTATCATGCAAATATTCATATTCAAGTTTCTTTTTGGCACTAAAGTATCTCTAAGCATTAACTACCTTAATAGTTTCTTAACATAACTGATGATGACACAGTATTTTAAAGAAGCTTAAAATCCACGCTGATTTACAATGAGAAATCACACAGTCATATTTTTCTTTAGAAAACATAGATGGGCCACCTGCCACCAAGACCAGTTAGCAAAATAATTTATCATTTTAATTAAAATGTATTCTATGTCTGATATTTATGAAGTATAAAAACATAGAAGGTGAGTTCAACAACACATTAAATTTGCTGACTAGTGACCAGGATTGATGAGGAATGAAGGATGGGGTAGTGATCTGGAAGATCTTGTACTGTATATCTGTACTGGTAAATGTCTGTTCATGTGACAAAATGCCACAACTGAAAGTATCTTAAGTAAAAATCGTTTACATTGACTTATGGTGCCAGCAAACTATGGTCAACAACAACAGTGTAGACACTATAGTGTCTTAGTATTTTATTGATGTGAAGAGACACCATGACCATGTTTAACTCTTGAACTAGGATTGTTTTATATTTCAGAGGTTTAGTCCATTATCAACTAAGTGAGATCATAGGAGTATTTTAGAAAGTATGGAGGGAAGCATGTTGGAATGCAGGCAGACATGATGCTGGAGAAGTAACTGAGAGTTCTACATCTCTATGCTTAGGAAGCTGTAAGAACAAATGACACTGGACATGACTTAAGCATCTGAAATCTCAAAGCAATCCCCCTGACACATATCTGGCCGTAATAGCTTTCCTTGTTTATGGAGGGAGATTCTGTGTCCTTGATTCTAAAGCAGAACCATTGATTCTAAAGTCAGAACAATATGGCTGAAGCATCTAAATTATGCTGCTTGCTGGGAAACGAACATTTCTCCTTTGTAAAATACATTTTCACCAGCTTTCTGTTTTCTATGGTCTTTCACTGCCTAAGTTAGCAGTCTTGGAACTTACTTTGTAGAACAGGTTGACCCTGAACTCTGGCAGCTTCTGCCTTCCGTTGTACTGGGATTAAAGGTCCAGCAGTGGGGGGTGGATGGGGGTGGGAGGGATAAAGGTGGTGGGAGAGAACTTTGGATGCACCAGAGCTCCAGTGCTCTGGGCAGGCAGACACAAGGTCCTGCTGCATGCTCTCTATGCTGCCCGGGTGGGCATCTGGTTGTGGGAAGCCATGGAGCTCCAGTCGACAGGGATAGAGAGAGAACAGTCCAGAGTCTCTGGACTTCACAGAGCCCAGAGATGACAGGTTCTCGTTCTCAGACATCCCAGATGTCACTGTATGAAGTAGAAGAGCTGAGAACAAAGTGAGGGCCCCAGGGGCAACTCGGTTAGCCCCACAGCCAAAGGGAAAAGAGGGCAGGGGGAAGAGGAGCAGTGGGGCAGTTCTTATGAGGGCAAGAGTCCTTGGTCAGGCACGGCAACTTGAAACACTGGAAGGCCTTCTCCTGGGAGATTAGACTAACTCTTTAGGGGAAGGCCTATTCCATCTTTCAAATACTGCTGGTCTTGATGAGCAGAGACAATCCATGGTTTTAGAGCTTTATTGTAGAGAGGCAGAGAGAAAGAGAAGGTAGGAAAAGAGAGACTGACCCTGGCCATGTGGAGGGAAGGAGAAGGGGGAGAAGGAGAGCAGAAAAAGGAGAGTAGGAGAACAAGAGCTTAAGAGAGAAGAGGGGCCAAACAAACCCTTTTATGGTGGGATGAACTACATTGCTGTTGCCAGGTAACTGTGGGGAGGAGCAGACCTGGCTATTGCCAGGTTAACTGTGGGGCTGGAGTCTAGCCAGAATACCAGGAACTTGGGACATTGTCTATGTGACAGATAGTCCTAGGATTATTATAGTATTATACCAGTCACTGGTATCAGACACCTGTGTCTGGGAACATGGCTTACTGTTCTGTCCCTTGTAAAGTTTTCTACTGGGTCTCTGGAGTAAGCTTTGCTCAACAAAAAGACAGGCTGTCTTTCATGGTCCCACATTGACCAACATAAACCCCTATTTTAAAAAAAATGTTTATTAGACATTTTCTTTATTTATATTTAAAATGTTATACCCTTTCCTGGTTTCCTGTCAGAAAGCCCCCTATGACCTCCCCCCCTTCTCCTACTCACAAATCCACCCACCCCCCTTCGTGGCCCTGGCATTCCCCTATACTGGGGCATAGAACCGTCACAGGACCAAGAGCCTCTCCTCTCACTGATGACCAACTAGGCAATACTCTGCTACATATGCAGCTAGAGCCATGAGTCTCACCATGTGATTTCTTTGGTTGGTGCTTTATTTCCAGGGAGCTCTGGGGGTGCTAGTTAGTTCATATTGTTGCTCCTCCTATGGGGCTACAAACCCCTTCAGATCCTTGGGCGCTTTCTAAAGCTCTATTATTGGGGACCCTATGCTCCATCCAATGGATGGCTGTGTATATTCATCTTTATATTTTTCAGGCACTGGCAGAGCCTCTCAGGAGACAGCTATATCAGGCTCCTGTCAAGCTCTTGTTGGCATCTACAATAGTGTCTGGGTTTTGTGGTTGTATGTGGAATAGATCCCCAGGTGGGGCAGTCAATGGATGGTCTTTCCTTCAGACTCTATTCCATACTTTGACTCTGTATATCCTCCCATGGGCATTCTGTTCCCTCTTTTAAGAAGGATCAATGTATCTGAATGGCTGAGAAGCACCTAAAAATTTGTCAACATCCTTAGTCATCAGAAGAATGGAAATCAAAGCAACCCTGAGATTCTACCTCCCACAAGTCAGAATGGCTAAGATCAAAAACTCCGGTAACAGCAGATGCTGACAAGGATGTGGCAAAAGAGGAACACTAATCCATTGCTGGTGGGATTGCAAACTGGTACAACCACTCTGGAAATCAGTTTTGCAGTAACTCCGAGAATAGAACAAAAACCCTTTTTATTCCTATTTAGATGATGGAAATTGCGCTGCGTGGGAAAGTGCTTTGGAGCCACCACTCCCCTTATTCCACTCAGTATTGGGTTTTACTTTAATCTGGTTAGAGTTCCTGGTGCTCTTTTTCTTCTCCAACTTTACATTTTGTATTTTTCCATACTTAACTTGCTCCTTTTCATTATTGATATATGTAAGACTGGCCACTGATACCCATAAAACAGAGTTGGTATTAAGTTGTTTGGAAATGTAGTCTACCATAGCTAATAATGCATAATTAACTGAATTTACTCCCAGGCAGATTTCTTATACGTAGGCATATAGTAGCCACATTCTTTACCAAAATATGAGGAGACTTGTCTTTAGAACACATAATAACATTCTTTTCTAATACTTTTGGAACCATGTCCCTGTTATGCCAGATTTTGGAGACAACCAATAAGACAACCAAGGACTCAGTATCCTATGTAAACCCAAAAGGATTTATTTGCAAGTTAAAGCTTGGATCACAAACTGCCATGAGACAGCAGCAGCAAGGCCAGTGTAACAGGGTTTGTAAAGGAAAAAAGCTGCAAGTGGGGGTGTTTGTTCATTGACATTACCTGATTGGGAAAGAGTGCATGGAGGAATGGGCCAAACTGTCAGGGGTGTTTATACATTGAAAAAAAGAGAATAAAAAGGCCACAGATGTGGTAGAGCAGCACCAAAGGTAAAATCTAACAAGATGAACTCCCAATTCTGAATATCTATGCTCCAAATGCAATGACACCCACATTCATAAAAGAAACTCAAAGCACACATTGCACTTCACCAAAGAGAAGAGGCTTCAACATCACACTCTCAGCAATGGACAGATCATGGAAACAAAAACTGAATAGAGACACAGTGAAATTAACAGAAGTTATGAACCAAATGAACTTAACAGATATCTATAGGACATTTTATCCTAAAACAAAAGAATAAACCTTCTCAGCACATCAAAACATAATACAAAATTGACCATATATTAAGTCACAAAACAGGCCTCAACATATACAAGAAGATTGAAATCCTCCCATGCATACGATCAGTTCATCACAGACTAAGGCTAGTCTTCAATAAAAACTTAAAAAATAGAAAGCACACATACACATGGAAGCTGAACAACACTCTTCTCAATGATAACTTGGTCAAGGTAGAAATAAAGAAAGAAACTAAAGACTTTTTAGAGTTTAATGAAAATGAGGCCACAACATACCCAAACTTATTGGACATAATGAAAGCAGTCCTAAGATGAAAACTCATACCTCTGAGTGCCTCCAAAAAGAAGCTGGAGCGAGCATACACTAGCAGCTTGACAGAACAACTGAAAGCTCTAGAACAAAAAGAAGCAAATATAACCAAGAGGCGTAGAAGGCAGGACATAATCAAATTCAGGGCTGAAATCAACCAAGTAAAAACTGAGAGCTATACAAAGAATCAACCAAACCAGGAGCTGGATCTTTGAAAAACTTCAACAAGATAAACCCTTAGCCAAACTAACCAGAGGACACAGAGACAGTATACAAATAATAATAATAAAAAAATCAGACATGAAAAGGAAGACATAACAAAGGAAAATGAGAAAATCCAAAAAAAATCATCAGATTCTACTACAAAAGCCTATACTCAAGAAAACTGGAAAATCTGAATGAAATGGACAATTTTCTAGACAGATACCAGGTACCAAAGTTAAATCAGTCTCAGATAAAGGATCTAGTCAGTTCCATAAACTCAATAGAAAAATAAAGTCATTAATAGTCTCCAAACCAAAAAAAATCCCAGATCAGATGGGTTTAGTGCAAAGTTCTATCAGATCTTCAAAGAAGACCAAACTATTCCACAAAATAGAAACAGAAGAAACACTACCAAATTCATTCTACAAAGCCACAGTTATGCTTATACCTAAACCACACAAAGACCCAACAAAGAAATAGAACTTCAGACCAATTTACCTAATGAATATCAATGCAAAATACTCATTAAAATTCTTGCAAAATGGATGCAAGAATACATAAAAATGATCACCCACCATGATCAAATAGGCTTCATCCCAGGGATGCAGGGATGGTTCACTATACAGAAATCCATCAATGAAATCCACAACTAAAACAAACACAAAGGAAAAAGAAAAACATATGATCATTTCATTGGATGCTGAGAAAGCACTTGAAAAAATCTAAAACCACTTCATGATAAAAGTTGGAAAGATCAAGAATTCAAGGCCCATACCTAAACATAGTAAAGTAGCCAACATCAAAATAAATGGAGAGAACGTTGAATCAATCCCTCTAAAATCAGTGACTAGATATGGCTGTCCATTCTCTCCCTACCTGTTTAATATAATACTCAAAGTACTAGCCAGAGCAATTAGACAACAAAAGGAGATCAAAGGGATACACATTGGAAAGGAAGAAGTCAAAATATCACTATTTGCAGATGATACAAATAAATATTCCCCCAGAGAACTCCTAAAGCTGATGAACAACTGGATCAATGTAGTTGGATATAAAATTCACTCAAACAAATTGGTGGCCTTTCTCTGCACAAAGAATAAACAGGCTGAGAAAGAAATTAGGGAAACAACACCCTTCACAATAGTCACAAATAAGATAAAATACCTTGAGTTGACTCTAAGGAAGTGAAAGATCTGTATGATAAGAAATTCAAGTCTCTGAAGAAAAGAATAAAAAGATCTCAAAAGATGGAAATATTTCCCATGCTTGTGGATTGGCAGAATTCATATAGTAAAAATGCCCAACTTGCAGAAAGCAATCTTCAGATTCAAAGCAATCCCCATCAAAATTCTAACTAAATTCTTTACAGAGTTAGAAACAGTAATTTACAAATTTATCTGCAATAACAACAACAACAAAAATAAATCCTAGGAAAGCAAAATCTATTCTCAACAATAAAAGAACATCTGGTGGAATCACCATCCCTGACCTTATTTATAATAGTGAGAAGCTGGAAAGGACCCAGATGTCCTTCAACAGAGGAATGGGTACAGAAAATACGGTAAATTTACACAATTGAGTACTACTCAGGTATTAAAAATGATTAATTCATGAAGTTCTTAGGCAAATGGATGAAACTAGAAAATATCATCCTGAGTGAGGTATCCCAATCACAAAAGAACACACATGGTATGAACTCACTGATAAGTGTATATTAACTCAGAAGTTCTGAATACCCAAGATACAATTCACAGACCACTTGAAGCTCAAGAAGAAAGAAAACCACAGTGTGGATACATCAGTCCTTTTCAGGAGGTTGATCAAAATACCCATGGGACAAGTTACAGAGACAATGTTTGGAACAGAAACTGAAAGAAAGGCCATCCAGTGACTGTCCTATTTGGGGATCCATTCCATATACAGTTACCAAACTCAAACACTATTGTGTATGCCAACAAGTGCTTAGTGACAGTAGCCTGACTATATGAACCAACTAGTACCCCCAGATCTCCCAGGGACTAAACCACCAACCAAAGAGTACACATGGAGGGACCCCTGACTACAGCCACATATGTAGCAAAGGATGGCTTTGTGGGACATCATTGAGAGGAGAGGCCCTTGGTCTTGTGAAGGGCCTCAGTGTGTTACTAGGATAGGGAAGTGGGTGTGGGTGGTTTATTGAGCAGGGGGAGGGGAGATGGAGTAATGGAGTTGTCATAGGGGAAATGACGAAAGGGTATAAAATTTGAAATGGAAATAAAGAAAATATCTAATAAAAATTAAAAAAATAAAAATATAAAATGAGAATAAAAGAATCAAGTATTGATTTTCCAGCTAATTGATAGGCTACAGGTTAATTCAATTGGGGATATACATAGTGTGGTTGATCTTTGAACTTGGGTTTCACTGTACCTGAGATGTTGGGAAACAGCAGGGCCATGACAACCATCAATTTCCTCTTTCACCCTCATAGTTCAAAAAACCCTCAGCTTCACTGTTTTCTATGATCTGTTAAGGGTCCACATAAAGTGTTTAACAGTTTTTCTATATCAAAGATTCAACATCTACATTTCCTCCCCCCCAAAAAAAAAATCATAGTCTAGCCTATAACAGCAATATACCAGACCCTGGTACCAAATTTGGTTTAGTTACAGTTTCTATTGTTGTGAATTGACATCATGACCACAGCAACCCTTATCAAGGAAAACATTTAAAAATTAGGGTTGGTTAATAGTTCAGACTTAGCCCTATAATGTCTTGGCAGGAAGTATGATGGTAAGAGACCCTAAAGGCTTTTCTCGTCACACACCCTCCTTATAGACTCCCTTCCTGTCAAGAGTAGGCCAAGTTCCATTCTCCACCCATAAAAACATTCTTTTTTTTTAATTAGATATTTTCTTTTTTACATTTCAAATGCTATCCAAAAAGTCCCCTATACCCTCCCCCACCCTCCTCCCCTACCCACTAACTCCAACTCCCACTTCTTGTCCCTGGCGTTCCCCTGTACTGGGGCATATAAAGTTTGCAAGACCAAGGGGCCTCTCTTTCCAATGATGGCCAGCTTCATTCCAGGAATGCAGGGATGGTTTAATATATGGAAATCCATCAACGTAATCCCCTATATAAACAAACTCAAAGACAAAAATCACATGACCATCTCATCAGATGCTGAGAAAGCATTTGACAAAATCCAACACCCTTTCAGGATAAAAGTCATGGAAAGATCAGGAATTCAAGGCCCATACCTAAACATAATAAAAGCAATATACAGCAAACCAGTAGCCAACATCAAAGTAAATGGAGAGAAGCTGGAATCAATCCCACTAAAATCAGGGACTAGACAAGGCTGCCCACTTTCTCCCTACTTATTCAGTATAGTACTTGAGGTCGTAGCCAGAGAACTAGACAACAAAAGTAGATCAAGGGGATACAAATTGGAAAGGAAGAAGTCAAAATATCACTATTTGTAGATGACATGATATATAAGTGACCCTAAAAATTCCACCAGAAAACTCCTAAACCTGATAAACAGCTTCAGTGCAGTAGTTGGATATAAAATTAACTCAAACAAATCAGTGACCTTTCTCTACATAAAGGTTAAACAGGATGAGAAAGAAAGTAGGGAAACAACACCCTTCACAATAGTTACAAATTATATATATATTATACCTTGGTGTGACTATAATCAAAAAAGTGAAAGATCTGCATGACAAGAACTTCAAGTCTCTGAAGAAAGAAATTGAAGAAGATCTCAGAAGGTGGAAAGATCTCCCATGCTCATGGATTGGCAGGATTAATATAGTAAAAATGTCTATCCTGCTGAAAGTAATCTACAGATTCAATGCAATCCCCATCAAAATTCCAACTCAATTCTTCACTGAGTTAGAAAGGGCAATTTGGAAATTCATCTGGAATAACAATAACCGTAGGATAGCAAAATCTATTCTCAAAATAAAAGAACCTCTGGGGGAATCACTATGCCTGACCTCAAGCTGGACTACAGAGCAATTGTGATAAAAACTGCATGGTACTGGTCCAAGGACAGAAAGGTAGATCAATGGAATAGAACTGAAGACCCAGAAATGAACCCACACACATATAGTTACTTGATCTTTGACAAGGGAGCTAAAATCATCCAGTTGAAAAAAAGACAGCATTTTCAACAAATGGTGTTAGCACAACTGGTGGTTATCGTGTTGAAGAATGCAAATTAATCCATTCTTATCTCCTTTTACAAAGCTCAAGTCCAAGTGGATCACAGAACTCCACATAAAACCAGAGACACTGAAATTTATAGAAGAGAAAGTGGGGGAAAGCCTCGAAGATATGGGTACAGGGGAAAAATTCCTAAACAGAACAGCAATGGCCTGTGCTGTAAGATCAAGAATCGACAAATTAGACCATATAAATTGCAAAGCTTCTGTAAGGCAAAGGGCACTATCAATAAGACAAAAAGGCCAACAGATTGGGAAAGAATTTTTACCAATCCTAAATCTGATACGGGATTAATATCCATTATATACAAGGAACATTCTTTAGTAAAATATTCTCAGAATACACTGACTTGATCCTCTGGAAAATCCCAGGTTGAGTTCAAATGTGTGTCATGCTTGCTAGCCAATACATTTAAAAGTCAATATGCTTAGCCAGTAAGTTTGAACTGTAACACTGCTGATGTAACCTGAGCCCCTAAAAGGCATAAAAACTGCTTCTAATAGCCATTCAGGGCCACTGTCTAGTCACTCTTCTTGAGGGACTAATTGAAGGTCAACTCCGAACTCAGGAAGAAAACTACTTGATTTCCCATTGATTTGTGTTTTGATGTCTCATGGGAGGTGTCTCAAAGTAAGTACCACTGACTGAAAGTTGGGTTCTTACAATGGAAAACATGGCAATTTGGAGAGAGATGTTGCTGTAGAGGTACCTCAGAATTTTATATTTGACTCAGAAGGCAGCAGGAAAAACAGAGTGACCCTGGGCCTGGATTGTGCATCTGAAACCTCAAAGCCAGTTCTCACTGACATGCTTCCTTCAACAAGGCCATACCACCTAACAGTGCTACTTACTAGGTAAAACAGTGATTTTACTTATGATATATTAACAATTAAACTGAATTATAATTTTCTTTAGGTATTCATTGATCTGAAGATGGGTTAAGCCTGAATTCTTCAATGTGCTATAGCAGGAAAAATATTTATACATTGAAATTTAGAAAAATGGAATACTATATCAAAATAAAGTGATAGAAATGATCAGGAAAACCTTGTAATCCCACCCCTTGCCTCATAAGAAAAGAAAATATATAAATAAAAAGCCTAGAGGGAGTATCAAAAACATAAAGTCTAAAAACAGTTAATTTTAATATTTTGTTTGAAAATCAATTTTTTGTTGTCTCATTGATCTAAGATACCAAACAGTAGGCCAAACAATAAAAATAAATAAATAAATAAATAAATAAATAAATAAATAAAAGTTGAGTTAAGTGGACTATTATTCTGTAACTGTAGCAATATTTATTGGTAGATCTAAGTAAAACCAGGTTATTTCTTAGATATTTAAAGATTCTAACGTATTCCGTGTTACATTGTACAGCCCAGTTCATGAGAACCCCAAAAGATCATCAGAGACCACAACTTTGATTGTTACACGAGAGTCTTTATTCAAGCTTGAGCTTGAGGTACAAACCTTACTGATGGAACAGGAAGCAAAGTGACCCCAAGCTCTAGGTGAAGGGGATTTATAAGGGGAAAAAATGAAATCAGGGGCTTCTATGCCTTGGTATTACATGAGAGGGTAAAGGAATGTTGGTCTCTTGCCCAGAGCCCAAGGGTGGGGGCCTCTGTCTCTTCAAAGACAGCAGGTAGTAGATTTCTAGACAGCAGCTTTCTCCAAGGACAGCAGCTTAAAATAGAGTTTGGAGGAAATAATGGAATCTGTATGGCTGTTTTGGTTGATTGGTTATTTGTTTGTTTGTTTGGTTGGTTGGTTGGTGTTTTGTTTTGTTTTGTTTTGTTTCGTTTCGTTTTGTTTCATTTCGTTTTGTTTTGTGTTTTCATTGGCTGTGTCTCTAAGGGCAAGTTAACTTAGAATAGAGTCTAAGAACAAAATGGAACTTATGCTGCTACCTCAGTCCCTTCAATGTAATTTTACAGTAATTATTGTCTAAACTGCTATTTTCCTGATGTTGTATTTGAAAACCATAAGAGATCAATACATTTACTAAGTTAAGATTCAATTGCCATATAGATGCCTCTCAATAGTTTAAGATGACTCACATATTTTATTACTTTAAAAGCAAAAAAATAAATAAAGTCCCTACTGTATGAATTAATTATTTTTAGCAAGGCAGAATTTAATATTAGAATTTATTCTGAAGTTGTGACTCAGAAATACAATGATGAAGCTGTTTCTGTATTGAATCATAATATTTTGGTATTATGTTGATATCTAACTAATTTCATTGTTTCTAATTCATCAAAACACCCAGGCCTAGTGGCCAAATCTTGTACATTTATCTTCCAGAAAACCCCTGGAACCAGAGTATGATAATCCAATTTAAAATTATCCAAGATTAAGTCTCCAAAATCCTTCCTTGTATATACTTAACTCAGTCAGCAATAATGACTATCCAAATATATTCCAAAATTTCTAAGAATTTTAGTCAAAAATGAGAAGAGAACAAATCTGAACCAATCCAATCAACCAACCAACCAATCAAACAAACAAACAAACAAACAAAAACAAAAGTCAAACAAACAAACAAACAAACAAACAAAAACAAAAGTCAAACAAGCAAACAAACAAAGCCTATAAGGATTTTAAAAGTTAAAGTTTATGGAACTCCTGAATGGAATAGTTCTACGGATTTAAAGATGCTGAATCTCCATGAAACAGTGCAATGACAGATTATTCAAGAGGATTTCCCATGAGGATCCAGTATTGATAATATAGCAGAAGCCAGAGTCCTTGAACAAGACTCTATAATATCAATGAACATTTGCAAATAAGGATGTTTGTGTAAAAGGGTATACTGTGTGACAAACCAAACCTTCTACAGTGAAATGTTTGTTGTTTATTAGTTTGTTCTGTTTTTTGTTTGTTTGTTTGATTTTTTTTTAAAATAATTTTTATCAGGGGAGAGCATTTGCCAGGGCAGAGAATAGATATGAAAGAATGAGAGATGAGTGGATTGGAATGAATGATATGAAGTTCACAAAGAATTAATAATTTTTTTAAGTTAATGCTTATACTAGAGAAATGGATTACTGGTAAGGATAACAGGCTGTTCTTTCAGTAGACACAAATTCAATTCTCAAAATAGATATGGCAGTTCACAACAATCCCTAATCCCATTTCAGGGAAACCAAAGCCTTCTTAGTTTTTGTTTTGTTTTGTTTTGTTTTGTTTTGTTTTGTTTTGTTTTTTGTTTGTTTGTTTTTCTCCAGGAATGCATGGTACATAGGTACACAGGAAACAAAACACACATAAACTTTCAAATGTAATGACTTCTAATGGACCAACACTCTACTTACTCTGATTTCACAGTGAAACTAAAATCACTTCAAAGAGGATTATCAAAAGCCTTCTTTGACAAGAATGAGAAGATGTTCAAATAATTTTGTTCACCTCAATTAACCAAACCACAGGGATTCAAACTAAAGCAATTAGCAGACTTAACACAGTATAGAGGGTGCAATCATTTCTAAGACTCAGACAATTTTTTAAAGAATTGGTTAAGAACAAAATACTACTTCAGCCAATTTATGTGTAAAGAGATCCACTGTAATATAAAGTTATGTGTAGAGAGCCTGCTGAAATTCTGACATGTCTCTTTTTGTTATAATATTTTAATCATCTACTTATGCATTTTTATTTAAGTGCTGACCAAAAGAATGATGTTGATATAATAAGGAAGAATATATAATAAGGTTATAGAGCATTGGATGATAGAGATCAGGAGATACACTCATAAATATGACATCTTGACATTTAAGGACAAAAAAAAGGAAGCATGAAGGCCACATTTCCCCCAACCCTAAACACACACACACACACACACACACACACACACACACACACACACACACTTTTTCCAAATACAAACTCTAAGACAATTCTAAACTGTCATTTAAATTTCTTCACAAAGCAAGTATTTCATAAGTGTCCTCCCTCACCTGTAGAACATGAATGTTTTTCAGACACCAGATTGCCCCATAATAAATCTAAATAACCTTTGCTAAGAGTCCCATAGTTTAATATTCTATCACTTTTCTCTCTGATTAGACTTCTGCAGGACAATCCATGAAAACAGAATTTTCTTTGCTTCTCTAGATTATCTTTTTTTTTGGAAGCTGACTATATAAAGTAAAACCCTATTAAATAATTGTAAGTGTTTTCTCCTTTTAATCTACCTTCTGTTGAAGGAGCTTTATCCACTAACCTTAAAATGAATGGGATATCAATAGACTTTTTTGTAAAAATTTTTGGCTTTGTTTCTTTCAGTTTTGTTTTGTTGATGCATATATGCATTACTTTATGTGGGGTGCGTGTGTGTGTGTGTGTGTGTGTGTGTGTAATAGTTCTATTTTGTCACCTTAACACAAGTTAGCGGTATCTAGGAACAGAGTTCCTAAACTCAGAAAAAGTCTCCATCAGACTGAGCTATATGTAAGTCTATAAAGATTTGTTTTTCGATAAACGATTATTGTGGGAAGTCCCAGCCCATGTGCTGGATCATCAAAAGATAATCTTTGTTTCTAAAAGATAGATGACCGAGCAAGCCAGAAAGCAGAGATCCTCCACAACTTCTGTTTCAGTTTATGGTTCTAGCTTCTTGCCTAGAAATCCTGCTCTGATCTTGTTATACCCAGATCTTGAAACCTCAAATACTACTAGGACTTGACTCACATGCAATTTACAGGATGATATATTGGAGCTCCGGATACAAACCTTCTCTGATGCAGCAGGTTAGGTGAGCAACCATGAGGGTTTAGGGGAAGGAGTTTTTAAAGAAATACAGAAACAAAAACAAAAACAAAAGACTGTAAGTAGAGGTCTCTGAGTCTTGGCATTATATGATTGGGTAAGAAGTTTATGGACAAGTTGACTTTTGAAGTGATTGGTTCATTTTAGGCACCAAGGCCTCAACAGCTCTGACTTGGCCATCCGGAGAGCATCTTGCCATTGATTAAGAGCTGCAATTAGCAATTAACACATTCTGGTTTCACTGGGAGGTGTTGTTAGAGTTGCTAGAAAGGCTATCTGCTGAGAGGAAAACATGCAGGAGAGTGAGGGTTGCTAGAGAATGTTGTCTCCTTTAGTGCTGGAAAGAATGGAGTTGGGCCTCTAACTCTCAGCAGCTGCAGCTGTCCAGATATGTCTCACATTGGGACCTATTTTTTTTAATCTAAACTTAAGTCTTCAGGCCCCCACCTAGGTTTCTCATTTCTCAATCTAACTTTCCTAGGTGATGAAGTTTGTGCCATGGTATTTTCAATTCAAATAAACCCTCTCCTTACCAAGTTTCTTTTGGCTATGCTCACTATCATAGCAAGAGTGAAATAAACAGAGAACCGGACACCTTCTGGGACAGGCGGAAGCACAGAGCCTCTGAGGCAGCACCCTTGGCAGGCCGCAGACAGCCGGCCACCATCCGGACCAGAGGACAGGTGTCCGCCTGGCTTGGGAGGCGGCCTCAGCCTCAGTAGCAGCGGTCGCCATCTTCATTCCAGGTCTCCCTGGAACTTAGGAATTTAGTCTGCACAGGTGAGAGTCTGCACCACAGAAGCTGACAGCTTCTGGGAACTGCCAAAGCAACACAGCTTCTGAGAAAGTCCCTATTTTGGGCCTTCTTCTTCGGCCAGGAGGAGGTCCAAAAACAAGATATCTGCGCATCTTCCCTGTAAGAGAGCTTGCCAGCAGAGAGTGCTCTGAGCACTGAAACTCAGAGGAGAGAATCTGTCTCCCAGGTCTGCTGATAGAGGGTAACAGAATCACCAGAAGAACAATCTCTAAACAGAGTCAACTATAACTACTAACTCCAGAGATTACCAGATGGCGAAAGGTAAACGTAGGAATCTTACTAACAGGAACCAAGACCACTCACCATCATCAGAACCCAGCACTCCCACTTCGTCTAGTCCAGGACACCCCAACACACCCGAAAACCTAGACCTAGATTTAAAAGCATATCTCATGATGATGGTAGAGGACATCAAGAAGGACTTTAATAAATCACTTAAAGAAATACAGGAGAACACTGCTAAAGAGTTACAAGTCCTTAGAGAAAAACAGGAAAACACAATCAAACAGGTAGAAGTCCTTACAGAAAAAGAGGAAAAAACATACAAACAGGTGATGGAAATGAACAAAACCATACTAGACCTAAAAAGGGAAGTAGACACAATAAAGAAAACTCAAAGTGAGGCAACACTGGAGATAGAAACCCTAGGAAAGAAATCTGGAACCATAGATGTGAGCATCAGCAACAGAATACAAGAGATGGAAGAGAGAATCTCAGGTGCAGAAGATTCCATAGAGAACATCGGCACAACAATCAAAGAAAATGGAAAATGCAAAAAGATCCTAACTCAAAATATCCAGGAAATCCAGGACACAATGAGAAGACCAAACCTACGGATAATAGGAGTGGATGAGAATGAAGATTTTCAACTCAAAGGACCAGCAAACATCTTCAACAAAATTATTGAAGAAAACTACCCAAATCTAAAGAAAGAGATGCCTATGAACATACAAGAAGCCTACAGAACTCCAAATAGACTGGACCAGAAAAGAAATTCCTCCCGACACATAATAATCAGAACAACAAATGCACTAAATAAAGATAGAATACTAAAAGCAGTAAGGGAAAAAGGTCAAGTAACATATAAAGGCAAGCCTATCAGAATTACACCATATTTTTCACCAGAGCCTATGAAAGCCAGAAGAGCCTGGACAGATGTTATACAGACACTAAGAGAACACAAATTCCAGCCCAGGCTACTATACCCAGCCAAACTCTCAATTACCATAGATGGAGAAACCAAAGTATTCCACGACAAAACCAAATTCACACATTATCTCTCCACGAATCCAGCCCTTCAAAGGATAATAACAGAAAAAAACCAATACAAGAACGGGAACAACGCCCTAGAAAAAACAGGAAGGTAATCCCTCAACAAACCTAAAAGAAGACAGCCACAAGAACAGAATGCCAACTTTAACAACAAAAATAACAGGAAGCAACAATTACTTTTCCTTAATATCTCTTAACATCAATGGTCTCAACTCCCCAATAAAAAGACATAGACTAACAAACTGGCTACACAAACAAGACCCAACATTTTGCTGCTTACATGAAACACATCTCAGAGAAAAAGATAGACACTACCTCAGAATGAAAGGCTGGAAAACAATTTTCCAAGCAAATGGTATGAAGAAACAAGCTGGAGTAGCCATTCTAATATCTGATAAGATTGACTTCGAACCCAAAGTCATCAAAAAAGACAAGGAGGGGCACTTCTTTCTCATCAAAGGTAAAATCCTCCAAGAGGAAGTCTCAATTCTGAATATCTATGCTCCAAATACAAGGGCAGCTACATTCATTAAAGAAACTTTAGTAAAGCTCAAAGCACACATTGCACCTCACACAATAATAGTGGGAGACTTCAACACACCACTTTCACCAATGGACAGATCATGGAAACAGAAACTAAACAGGGACACACTGAAACTAACAGAAGGGATGAAACAAATGGATCTGACAGATATCTACAGAACATTTTATCCTAAAACAAAAGGATATACCTTCTTCTCAGCACCTCATGGTACCTTCTCCAAAATTGACCACATAATAGGTCACAAAACAGGCCTCAACAGATTCAAAAATATTGAAATTGTCCCATGTATCCTATCAGATCACCATGCACTAAGGCTGATCTTCAATAACAAAAAAAATAATAGAAAGCCAACACTCACGTGGAAACTGAACAACACTCTTCTCAATGATACCTTGGTCAAGGAAGGAATAAAGAAAGAAATTAAAGACTTTTTAGAGTTTAATGAAAATGAAGCCACAATGTACCCAAACCTTTGGGACACAATGAAAGCATTTCTAAGAGGGAAACTCATAGCTCTGAGTGCCTCCAAGAAGAAACGGGAGAGAGCACATACTAGCAGCTTGACAACACATCTAAAAGCTCTAGAAAAAAAGGAAGCAAATTCACCCAAGAGGAGTAGATGGCAGGAAATAATCAAACTCAGGGGTGAAATCAACCAAGTGGAAACAAGAAGAACTATTCAAAGAATTAACCAAACGAGGAGTTGGTTCTTTGAGAAAAATCAACAAGATAGATAAAACATTAGCTAGACTCACTAGAGGGCACAGGGACAAAATCCTAATTAACAAAATCAGAACTGAAAAGGGAGACATAACAACAGATCCTGAAGAAATCCAAAACACCATCAGATCCTTCTACAAAAGGCTATACTCAACAAAACTGGAAAACCTGGACGAAATGGACAAATTTCTGGACAGATACCAGGTACCAAAGTTGAATCAGGATCAAGTTGAACTTCCAAACAGTCCCATATCCCCTAAAGAAATAGAAGCAGTTATAAATAGTCTCCCAGCCAAAAAAAGCCCAGGACCAGACGGGTTTAGTGCAGAGTTCTATCAGACCTTCAAAGAAGATCTAATTCCAGTTCTGCACAAACATTTTCACAAGATAGAAGTAGAAGGTACTCTACCCAACTCATTTTATGAAGCCACTATTACTCTGATACCTAAACCACAGAAAGATCCAACAAAGATAGAGAACTTCAGACCAATTTCTCTTATGAATATCGATGCAAAAATCCTCAATAATATTCTCGCTAACCGAATCCAAGAACACATTAAAGCAATCATCCATCCTGACCAAGTAGGTTTTATTCCAGGGATGCAGGGATGGTTTAATATACGAAAATCCATCAATGTAATCCATTATGTAAACAAACTCAAAGACAAAAACCACATGATCATCTCGTTAGATGCAGAAAAAGCATTTGACAAGATCCAACACCCATTCATGATAAAAGTTCTGGAAAGATCAGGAATTCAAGGCCCATACCTAAACATGATAAAAGCAATCTACAGCAAACCAGTAGCCAACATCAAAGTAAATGGAGAGAAGCTGGAAGCAATCCCACTAAAATCAGGGACTAGACAAGGCTGCCCACTTTCTCCCTACTTATTCAGTATAGTACTTGAGGTCGTAGCCAGAGAACTAGACAACAAAAGTAGATCAAGGGGATACAAATTGGAAAAGAGGAAGTCAAAATATCACTTTTTGCAGATGATATGATAGTATATATAAGTGACCCCAAAAATTCCACCAGAGAACTCCTAAACCTGATAAACAGCTTCAGTGAAGTAGCTGGATATAAAATAAACTCAAACAAGGCAATGGCTTTTCTCTATACAAAGAATAAACAGGCTGGGAAAGAAAATAGGGAAACAACACCCTTCTCATTAGTCACAAATAATATAAAATATCTCGGCGTGACTCTAACTAAGGAAGTGAAAGATCTGTATGATAAAAACTTCAAGTCTCTGAAGAAAGAAATTAAAGAAGATCTCAGAAGATGGAAGGATCTCCCATGCTCATGGATTAGCAGGATCAACATTGTAAAAATGGCTATCTTGCGAAAAGCAATCTACAGATTCAATGCAATCCCCATCAAAATTCCAACTCAATTCTTCAACGAATTAGAAGGAGCAATTTGCAAATTCATCTGGAATAACAAAAAACCTAGGTTAGCAAAAACTCTTCTCAAGGATAAAAGAACCTCTGGTGGAATCACCATGCCTGACCTAAAGCTTTACTACAGAGCAATTGTGATAAAAACTGCATGGTACTGGTATAGAGACAGACAAGTAGACCAATGGAATAGAATTGAAGACCCAGAAATGAACCCACACACCTATGGTCACTTGATCTTCAACAAGGGAGCTAAAACCATCCAGTGGAAGAAAGACAGCATTTTCAACAATTGGTGCTGGCACAACTGGTTGTTATCATGTAGAAGAATGCGAATTGATCCAAACTTATCTCCTTGTACTAAGGTCAAATCTAAGTGGATCAAGGAACTTCACTTAAAACCAGAGACACTGAAACTTATAGAGGAGAAAGTGGGGAAAAGCCTTGAAGATATGGGCACAGGGGAAAAATTCCTGAACAGAAGAACAGCAATGGCTTGTGCTGTAAGATCGAGAATTGACAAATGGGACCTAATGAAACTCCAAAGTTTCTTCAAGGCAAAAGACACCGTCAATAAGACAAAAAGACCACCAACAGATTGGGAAAGGATCTTTACCTATCGTAAATCAGATAGGGGACTAACATCCAACATATATAAAGAACTCAAGAAGGTGGACTTCAGAAAATCAAATAACCCCATTAAAAAATGGGGCTCAGAACTGAACAAAGAATTCTCACCTGAGGAATACCGAATGGCAGAGAAGCACCTGAAAAAATGTTCAACATCCTTAATCATCAGGGAAATGCAAATCAAAACAACCCTGAGATTCCACCTCACACCAGTCAGAATGGCTAAGATCAAAAATTCAGGTGACAGCAGATGCTGGCAAGGATGTAGAGAAAGAGGAACACTCCTCCATTGTTGGTGGGATTGCAAGCTTGTACAACCACTCTGGAAATCAGTCTGGCAGTTCCTCAGAAAATTGGACATAGTACTACCGGAGGATCCAGCAATACCTCTCCTGGGCATATATCCAGAAGATGCCCCAACTGGTAAGAAGGACACATGCTCCACTATGTTCATAGCAGCCTTATTTATAATAGCCAGAAGCTTGAAAGAACCCAGATGCCCCTCAACAGAGGAATGGATACAGAAAATGTGGTACATCTACACAATGCAGTACTACTCAGCTATTAAAAAGAATGAATTTATGAAATTCCTAGCCAAATGGATGGACCTGGAGGGCATCATCCTGAGTGAGGTAACACATTCACAAAGGAACTCACACAATATGTACTCACTGATAAGTGGATATTAGCCCAAAACCTAGGATACACAAGATATAAGATACAATTTCCTAAACACATGAAACTCAAGAAAAATGAAGACTGAAGTGTGGACACTATGCCCCTCCTTAGAAGTGGGAACAAAACACCTTTGGAAGGAGTAACAGAGACAAAGTTTGGAGCTGAGATGAAAGGATGGACCATGTAGAGACTGCCATATCCAGGGATCCACCCCATAATCAGCATCCAAACGCTGACACCATTGCATACACTAGCAATATTTTATCGAAAGGACCCAGATGTAGCTGTCTCTTGTGAGACTATGCCGGGGCCTAGCAAACACAGAAGTGGATGCTCACAGTCAGCTAATGGATGGATCACAGGGCTCCCAATGGAGGAACTAGAGAAAGTAGCCAAGGAGCTAAAGGGATCTGCAACCCTATAGGTGGAACAACATTATGAACTAACCAGTACCCTGGAGCTCTTGACTCTAGCTGCATATGTATCAAAAGATGGCCTAGTTCGCCATCACTGGAAAGAGAGGCCCATTGGACACGCAAAATTTATATGCCCCAGTACAGGGGAACGCCAGGGCCAAAAAGGAGGAGTGGGTGGGTAGGGGAGTGGGGGTGGGTGGGTATGGGGGACTTTTGGTATAGCATTGGAAATCTAAATGTGTAAATGAGCTAAATACCTAATAAAAATTAAAAAAAAAGAGTGAAATAAACGAAACACAAAACATATTTTTAGGAGCTTGCTGAGGTCAAAAAAGGTCATCGGATCTCCAGGAAAAGGAGTTACATATGCTTGTTAGTCACCATATGGATGATGGAAACTGATACCAGGTCCTCTGCAAGAGCAGCCAGTGCTCTTACCCACTAAGCTATTTCTCCACCCTATTTTTAATTAATGTATACATGTTAGAGTTGTTTTGAGTAACAGAACTTATAGAAGATTGATGCATCTATATATACATGTACATACATACATAAAGATATGTAAATTTTCAGAATGATTTACACTCTGCAGTCTTGCTAATCTAACAATGGCTGGCTGTAAATGGAGAGTCCAAGAATTTAGTAGTTGCTCAGACTCACAAAGCTGGTCTTCAGTGTATTCTGGAATCATAAAAATGTAGGTTCTAATACCAGTGAGGGAATGGACTTGCTAGCAAGCTGAGAACAGGTAAGCAAATAGCAAAAGCTTATTTCTTCCAGCAGATTGTGTGGCCCAGATTATTAAAAGGTGTGTCTTCCCATCTAAAGACCCATATTACAGGTCCTTGTCTTCCTAATTTATAGGTCCAGACTAGGAATAGAAGTGGATCTACCTATTTCAAATTATGAAAAATAAATGCATGTATGCCCTTCATTTTTGGATTTTAGTTAATTCCTGATGTAATCAGTTTGCCAAAAAAAAAACAAACAAACAACAAAACAAAACAAAAAACAAAACACATTACGTTATATTTTGCTAAAAATAGTTTTGTGTTTGAATTCTAGGAAAAAGAAAGACGATGATAAAGTTGCCTTAGATACTGTTTATATACTATGTTTGTATTAAATTCTGACATTTTGTGTTGTTTTCTTGGGTTTTTATTTTAGTATAAATGTAAAATTAGTTTTCATTTTGATGTCTATTATTAGTTGTAGAAACAGAGGCTGTGTCTTGAGTAGGATGCCATAGTCTGAAAGAATGTTATGTTGTGTTATTTTGTTAATTTGTTTATTTTTTAGTACTACCATAGTAGCTCTGTCAATGGCACTATTAAAATAATAAATAAACAAATAGACTAAATTTAATTTAAATGGTCTTCTTTCTCCCTTTTAAAATCCCCCAAAGGAGGAAACCTATGATGCTTACTATTGATTTTTAACTCGGTGTGTTCTAGAATCACCTAGGATACTATTTATTGGCATTTTTGCAGCATATTCATAATACATTGAAGCAGAAACAGGAAAAATCTTTGAGACTGGAAAAATAGGAGATATCTATTCATAAAATGAAATATTATTCATCAAGAAAATGTTTTAAGTCTAATGTGCATACACTATGGAAGACTTTCAAAAGCATGTTACAGGAAAAAATTAAATAAGACAGTGACAAACGATGGTATACTAAACAATATCAATTATATTACGTCACTAAAATAGATCTACTAGAGAATGAAAATAATTGATTACAGGTTGCTTAAGGCTTAAGAGGAAAAATAGAAGTGATAGGGAAAGTATACATTACATGAGCACTCTGAGTTTTGACGGAAATAGTATTAGGAAGATAATATGACTAAAAGATATGGTATGAGGAATATTTTAATTAAAACAAAGAAAATTCATTTAATGTGATAGTGACAGTTGCACAACTCTTTGAATACAATAAAAGGATTTTATTGTAGATATTAAATGGAAAAAATTTGTGATATGAGAATCTTGGAACAACTGTTAAGAGTATAATACCACGACTACATCAAAGTTAAACTTCTTCAGTTGGGAGGGAGTTCAGAAAGTCTGGAACCTGTCACATATGTAATGAGGTGTTTGGTAAACAGTCTGTGGCAGGTACATGTCTAACATTATTGGGCCCTGGTATAAACATATTTACCTTATTATTTCATCAAGCACTAATTAAGTGTTGCTGTAAAAGGATTTCAATGATGTAATTAAAATCTCTAATTAGTTGGCTTTGAGTAAATTTGAAAGATTGTCTTGGGTATACCTGAACTAGTCAGGTCAGCCTTTGGAAGAAGTCAAATTCATAAAGGCAGATATTTTTTTCTGTTCACCTTAAAGAAACAAGCTATCAGTAACTGCGCAGCCTGCACTCTTGGTCACAGGGCAGAGGCCTGAAACTTTATGCTACTGACTACTATGAACTGAATGAGTTAGCAATTAAATGGCTACTTGCAGTTTGTTTTCCCTGGGACTAAATTCTAGCAGCCAGTGAGCTGGGAAAATGCATACTTACTTCATCTGACATCATAGCTTCTGCTTTTCTACAGATCTTACCTGTGAAATGAGTGGGTATATGCCTAAACCTCTGCATAAACAGTGAAGTAATTCTATAAAACCAAGGTGTTGATAGAACTAAATTTTTCTAGAAATTGAAGAGTTGCCTCCTTTATTTTATTCTAGCTTGTCTAGACAATCTGTATTCCCTGACTAGTGGTTCCCTCTCTTCTCGAAAACCAGCAATGTAGAAGCTATCAACTTACTTAGATTCCAACACTGGCTGTCAAGCTAACACTTTTGTTTATATAGACTTTTATAAAAGCATTAGTTTTATATTAGCTCATGCTTTATTATGGTGGCAAAGTACCTAGCAAAATAACTTATACAAAGAATAACTTTTGCCCTTAGTTTCAAATTGTCTATTCATAAAGGAGACAGATTAGAAAATGTTTCACTGTACAGTAATCATATCTGTGGCTCATTATTTATTGTATGCCATGACACATAATTCAAAAAAAATCTTCTTTTTATCATCTATCATTATGATTGTTGTGAAAATTGAATTTAAAGATTGCTGTAGAGTACTTAAAAGACTGTCCTATAATGTAGGAAAACCAGTACTTACCATTTAAGATGGCTCATAATGTTCATGGCATACTGGAAAACAAAATACTCATGATCATTTTGTTAAATATAAAATCAACTGAACTTCTTGAATATAAAATCATTTATGTCCAAAGGACAGACCCCTAACCACAGAATTTAAAATAATTATTAAGTAAATTAAGAAATATTTGCTTTTCTTTTGGTCACAACTTTAAATAGAGAAATTATATGACCTTTCCAGTATAGTTCAATTGAGTTCCTTTGACTCATAAGCTTGTATAAACATAACATTGTTGAAGTCATATTTGTCTCATGCATTCATATGTTGATTCTAAGTGAGTAAGAAGGATTCCATGTACCTCTATTTTGAAACTTTATTAATAGTTGATTGTGGAAAATGAAAATATTGCTTTTGAAAATGTTTATGAAAATAAAACTCCTGATAAAAGTATTACTAAAAGTATTTTAGTTAAGAAAATAATCTAAGTTAAATACCTAGATGCAAAATTACTCATCATTACACGATTTTTGATCAACAATTCTTTATAGTCTGTATACTAAGAAATACTTTTTTTGTTGTTGTTGTTGCAGTATATATGGTTATATTCAACAAATCTAACAAGTGCAATGTAGCTTCTCGTATGATCATATTATATAAAAAAGTCTGAAAGATGGATAAGTGCTGAGGACAAAGAGAGGAGACAGAACTGGGCAGAGGAGAATGTTTATAAAGAGAGAACATGATTCAGGTCTAAAAATAAACTTTTTAGGACAGAACTGAGGATATGTTTTTCAGTCAGGACACAAGGGAACTTTTGAGTCCGAACTGAAATCACAAAGAACTTAGAAGTAAAGGCAATAGCACTGGATGAAAAGGCATTGAGAGTAACAGCAGCATTGTGATATAAGAGCAGGTTGAGAGAGTAAGTTTAGAAGAATGCAGAATGGAATGACTTACAAACTATAAGGTAACAAAAAAAAAAAAAAAAAAAAAAAACTAAGAGAGCAATATGTTGAATGCAGAGGGAAAGACAAATAAAGAATCTGCAGATAGAGTAAAAGGAGCAGGCAGACAGGCAGACTTGTCCTTACCATGGGATAGAACAGGTTTTGTTTCTGTTTTTGTTGTTGTTGTTTTGACAAGGAAGGTTTAGTTTTTGTTTTTGTTGTTGTTGTTTTGACAAAGAAGGTTTAGTCTTATTAAAAGAAACAAAGCTGTCTTCTTACAAATCTGCATTTATTCATTTAGCATTGAAAGGGTATAAGCTTTTTCTTTCTCTATGCAATAAAGATTGGAGCTCATTTTTTCATCCAAAATGAGTGAGTTCTTTCTGCACTGGGCTTAATCTTTTGCTCCAAATTCATATGTAAGTATGGATGTGTGTGTGTGTGTGTGTGTGTGTGTGTGTGTGTGTGTGTGTGTGTAAATATGTAATTATGAAAATGTATGGTTTGAATGGAAATGTATAAGTATGCAGGTGTGAATCTGTATATGAATTTATGTGAGTTTATGCATATCTGCTAATGTAAAAGTTTCTCCTTGTGTGACCGTGATTCTCTTCTGGTTTAATAGACGTTCATTGCTTTCCCCTAGGCTGACAAGCAAGAGACATCTGGAAAAAAGGAAAGAGATTCTAGCCTTTACTTAATCTCCTGCTGTTTTAGTATGAGATGCTAAATGCAGTTTTGGCCTCAGAGGAACAAAGAATGCAGGTCAGTTACAGTAACATAGTGATCTAGACTTGGATAAGTAAATTTTTATTATTATACAGTGACCCTAAATATCTCAGAAAATAAAAGTCTTACCCTCTTTTCATGCTCTTGCCCCTCCACTGCCTCAAGGAGAACTGACAAAAAGAGATCACAGTGGGGCTGGCCCTCAGCAGCATACAACTTTAATATGATAGGATTTGCTTTATTGTGCATTTTATTTTGCTATCTTTGGTAGTTATCTCTTAAAAATGTGTTGTTTTCTAATAAAAGACAGAAGAAGAGTTGATCTGAAGGGTAGGGGATGGGGGGAACAACTGGGAGGATCAGAGGGAGGGGAAATTCTAATTAGGATAAACTTTCAATACAAGAAACAATGTATTGAAAGAATCTACTTTCAATACAAGAAACAATGAAAAATATATATGCAAGTCTCAGTCATGCTTTTTATATTCATTCAATGATTTGGGAAACCAACAAGAGATGACCCCTGAGACAGTTTATAGCCTACTAATTTTTTTTTTCCCAGCTGGCTATTCCACCAGGTATTTCATGACATGGAGGGACCCAAATGTCTAGAACATGTGGTTTTTAAAGACCAAAACCTTTCCAAATATCTCATTTAGTAACTGCAGTAAGACTTTACAAAAATAAGAAGTTTGAAGCAAACAGACAGTGTAAGAGAATCTAACTTAGCTAGGGCATGCTGATTTATGGCTGCTAGAACTGAGCAGGGTAATTTTGCATGGGATTCTTCATCAAGAACATCACATTCTAGTTAAACTTAAAATGGCCTCAGCAAGAATACAAATGGAAGAAACTTTATCTAGTTTTATCCTTCCATATCACTGATAACTTTTGGATCACTTTGTTTCATTCAAAACAAAATATTTTATAATGATTATTTTTATTGTCTTCTCAATATGGTGGTTGTAGAATTCACAATATTTACTTGTATATACTTTGGACCATTGTTTTCTACATTATCAAATGCACTGAAGAAAGATTGTAAGGAACATAATCTATATTCTTTTTCCTGTTACTCATGTGATTTGATGAGGTTTGTTCAGAGGAAAATATGGTGATTTTGATATAGCAGACGTTGTTACACGTATCAATGTGTACAAAAATACTATTCATTAATCTATATTTTCCCAACAATTTCTTTTTTTTTAAAGATTTATTTATTTATTATATGTAAGTATACTGCAGCTGTCTTCAGACATACCAGAAGAGGGAGTCAGATCTCCTTAAGGATGGTTGTGAGCTACCATGTGGTTGCTGGGACTTGAACTCAGTACCTTCAGAAGAACAGTCAGTGCTCTTACCAGCTGAGCCATCTCACCAGCCTGTCCCAACCATTTCTTAAGCTGCTCCTTTAGTAGAGGTAATATTCTATCTATCCCTCAGAAAGGTTAAAAAAGCCGGCATGGTGGCACACGCCTTTAATCCCAGCACTTGGGAGGCAGAGGCAGGCAGATTTCTGAGTTCGAGGCCAGCCTGGTCTACAGAGTGAGTTCCAGGACAGCTGAGGGCAACACAGAGAAACCCTGTCTTGGAAAAAAAAAGAAAAAGAAAGAAAGGTTAAAAAATGGAAACAACTTCTCTTACTGAAGAAGTTTTCAGTGCAGTTATTTGAGGCAGCAGACAATGTGATGTATTATTTGTTGCATTTATTATGTCCATATTAATGTGTAAAGACACAAAGTACAAGTGGCATGAGGATGAAAATGGGGTAAGAGATCTGACAGTAATGTTTCTCAACATAATATTAGAACCATAAATGTATACTCAGCAATAAACGCATTTAAAAAAATAAATTATTATATATCTAATAATATATTAGATTATATTATATATTGATAATATATTAGAGCATGGATGATTTTAGGGACAAAACTCTTCCTGTACATATAGAAAATTGTAATATGAAAGCATCCTTGAAATTTCTTTCTTTAGACACATCAGCCTTGACTCACACTAAATGGGACTGTTGCTGCTTCTGCTGCTTCCTCCTCCTTCTTCTCATCTGCTTCTATTCTGTCTTTCTCTAGTGATTCTGAGGAACAAACACAGGACCATGCATACAGTTGAAAGGTTCCATACTGTTGAATTACATCTCTTTAGGCAGCCGACGCCTAAAAGATGGTGCCGGTTTCCAGTACACCATGGCCATAAACAACCTTACTGAACCTGCGCTAGTCACCACTTGACACCAACCCCTCCCAAGCAGTGCATGCTAATGAAGTGTCAACAGGCCGACCAATCCCAGGAGGACTCATAGCCCTCCCCAGTGCTGGGTTGTATATAAGCAGTCCTCCCTGGGTTCCCGGGGTCCCTGTAGCAGCATCGAGGCGTTCCTGCAATAAAGCTGTTGAGAAGAATCCTACCATGTTGTGTCATCCTTGCTGGACCAGGTGGGCACGACAAATTGGTGGCCCTTATGGGGACCGAAGGATCTCGTGGATTCAGAACTCTTCAGCTGAGGAACAGCAATACTGGTAAGTCTCCCAAATTGGTCCCCAGGTTTAAGGGGGATATGTTTTTCTCGCCCATAGATCCAGTGTGGGTAGCTCTTGCCATTGTTGCTTTGTTTTTTGTAAAACACAGTGTGAAACCGCTTTGGCACATTTTATGAGCTTGTTTAGAAGATAAGAGGTGTGTCGAAGTGGTAAAGGCAGGTCAAAAAATTCTTACAGAACAACAAAAAAGTATGTTAGAGGAAGATAAGGAACGAATGAGCAGAAAAATGAAAAAGGGCAAAAGGGGTGAGTAGGAAAAAGGAAAAGAAAAGGGAGGAAAAATAAAAATAACTAGCGATAAAGAAAAGGAAATAGTGAAGATATATCCCTCTCTAAAGAATTTAAATTTATTAAGCTCCACTTCCAGTGACTTAGAACTTAGTAAAGATGATGAAGCTGACCTAGAAGAAGAGGCAGCTTGGTATGAGAGGGATAGGTATGATCAGGATTGGCCATATAGAGCCAACCCAATGAAAAAAGTATTATTGGTCAACAAAAGGACAAAACCAAAAGTGTGACAGCTCCACCTTACAACCCTGATTACACAGGAAAAAAGGAGTCCACTAGGGCTGTTAGATCAGGTACCTCCTGCCCAGAAAGAAATAGGATTAACCTTTCCAGTTTTTGTTGATGGACAAGGGCAGTGGTATCATAAGCCAGTGGATTTTAAAACTATCAAGCAACTGGCTGAGTCAGTCTACCTACTGGGTGAGTGCAGCCTTTGTAGTTGCACAGGTTGAGGCGCTTGCTAGATATTGCCTCACCCCCAGCGACTGGAACAATATAGCTTGGGTGTGCCTATCATCCGGACAGTATTTAGATTGGAGGTCTTTGTCATATGAACATGCTAACAGACAGGCAGCAGCTAATTTAGCTTCAGGACAAGACCCTTAGAGGCATTGGGATGTAGACATGCTCCTAGGCTTAGGGCGTTTTGCCTTAGATCAAACAAATTATCCTGAGGCAGTCTATGCCCAAATAAATGAGGTAGCTACCAAAGCCTGGAAGGCATTGCTGAACAGAGGCACCGTCTTGGGCAACCTTACCAAAATTTTGCAGGGCCCCACCGAACCATTCTCAGACTTTGTAGCATGGCTCCTTGAGGCAGCTACTAGAATCTTTGTAGCACCTGATAAAGTTCAAATGGGAAAATTAGGAGAATTTTTGGGCACCCGAGTTACTCCGCATTCCATCACACCTCAAAAGGTGGAATTGTACAAAATTCATTTGAAAACATTAAATGATTTCCAGAAATTGTTAGGTGATATAAATTGGATTCACCCATATATGAGGCTATCAAATTCTGAATTAACTCCACTCTTTGATATGCTGAAAGGTGACCCTCAATTGTCATCCCCCCCTCCCCGTGCCCTCACTCCTGAGGCCTGAGTTGCCTTAGGAAAGGTAGAGAGGTGCTTAGAAAAAGCTAAATTATATGGATGGAAAGAAGGAGAGGACATACATTTGTATGTCCTGAAGACGTTTCGCCAACTGACTGGAGTATTGTTGTAATCAGGTCCACTATTGTGGATTTACCCTCATGTATCTCCTAATTATACCCTTGAATATTATCCCACTGCTGTAGCTCAATAAGTGACTCTGGGCTTTAAATCGTGTATTCAACATTTTGGAGCACCCCCTCAGAATATCATTACACCTTATAATGCTAATCAAATACAGATCCTAAGTTCTTTGATAGATGATGGGGCCCTATTGCACTGTACTTTTGATGAGGAATTAGATAATCATTATCCCAAAGATCCTTTGCTACAATTTTTTACTGAACATCCAGTGATTTTTCCAAAAATCACAGCATCAAAACCCATATCGGATGCACTGGATATTTATACTAATGGTTCTAAAACAGGTGTTGTTGCCTATGTAGTTAATTCTCAAAAACTCGTTCTTTTTCAATACACTCCTGGCACCCTGCAGCTTACTGAATGTAAAACTGTGTTGGAAGTATTCAAAGCTTTTAAGGAATCTTTTAATCTAGTCTCTGATTCAGCTTATGTAGTAAATGCAGTGCGTGCATTAGAAATTGCAGGACCCATTAGACCCACCAGCCCTGTGTGCACCATCTTATTAGAGTTACAAATATTGATTTGGAAAAGAACACATAAATAATTTTTCAACTTATTCAAGCTCACTCTACCTTGCCAGGCCCTATGGCTGAAAGAGATGCCTTAGTGGACGCTAGTACTCTATAGAATTTATTTTCCATGCCACCCCATTCGAGCTTGCAAAAAATTTTCATCAATTGTATCGTGTTCCTGCTGCCACACTTCAGCAGAAATATGATATCTCTTGAGCCTCAGCTCGAGATGTGGTGTTATAATTCCCACAGTGTGTACAATTTCACCACCCTCCTCATGTTGGTATTAACCTTCGTGGACTGCTTCCTCTAAAACTCTGGCAAATGGATGTTACTCATGTCTTAGCATTTGGAAAATTAAAATATGTTCATGTTTCAATTGACACCTGTTCAATTTTTGCCTCCCCCATGTCCGGTGAGAAATCCCGCAATGTGGTTGGCCATTGCCTAGAATCCTGGGCAGCTTGGGGAAAGCCAGATAGTTTAAAAACTGATAATGGCCCTGCATATACATCAAAATCATTTCAAACCTTTTGCAAAATAATGCAGGTTAGTCACTCTACTGGTCTTCCCTACAATCCACAGGGCCAAGAAAGAGCACATCGAACCTTAAAAGAACTCTTACAAAAACAAAAAGGGGGAATCGCTGATGGCCAGCCACCCAAAGAACAATTATCTTTAGCCCTCTTTACTCTAAATTTTTAAATTCTGGACAAACATGGTCGTTTGGCTACAGATAGGCATGACAGGATGTCAAATGGAAAGATGTCTTAACTGGAAAATGGTATGGCCCAGATCCCGGGAAGCTGTTTGTGTTTTTCCACGGGGTCAAGAACACCCGATTTGGGTACCAGAGAGGCTGACGTGAAAATTGCTGCCCCCCGCCCCCCAACAGAGATATAGATTGTAATAGTTCTGGAAGGGCATGTTTTTTAGCAGAGTGTTGGCAGGGTAATAATAATAATGCTATGGTTGTGAAACTTCCCACCTTTGTGCCTATACCAGTGGAGGCAGATCCAGAAACCTTTCTCATTTTTAATCTAATAAGACATAAGAGTGATTTTGGCATTACAGCCGCCATTATTACACCCATTGTCGCATCTACTGCGGAAGCTACTACTGCGTCTATAGCTATGACCAATCAAGTACAAACTGCTGAAGCTGTAAATAATATAGTAGAACAAACAGCTACTGCATTGACTACAGAAGAAGAGTTTAATGTCCATCCGGTATCAGGTTTATTGATTGCTAGTCAAAGAATAGACTTACTTCAAGAACAGGTTGAAGAATTGTATAAAGTTGTCCAAATGTCCTGTGTCTCATCTCTTAAAGGTTTGCGTATTACCCCTCGACAAGCTAATTTCTCTCAGTCTCTTGAACAGAGTCGCCTCTTATCTGAGTACCTTAAAGGAAATTGGTCGGCTAAAGCGGAGCAGTTGTCCAGAAAGCTGCTCCTCCAGATTGCCAAACTCAATGAACTCGACTGGACCCCATCACCTTGGGGGACTTCACCTCCTGGATAACCAATGCCTTCTCATTTTTTTAAGGAATGGGCGGGAATGTTGGCCTGGGGGGCAGTGGTCCTCCTAGGTTGTGTCTTTTGTATCTGGCTATTGTGTCGACTAAAATGAGAGCATGCTCAGCATAAGGCAGTGGTGTACCAAGCATTGATGGTGATTGAAAATGGCACATCTCCCAATGTTTGCTGGCCTCTTTAAAAAATTAAGAGTTTGCCCTAGGTCGTCTGACAGTTGTAGTCACACAGATCCATGGTATCCAGTGATGGGCAACTTTCCTTATGCACAGACCAACCTAAGACATGGGGCCCTGACGCAATAGGGTAACCCTATGACAGGTAAGGCTATGACATGAAAGGATAGACCTAAGACAGGAGCCATGGCAGATGGACAGACTTGCCCAGACCTAGTCCAGCATCATATTATTAAACAAAAGAGGGGGAGATGTAGGCAGCCTAGGCCTAAATGATGGCGCTGGTTTCCGGTACACTGTGGCATAAACCACCTTACTGAGCCTGTGCTAGTCACCAAATGGTGCCAACCCCTCCTGAGCGGGTGCTTGTTGATGAAGTGTCGTGTCGACAGGCCGATCAATCCCAGGAGGACACATAGACCTCCCCAGTGCTCGAGTGTACATAAGCAGTCCTCCCTGGGTTCCCGGGGTCCCTGTAGCAGCATCGAGGTGTTCCTGCAATAAAGCGGTTGAGAAGAACCCTACTGTGTTGTGTCCTCCTTGCCGGATGAGGTGGGAGCGACACATCTCTACTCCTGGTTTCCAAATTTATAGTTTGCTTTTGTTAAATGAGAATTGAAACCATTTTTCAAGTTTTACAACTTTGAACTTAGTTCGTTCGGATGATCCAATATTCTCTCAGGAGATACAAAACAAGCTGTTTTGGAAGTCTATTATTCATTTAGAATTTCTGTATTTTTTACTAAATTTGGTTAACATGTGTGTGCCTTAGGCAGGAAAAACTCAGAACTGTCTGATTGGAATATATATATATATATATATATATATATATATATATATATATATATAGTCTAGCAAAGTGTTTACTTTAAGGTTTCCCAAATATCATTTCTTCTGTATTTGCTAATGACCATTTAAACTTTATTAGCTAACAGGAATAATGTTACATTAGATATATTCTAGAACTAGACAAATTTTAGAGAGCTACACATTCATTCACACAATATACAGAAAACATTAAATCAAATACTTTTTATTCTGGAATAAATAATTCCACATTATCTCTGAATTAGTAGGCTCTTGAAGCACCGCAGATTATGCTACACAGGACATCTATGGTCTCAGTGGCAGAGTGGTCTTAGTCATAATCAAGGATTAATTCAAGGGAGTGGTGAGACATCAGCCTAGGGGGATAAATGTCACTGAAAATAGATTTTTATTTGCACATTAAATAAGACAAGTTTTAAATTTGTATGAGGTATAAAGATATACAATATGGGCATATGTTCAATCACACAAGGTCAGAAAAAATTATTTCAATTGTAATTTAAGTTTATTTTTTGTTGTAGTCATACTATATTCAGATTTCATTGGTTTGTATACTTTTATTTTGAGACAAGATCTCAGCATATAACTTAGATCTGTTTTAATCTTGAAGTTTTCTTGACTCCGTATCTTAATTATCATGGTTACAGACCTGTGCCAACATATCCAGCAAGATGTGATTTTTAAGCTGGTACAGTGACAACAGGAAGCATTTTAATATAAGAAAAAAAATTAGTGTGAGCAAAATATATTTCCCTCACTCCTGGTTTGTGACAAGAACAGCAAATGATATTGGCTTCTTCCCACTGCTTAGCCTTGGAGATGACACAAAAGCATGAGGAAAGTTGACAGACCTCAAAATAATAAAAACTTGAGGACACCCTGGGGAGAAAGGTGATACCCCTCCCCCACCATCAGCTATACTCAATAAGAAGAGGACTAGAGACATGCACAGAGGACAAACAGATGAAGGACATTAGTGATGAGTTTTTGTCATGTACTGATTATGTAATATTATAGTTGCCTACCTGTCCCACACAAAGAATAACCAAGATAATAGAGAGCAGAAGAAATTACTAGATGACTAGCTGTGTTGTTAGGTATAAATATGAAATTAGCTTAGAACATGAAAATTGAGTCATTTCTGTATTTATCTTCCTGTGTTCTTGCTTATCTACATTTTAGAACACATAGAAGTAAAATTTTATTAGAATTAATAAATGAACTCATCAAAGAAGCAAAACAAAAAAAATCAACATACTGTAAGGTAGAAAATTTGTTTGACCCCCAAGACCAGGTTGGAGCTGTAAGACCCCCAAAGCTGGGCCTCTGCTCAAGTCCTGGGATGATCTGGCCAGCACCCAAATGAATCCAGAGAAAAACACACCTGATGCAAACTGCAAGAGGTTTTATTATCAGCTAGCTGAGGACAAACTCCTCAGGGGAGTTCTACCCCAGCGGTGACAGTAGGGGGCTTCTATCAGCTAGCTGAGGAATTGGGAGGAGTTGGGAGGAGGGTTGGGAGGAGGGTTGGGAGGAGGGTTGGGAGGAGTTGGGCGGAGTTGGGAGGAGTTGAGAGGAGTTCTCTTCCTGGTGTCCTTGGTGAAATTTACAAGGCAGCAGGATTGGGGAGTGAGTTCTTTCTGAATTTTTATCTCCTTGTCCTGGGCACAGGAAGCCAAGCAAGTGCCTGGCTGGGTCTTTTACAATTATCGCATCTCTGGTTATAAAGTATAGAAATAAAAAGGCTTTTTACTTGCTATAGAGAACAAAGAGCTTCTTTCTGGCATTTTTAGAGATCAGGGAAAATAAGCTTGGGGAACGTCCAGGGGCTTTACCTTCCAGGGAGAAGCACTCTTAAGTCCGGGTCTCACAGAACCAAGAAAGAAAAAAATAGTTGATCCTTGAAGGAGCCTATTCCAGGAGCAGCTTGGCTGACCACACCCTGTTCCAGGACCTGGCTGACCACAAAAGTTAGATTAAAATCTTGAGAACAATCTTGAGAAGTGGGGATTTTCCTCTTGTGATTTTTAGTTTTCCCTTGGGATTTTTTACTGGTGTTTTTGGTATTTTCTGATAACGCCCTCCCTACCCCCTTGGGCTGTTTTTTTTTTTTTTTTTGCTTTAAATACCCCCTTTCTCAGCTACTCGGGGTCGAACTCCTCTACCCCTGCGTGGGATATGAGTCAGTCCCAGCGTGCTGGTTCCTGTCAATAAAGCTCGTGTGATGGCAGCAAGGACGGTCTCTCATGAGTTCTTGGTGGGGGGGGGGGTTATGTCATCCTGAGACTTGAGAGAGAGTCTTGCCTCTTTGGGGTCTTTCAATACAAAAATCATTAGCAACTAGCATGGTGATGGAAAAATTTAAAATAGGAAGAAAAAAATCATGTTTGATAATAGAAAAAGGGATGATCCTTTAAAATGAAGAGTGATGAAATAAAGAGAACACTAAAGTATATTGTGGAATAATATGCTTGTAATTGGATTGTAAGACTGACAATCTATAAACATGTTATGCCTCTCAAGACAATCTAAAGATATAACCAAAGTCTATAAAAAATACCAAATAACTACAAAAAAATCAAAATTTGTATAAAACTAAAACCAAAACAAAAATAAAACCAAAAACCAAAAAAAAAAAAAACCAAAAAGAACAAAACAAACAAACATAAATCCAAACCAAACCAACAAACCAAACAAAAAAATCAAAGAACCAAACAAAAGCAAAAATATCAAGAGGAAATATTATACTGAATAAAATGTAAAGTAAGGAATGCTATGCTGCCTAACTTCAAAATATATTCTCAAACTATGCTGAGCATAGTGTGACCTTGATGAGGACTAAGGGACATGGGTCATGCCTCTGTGACATGGTCCCAGAGTGAGTCCCCATGAGAGTTGATGGCTGCTGTGGACATGAGACTCTTTTTTTTTTTTTCATAGTAATGTACATACTTTCTAGACCCAGGAGCAGTGGAGGACTCTTTCCTTCCCAGGAATGTCCTCCCTGTTATCATTAATGACTCCAATACAATTAGAAACAGCATGAATCCAGGAGTTGAGGGTGAGGCTATATCTCTACAAATGGTAAATGCTGGGACTTTCAAGACAGCCCTTATATGCTATGGGAAAGAGCTCTAAATACATGAGTTCAAAAATATATATTTCCAAATATTCAAAATATAAGGATACAATATGAATTATATGAGGGGCTTCACAAATCTAAGGGAAGGAAAGCAGATGCTCTGTGAGCCACTGTATTAGAAAATGACTAAAGAAGGAGATAAAAATATTTAGGAAGTGATGACTTCAAAAGATCCTATCCAGCTAAGTTATTTTGTTTATGTTTACAAAGGAAGAGAGATTGATGAGTCCTGGATCAACCTAGGACAGAACAAAGTTAGGTGCAAGCATAGTGGAAATGGTAATTTCAGGACAGGGTCCCACTCATCTAACTTATTGGCAGGGCTATTTTTAACAAAGGCAGACAGATTTCTGATTTTTTTTTTTTTTGCAATGTTAAGAAAAACTAACGTATGCTGCTGTCTGCTAAGAATGAAAGAGCTGGGCATCATAGGGTGCTGATTCATAAGATAATCAAAAGGACAACCTGGAGTAAATGACCAGATTGATATGTAAAATAAAAGGCTGGACCTGTGTTCTGCAGGATTCTGAGAATTTTTTAGGATAAAAAGAGACAATTGCTTGGAGAACACACACACAGACACACACACACACACACACACACACACACACACACGCAAGCACACAGGACACGGACAGAAAGATATCTTAGAATAGCAAGCAAGGAGAATATAGACAGAGAAATCTCCAGAAAGAAAGCAGAACATAGAGACAAGTAGACTGGAAAAGCTGTATTAAGTAGAGCACAGAAGGCCAGCTTGGGCCCATGATTTGACTTCGAGTAGTTTTGCTGCTCCCAGACACCCCTTCTCTTAGCACCCTTCTCCAAGCTAAGACTGAGACTTCCCAATAAGAAAGAAAATGGAATAGCAATTTAATCAGTTTAAGGACAGACTCATATCTATGACAGCACTATTATGTGTAAGCACAACTCTACACCCACATGATGGATGGACAATAAAGCTGCTACAATTGTGTCTTACAAAAGGAGACTCTTTTTAACAGTAGCGAGGAAACAAAATATTTACAAGCACAAAAAGAAACTAGATCATACTTCCCACCCTTCACCACCTTTACCATTACAAACCCTTAAAATTGGTAGAGTTAAATGTGAAGCTTTTAGCTATGAAACATCAAAGATAAATGTAAAAGAGATGTAAAGCATTCGATATATATACAAAAAAAATCACATTAGTAAGGTAATGTAGAACATTTTTTTCTTTTTATGTCAGTTTTATAGAATGGATATAGAAGTAATATCTCTATTTTTAGTATTGCATAGAATACAATGCTAATGAATATGTAAAGTTCTAGGAATATTTTTAAGGATATTTTTCAAATACTCAAGAAAGATAAAATAAGAACTGAAACATATACTACAGGTTGCAACTCAAAGCTACCCATCACTTATCTATGTATGAATGCATGTATGCCTTTGCATATGTTCTGTTCAAATTTTGGCTGACATTCATTTTTTTGGCATCAACAGATCTAAATAATATGAATGTCTTCTTATGTATTATTCATTTTAAAACTGAAATAGAAATTATATAATTTAGTATTGAGCCTATACAGTGTTTCTGAATAATGGAGATTGAAATGTGTGAATAGTCAGTATAATCATAAAAGCAAAGTAATATTTGTGAAATTTCTATGACATATTAATTTAAATGAGAAAGTTCTCAAAGGGAAAAAAAACAATGAGGAGAGAGACAGAAAAAGAGAGAGAGGGACAGAGAGAGAGACAGAGAAAGAGAGAGAGAGACAGAGAGAGAGAAAGAGACAGAGACAGAGAGAGACAGAAAGAGACAAAGAGAGAGAGAGAGACAGAGAGAGACACAGAGACAGAGAGAGAAGCCGAGAGAGACAGAGAGGATAGAGAAAGGAAGAAAAAGAACCCCAGAAAATTAAATCATAATAATCTAATGTTACAGTACCTTTGGGGATACTCTTTTTACTTAAGCAAAATTATTAACTTAAAACAGGATATCAAAACAATTTTATACAGATAAGATAATAAGTCAGACCAAGAAATGTTTATAAAGATAAAATTGGCATTAAAAGACTAGAAAAAGACTCAAAGGGGATTTCTCTCTAGCTGACATTGGCAAGCATACAGAAGACTGAGCCAGCTTTAGCATCTAAAGAACAATTTCTTTCTATGTAAAATTCTGTAAATAAACAAAAGAGAAAAAATTAAATCTGAAACAGCTTCATTTTCTTAGGAAAGCAGTTATGTCACCTTTTTTAGAAGCTCTGAGTTGTGATTTCACAGAGCCATGGAATGTTTCCCCTTTGCAAACTCACTTGAACAACTACACCTGATAAATGTTCACTCTGTGAGTTCAATTACTTTCTTCAAAATCCTGAGGATTAAGAAACAGATGGGGCTGGCGAGATGGCTCAGTGTTTAAGAGCAGTGACTGCTCTTTCAAAGGTTCTGAGTTCAATTCCCAGCAACCGCATGGTGGCTCACAACCATCAGTAATGGAATCTGATCGCTTCTTCTGGTGTGTCTGAAGGAAGCTTCACTGTACTCATATAAATAATAAATAAATAAAACTTAAAAAAATAAAGAACCAGGTATGCATTAGCCTTCTTATATGTATTGAAATATAAGAAAGAAAAAATTAAAAGACAATTTAAGAAAGATCATAATTTTTCCTAACTTCCTAGTTCACCTATGTTGATAGACTACATGAGAGTATAAAGTAAAACTATATATTTTAGTTATGTAATGTTTCCATTTAAGATCATGATAACTTTCCCCAGGTTGTATATACAGTTTTAAGTATTACAGACCATTATAATATCTGTGTAAATTCTCGTTTTATTTCCCCATTTATACCAAATATCAATGATATAGCATAATTAAAAAATGTACTCAAATGTGTATTTTGTTATACTAATTTATTGTAGCTATACTTTGCTTAATATCTATATGTCTTAAGCTCTATTAAAGCCACTATAGCTTAATAAGAAAACTTGCCACAAAAAACTTGATCTAGCACTTCTGGGAAGGAAGTTTAAGCACTTATTTTCTATTTCCTCCATATTTAAAAAAGTTAAATTTCTAAAGGCAGTATAAGCTGGTAAAATATGTCTGTGTTTTGCGTCAAACCATTCTTTGGTTGTATAAATATAGATACATTAGAGCAAAGATTTGACTATCCCATCAGTTTTATGTGCCTTAAAGCTACATTAACTAGATAAGTAATTATAAAAGAGTAATTACATCTTTGAACCTAAGTACTTTTAAGTCTTTTTCCTTTTACAGAAAATATTTTCTGTGGCCTGCTCCAGAGACACTCTCAATACGACCACAAGGAGAAATATTTAGAAATCTGATCCATGTTCAGAGTTGTAATTCCTAGACTCTTATTTTATTAATGAATAAAGCTTCTATGAATATTGTTGGACAAGTGTCTTTGTGGGATTGTGGAGCATCTTTTGGGTATGTGCCCAGGAGTGGTATAGGTGAGTCTTGAGGTAGAACTATTCCCACTTTTCTGAAAAAACTGCCAAATTCATTTGCCAAGTGATTGTTTCCCAACAGCAATGAAGGAGTGTGCTCCTTGCTCCATATGTCCCATCTCTTGAGTTTTCGATTTCAGCTATTCTTATGAATGTGCGATGGACCCTCAGAGATGTTTTGATGACTAAGGACTTTGAATATTGTTTAAGTCTTGGATATTGAAGATTCCTATGTTGAGAATTCTCTGTCTAGCTCAGTAGTCCGTAATTTTTTAAATTGGGTTATTTGGGATCTTGGTGTCTAACTTACTGTGTTCTTTATAAATTTTGGATATTTGCCGTCTGTCAGATGTAGTTTTGGGATGATATTTTCTCTATCTTTAGGCTGCTGTCTTGTCTTAATGACAGTGTCCTTTGCCTTACAGCATCATCTTGAGTGAGGTATCCCAATCCCAAAAGCTCTGCAGTTTCATTAAGTTCTGTTTATCAATTGTTTTTCTCAATCCCTAGTCAATGGTATTTAGTTCAGGATATTTTCTCCTGTACCAATGCATTTGAGGCTATTTCCCTCTTTCTCTTCTATTAGATTTAGTGTATCTTGTTTTATATTGAGTTCCTTGATGCACTTAGACTTGAGTTTTTGTAGAGTGTTAAATATTGATCTATTTATAATCCTTTACATGTAGACATCATTACCAGCAACAGTTTTGTAGATGATTTCTTCTTGCTATTGTATGAGTTTATCATCTTAATCAAAATACAAGTGTCTATAAGTGTGCAGTTTTATTTCTGTGACTTTAATTTGATTCTAGTGATCAGCTTGCACATCTACTCTATCAGTACCATGAAGTTTTATCAATATTGCTCTGTAATACAGCTTGAAGTCAGGTATGGTGATAAGTCCCAAATTCTTTTATTGTTCGTCATTGTTTTGCTTAATTTGGGTGTTTTGCTTTTCATATAAAGTTGAGAATTTCTCTTTGAAGATGAATTCTAAAAAAAAAAAGAAACTGTTGGAATTTGGATGTTGGATCTGTAGATTGATTTTAGTAAGATGGCCATGTTCACTAAGTTAATCCTGCCATTCCATGAGCATAGGAGATATTTCAATCTTTCAAGGACTTGAAGTTTGTGTCATATAGACTTTTCACTTGATTGGTAAGAGTTACACCAAGATACTTTATATTATTTGTGCCTATTTTAAAGGGTGTTGTTTCCCTAATTTCTTTCTCTGTAATTTATCATTTGTATAAAGAAAGACAACTGCTTTCTTTGAGTTATTTTTGTATCCAGCCACTTTGCTGAATGTATTTATCAAATTTGGAATTTTTGGTTTTTGCCTTTTTAATTGGTTATTTTATTTAATTACATTTCAAATGATATCTCCCTTTCTGTTTACCCTCTGCAAACCCCTAACCCTCCTCCCCCTGATTCTATGAGGGTGGTCCTCAACCAACCCCACCCCATTCCTGCCTCATTTCCCTAGGATTCTCCTATGCTGAGGAATCAAGCCTTGAAAGGACCAAGGGACTCCCCTCCCATTGATGCCTGACAAGGTCATCCTCTGCTACATGTGCATCCTGAGGCATGAGTCCCTCCATGTGTACTATTAGGTTGGTAGTCCAGTCCCTGTGAGCTCCAGGGGTTCTGGAGAGTCAACACTGTTGCTCTTCCCATGGGACTGCAAACCCCCTCAGCTCCTTCAGTCTCTTCTCCAACTCCTCCATAGGGGTCCAGTGATTGGCTTCCTTCCTTTTTTTTCTTTTTTCTTTTTCTTTTTCCTTTTCTTTTTCCTTTTCCTTTTCCTTTTTCTTTTTCTTTTTCTTTTTTTTCTCTTTTTAAGAATTGAATTAATTAGTGAACAGTACTATTGCCTAATGACTGTTATTTTGATGTTGGTGATGGTAGTTTGGTTGTGTGTGTGTGTGTGTGTGTGTGTGTGTGTGTGTGTGTGTGTGTGTGTGTATGTGTGCCTTATTTTGGTTTTGGTTCTTTGGTTTTATTAATTTCCTGTGTTTTCTGGGGTGTGGTTAATCTCTTTGGATGGGATTTTTTTTCTTTTATTATCTTCTGTAAGACTGAATTTATGGATTGATTTTTTTTAATTTTGTTTTTTCTTACAGTTTCTATTTGATTCATCTGAACTTCTTTAAAATTATGCTTGATATAGTAATCTGGCCTGATATATATGATCTTTTAGAGATTGCAAGATATATGCCCAGGTCCATCTGCGTTCTAGAGGCTCTATTGAGAAATCAAGTGTGAATTTGATAGGACTGCCTTTATATGCAGCTTTTAACATTCTTTCTTTGTTTTCTAGATTTATTGTTTTGATTATTAAGTGGCAGTAGAATTTGTTTTTCTGTTCCAATCTATTTGGTTTTCTGTAAGCTTCTTGTGTTTTTATAAATATCTCTTCTTTAGTATGGGGAGATTTTCTTCTGTGCTTTTGTTGAGAATATTTTCTGAGCCTTAGAGTTATGAATCTTCTTCTTCTTCTATTCCTATTATTCTTAGGCTTGGTGTTTTCATAGTGTTCCATGATTTCTGGATTGTTTTGGTCAGAATTCTTTTAGATTTAACAGTTTTGTTGCATTGATTTCTTCTATCATATTTTCTTTGCTTAATATTATTTCTTCCATCTATTGTATTCTGTTGGTGATGATTGTGTCTATAGTTCTTCTCTTATTTTGATTTTTGTATCTACAGTATTATCTCTGTTTGTATTTACTTTGTTGCCCCTATTTTCATTTTCAGGTCTTGAACATATCTGTTCATTCCCTTCACCTTTTTTATTGTATTTTTCTATATTTCTTTAAGGGATTTTTTCATTATTTCTTTATATGCCTCTATAATTTTTATAAGATAGAATGTAAGGACTTTTTTGTGGTTTAGATGTGTTTGGATATCCATGGTTTGTTGTAGTAGGATACTTGCACTTTGGTGATGCAATATCCACCTGGCTTTTGTTGATTGTTTCTCATAATGGCTTTTAGCCATATTGACATCCCTGGTGCTGGCAGTTCCCTGGGAAGAAAGACAGAGTTCAGGACTAGAAAAGGAGTACAGTGTAGAGGGAACAATTCACAGATGTTAGGTGTCAGATAGGATTTCTATACAATTGCTTTATATGTCTCATAGAATACGGTAGTTCAGTTAAGACCATTGAACATACAACTCTCACCTATTTGTAGAAAGTAAGTTTGTGTATTGTGAAAATTTAAGTGTTAAGCAAAACTTGAGGGTTTTAGATTAAAATACCAATTAAATATGAAAAGCCATTGTCTTAACATTTAGAAAAGTTCTTATTCTCACTGGAGTAGTGCTATTTGTGTTAAAGGTCTTATTCATGATAAAAATCCACTTATATTTAATGAAAATATTTAAGTCAAAGCTAATATTTATTCACTACTTCCATTTATGAAACTCTGTAAGTTTTCGATAATAGGTTTTGTTGTGTTGAAGTGACATTGGCTGAAATCTCTTCTTTACCATTCACAGTTTTATATCATGTTTTAAACCACTAATATTACTGCAAACTCCAGGATATGCAACCCTAATGTTGCTAGCTCTTTTAACAACTGTATTAAATAATCTTATGCTCCATAAATGAGTCTAGTATTTTGTGACTCTATAAACGTTCATTTATGGATACATGAAATGATTTCATGAGACTAAGGAAAATAATGAAACTTACAAGGCTTAGGAACCTCACAAAAGTTATATATATTTTAATTATAATTACAACCACAGTGTGCTCTGTTTATGCTTTGGTAATACAGATTTTTTTAAGTCATACATTTTCTTTTAGCTATGCCCATTTGAGTAATCTCCATAAACTTAAAGGATTACAAGTGAGATTTTAGTGGAATTATTTTGCACTGCTGTGATATTCTTGTTTTTAATTGGTGACTATTATTTCATTGTGTAAATGAACCACATTTTTCTCCTTCTATTCTTCTGTTGAGTGACATCTAGGCTTTTTTCCCATTTCTGGCTATTAGGGATAAAGCTGAACAACCATGAGAAAGTGTCCTTATAGTACTGTAGAGCATATTTTGGGTATGCGTCCAGGAGTAGCATAAGTGAGCCTTGAGGTAGAACGATTTCCATTGTCTTGAGAAACTACCAAATTGATTTCCAGAGTGGTTTTACAAGTTTGTATTCTCACCAGCAATGGAGGACTGTTTCCCTTGCTCCACATCCTTGCCATCATGAGCTGTCAGTTTAGTTTTTGATATTAGCCATTCTTACAAGTGTAAAATAGAATCTCAGAATCATTTTGATTTGTACTTCCTGATGACTAAGTATGTTGAACATTTCTTAAGTACTTTACCTAAATGGGCTGCCTTGCCTATGCTCAATATGTAAAGATGCATCAATTCAAGATTCTTCTACCCAAGCAGTAGATGGAGCCCAGGAAATCTTTAGGAAGAAGAGAAGGAAGGATTGGAGCATCCAGAGGGGTCAAGGACTCTACAAAAAAAAAAAAAAAAAAAAAAAAAAACTATGGAATCAACTAATCTGGGTTGATATGGGCTGACAGACTGAAACACCAACCAAAAAAGCATGCATGGGATGGAACTAGGCTCACCACACATATTGAACAGATATACAGTTTGATTTTCATGTGTCTTTGTAGCCTTCATTTGGACCAATTTCCTGCAACTGGGCTACCTTGTTTAGGCTAAATAGGTAAAGACACACTAAATTGTATTGCATCTTGATATTCCAATGTGGCTTGATAACAATAGGAGGCCTCACCTTCTCTGAGGTAAAGGAGAGACAGTATGGCTGTAGAGAAGGAGAGATATAGAGAGTGGCAAGAGATGAGGGAATGTAAACCATGATTGACATATACAGTAAATAAATAATTTAATAAGCAGTACAAATCAAAGTATAATTCACTCCAGTTGTAGAGCCTAAGTCTTTAAGCTTTCCAGAGTTCATGAAAATAATATACCAGGTACAGAATTACAAGTCATACAAGTTAATGCTAAGAATGTACTCAGAATCTCTGGGTCCTTTTCCTGATTTTGATTCTCAGAATGCCTAGTTTCTCCTCTTTCATACACTTCTTTTCCTTCAAGTGCCATCTTTCCTGTCACCAAAAATATCTTACTGCAACTGTACCTTTACACTAAGTGTTTTATAGTAAACTTACTCCTCCTTTCTAATGAGCATTTCATCCTTTAACAATCCCTTTATCAATTAAAGGGCCACAGAATTCATAATACTGCTTCACTTAAGTCAGTATCTCACAAACTAGCTTTTAATTCTATGGTTCTTTGGGAAGTCCTGCATTTTCCTAAAAGAAAAGGACTCATAAGCTTAGTTTAAGACTTAAAAACATTTTTATATTGTTCCTTATAGAACTTGTGCTATTTATTATAGTTTTCAAAGAGAATCTCCTTAAAACTCAACACTGAAAAATGCAATGTCTCTCTGACAATGTAATTAAGGTCAATTTTACCAGCCTGCCAAATTGTAATAATATCTAATTTTGTGACTGTGATAAAAGATTGAAATATTGAGGTAAGAGTAATTTTGACTGGTGCAGATGATCATGAACAATGTGTGTAATAATTCTTCCAGGAGCCTCAACTATGTAAGCTATTAAATAATTTCATAGAACCTCTCCATCTTACAGTAAATTTTCAATATTATGCATAATATCACAGAAATGATTAATATCACTGGTAAAGAAATATATCACTATGCATATACCTACCGTACTTCCACAAATACATAGATAATACTTTTGTGTTGTCAAGTAAATCAATTAGATCCATTTATTTTAAAAATGTTTTACTTGGAGTGATTAGGATAATCTTTTTGTATGCAAGAACATGATTGACTTCTCTTCCCAAATGAATGGTACAGCACCAAGATCAGAATAGCTCATAAGAATTCTAAGAAGCAAGCATGGTGTGATTATCTCTATGTCCCTGGATAGTCTCTAATGAGACATAACTTATTTGTGCCAGCTATGTCTATTGCTATCTGTCTTATTCTTGAACTGGGACCTTTCATCTCACAAATCTAATTAGCTCTCATCAAACCTTTAACCAGACTGCATTCTATTCCCTCTTGATTTCTCTATTACATTTGTATTAAATTTTCAGATACTAGATGAGATGAAAGGTCTACAAAAGCATGTTAGGACAACAAATTACCCATCTAATAGCAGCTTCCAAATGAAGCTTTGAATTTTTTCTTTCCCTTTTCTCAAAAAGCCTAAGGATAAAAGAATAAAATATTGAAATAAGACAAATCTTGACTGCTGTTGATAATAAAGAACAGTTTGGATAATGATTCTGTCAGGTGCCTCAATTACATAAGCTACTAAAGAATTTAATAGAACATCCCAATCTTAAAGGATATATCCAATATTGTCCATAATATAACTAAAATGATAATTATTGGTGATTGAGAAATATAGATACGCCAGCCAAATTTCAGTCCTCCATAATCGTTTGGAATTGTAAATGATTCTTGATTATTTGAAGACAGTTGAAGGCTGGGATTATGGGACTGCTGCAATGTATCTCTAGTATCAACTCCAATGGTTATTGCAGAGTCAAAATTATCCAAAGTGCAATTTGGAAGCAGTGTCACATGGTTAGCTATGTTTTCTCTATTCCATTTTAGTTAAAACAACTGAAGATCAACTGTTACATATTTCATTTGTCAATCTGCTGACTCCAATCTTAGTTTCAATCACTTATTCACCTTTTAACATCAGTATTGTAATTTTATTATTAAAATGTTTACTATTATCTTTACATTCCTGATCACAGCTGTTTTAGGATCCAAAGTGGGTACAGGGAGGATACCCATTCCTGAGAGCCACTTATAACAGCAGGAACCTGGCAGAGACTTCTACTTTAACAGTAATTAATTCAAAAGACTTTGTCTTATAAATACAGAAAATACTGATCAAATGTTCACAATTGTCATATATAAATGTGCTTTACTCTCATCAAACATTAACTTTATCTCCTATTTTTTGACAATTCCATAAAAATTTATTTGAAAATCAATAAAAATATTAATATTACTGGTGTAATCCTAAGAATGGACAGAGGATGAAATTTACAAAGTCTGGGTAAATTGTAGCTTAACATACATGTTAACTTTAAAATAAAGGAAGCTAAAACAATTCTTTTATTCTCTTCAAATATTTATTTATTTATTTATTTATTTATTTATATTGGATATTTTCTTTATATACATTTCAAATATTATCTCCTTTCCAGGTTCTCCCATTCTCCCATGCTGGTAAGTTCATATACAATCCCCCCTCTGCCTGTTTCAATGAGAGGGCACCCCACACACATACACACCCTCCAGTCTCCCTACCCTTGAATTCACTTACACTGGAGGATCAAGCCATCACAGGACCAAGGGATTCTTCTCCCATTGACACCAAAAAATGTCATCTTCTGCTACATATGTGGTCGGAGCTATGGATCCCTGCATGTGTACACCTTGGTTGGTGTTTTAGTCCTTGGGAGCTCTGGGTGTGTGTGTCTGGTTGTTTGATACTGTTGTTCTTCGCAAACCCCTTCAGCTCCTTCAGTCCTTATTCTAACTACTTCATTGGGAATCCCTTGATCAGTCCAATGCATAGCTGCAAGCATAAGCATCTGGATTTGTTAGACTCTGACAGAGCCTCTCAGGAGGCAGCTATAGAGACAGCTATCAGGCTCTGTCAGCATGCACTTCTTGGCATCAACAATAACGTGTGCCTCCAGTGCCTCTATAAGGGATGGATCCCCAGGAGGGGCAGTCTCCGGATAGTCTTTCATTCAGTCTCTGCTCCACACTTTGATATTTCCTCCCATGAACATTTTGTTCCCCCTTCTAAGCATTAAAGCAACCTTATTTTTGTGTCCTTTCTTCTTGAGAACCATGTTGCCTATGAATTGTATCTTGGGTATTCTGTGCTTCTGGGCTAAAATCTACTTATCAGTGAATACATAACTTGTGTTCTTTGTGAAAGGGTATTTTCTACTTACACCCATTTGCCTAAGAATTTCGTAACTTCATTGTTTTTAATAGCTGAGTAGTACTCCATTGTGTAAATATACCACATTATCTGTATCCATTTCTCTGTTAAAGGACATCTGGGTTCTTTCCAGCTTCTTGCTATTATAGATAAGGCTGCTATTATAAATAAGGCTTGCTATTATAAATAGTGGAACATGTGTCCTTATTACAAGTTGAAGCATCTTCTGGGTATATGCCCAGGAGTGGTATTGCTGGATCTTCCAATAGTACTATGTCCAAAGGTCTGAAGAACCACAAAACTGATTTTCAGAGTGGTTGTACCAGCTTGCAATCTGACCAGCAATGGAGGAGTGTTCCTCTTTCTCCACATCCCTGTCAGAATCCGATTTCACCTGAGTTTTGAGCTAAGCCGTTCTGACTGGAGGGAGGAGAATCTTTGGGATGTTTTGATTTGCATTTCCCTGAAGACTACGGATGTTGATATTTCTTTAGTTGTTTCTCAGCAAATAGATATTCCTTAGTTAAGAATTATTTGCTTATCTCTGTAGTCCATTTTTAACAGAGTTATTTGATTCTCTGGAGTTTAACCTCTCGAGTTCTTTGTAAATATTGGATATTAGCCCTCTATAAGATGTAGGGTTTGTAAAGATATTTTCCCAATATGTTGATTATCATTTTGTCCTAGGGACAGTGTCCATTGTCTTACAGAAACTTTGCAATTTTATGAGGTCCCATTTGTCAAATCTTGATCTTAGAGCATAAGACATCGTTCTGTTCAGGAAATTTTCCCCTGTTCCCATGTGTTCAAGGTTCTTCTGCACTTTCTCCTCTATTAGTTTCACTGTATGTTGTTTTATGTGGATATCCTTGATCCACTTAGACTTGAGCATTGTACAGGGAGATAAGAATGGATCTATGTGCATTCTTCTACATGCTGACCACCAGTAGATCCAGCACCATTTGTTGAAAATGCTGTCTGTTCTCCACCGGATGGTTTTAGCTCTTTTCTCAAAGATCAAGTGACCATAATCTGTTTATCTCTAGTACTACATGTCCTCACTGTCCCCAACTGGAGCCTGTCCCTCCTGTGATCCTGGTTGTCTCAGAACTCCTCAGAGTCTACTTGTTTCTGTGATCTTGTGATTTTGTGACCCTGTAATCCTGAGTTCCTGGGTATGTCTGAAATCAAGCTCCTGGAATTCAAGCTTCCTCTGGATGTTGTAGGAGTGGTTATGAAGGCAGCACTCTCTGTCTGCTCAGGTCATCGGCTCAGACCAGAAGGCTATCTCCTTTTATCATGCCCTGGAGTTTGTCATGTTTCTGAGAATGAACAAAGCAAATTAACAAACAAAGAAACTTATAAACAAAAAATATACTGGTTTCCATGATAAATTATTTCTAAGAATAGATTGGGCAAAAGAAGATTTCTTTTTTTCTCAAGAATTTATTCTGAGAATGTAAGTTCCTTTTAAAAGTTAAAGCTTATTTTTTAAACTACAGATGGAAAAATAAATGTTGGATTTTGTGACATAAGTACTTTTCATAGATAACGTGTTAGTTTTATTGTAATAAAATTCACTCTAAAAAAAGTTTTACACTCTATATTTTGATGCTTATGTTTGAGAGTTATTTTCCCACAATTTTTAAACATAAAACCAAATGATAAAAAATGGTATTATGAAGTTAACATCAAATTCTTATGAAGAAAAGAAAAATTAAGTCATGTTTTATTTATCCATGTGAGTGAATGATAAAATGATACTTGAACCAATTCCACAGCAAAGTATTAAAACATGTATTGTTATGAGAACATAATCAAGGCAAAAATAGCAATGTATAATATAATTTGTTCAAAATGTAAAACTGTTGCAAGGCTTCTCTTATTTCACATGTATTTAAGCATGAATTTATGAATTAAAACTTTAACATTACTAAACATCGTGAAGCTGTAGTTTGTATGTTTTGTATATTTCACATGTTTCATAATAAATCAAACAAGAAAAGGAAGACAATCCTAGAAGACCAGAAAATGCTCACTACTAAGAAGAATCCTGGAATACAGTAGTCTAGAAAATACTTATGTTGTAATTTCCATTCTGTGTCAGGACAAATGATACAAAGAAGCATTCCCAGTACCATGTAGTTAGGTCTCTGATGAAATACAGAGCATTTTCACTATCTCATTGACTTCTTTATTAAAGTCTCAAATTATACATCAATGGAATTTTTCTATCAAACAGATAAGTTAGTAATCTATTATTTTAATTCAAATGCCAATTTTCATAGGGAAATTACTGTATATTTATTATTTCCAAACAATGTATATTGCATAGATAGTCACAGATTTTTAATTCCAATTTCTTCCCTTGAGCAGAAAAAATATGTATGAATAATGTTGAAATGAAGCTATCATTCAAGTTTTTAATTTCAGACACTTTAGGCAAATTTATAAAAATAATTAATCTTCCACAGATTTTAATATTTGCATGTAAGTTTTTAAAATAATATAAATTTAATTAGATGCCAAGAATGTATTTTGTAAGCCACAGAATTCTGGAACTGTTGGATTTGCTTGATGTTTAGTCAGCATATATAAATGATTTCAAAACTTTCATATGATGTTAGCTTTAGCTCATGATAGCCTAAATATACTACCTTGCTTTGCTATGAATTTTGAGTTGAAGAATGCATACAACATAGGCCTAAGAAGATCTTCATAACCTTCCTTGCTCTTTCTTATATATATATATTTATTAGGTATTTTCCTCATTTACATTTCCAATGCTATCCCAAAAGTCCCCCATACGCTCCCACCCACCCATCCCACTTTTTGGCCCTGGTGTTCCCCTGTACTGGGGCATATAAAGTTTGCAAGTCCAATGGGCCTCTCTTTCCAGTGATGACCGACTAGGCCATCTGGGGTACTGGTTAGTTCATAATGTTGTTCCACCTATAGGGTTGCAGATCCCTTTAGCTCCTGGAGTACTTTCTCTAGCTCCTCCATTGGGGCCCTGTGATCCATCCAATAGCTGACTGTGAGCATCCACTTCAGTATTTGCTAGGCCTTGGCATAGTCTCACAAGAGACAGCTATACCTGGGTCCTTTCAGCAAAATCTTGCTAGTGTATGCAATGGTGTCAGCATTTGGAAGCTGATAATGGGATGGATCCCTGGATATGGCAGTCTCTAGATGGTCCATCCTTTTGTCACAGCTCCAAATTTTGTCTCTGTAACTCCTTCCATGGGTGTTTTGTTCCCAATTCTAAGAAGGGGCACAGTGTCCACACTTTGGTCTTCGTTCTTCTTGAGTTTCATACATTTAGCAAATTGTATCTTATATCTTCGGTATCCTAAGTTTTGGGGCTAATATTCACTTATCAGTGAGTACTTATTGTGTGAGTTCTTTTGTGATTGTGTTACCTCACTCAGGATGATGCCCTCCAGGTCCATCCATTTGCTTAGGAATTTCATAAATTCATTCTTATTAATAGCTGAGTAGTACTCCATTGTGTAAATGTACCACATTTTCTGTATCCATTCCTCTGTTGAGGGGCATCTGGGTTCTTTCCAGCTTCTGGCTATTATAAATAAGGCTGCTATGAACATAGTGGAGCATGTGTCCTTCTTACCGGTTGGGACATCTTCTGGATATATGCCCAGGAGAGGTATTGCTGGATCCTCTGGTAATACTATGTCCAATTTTCTGAGGAACTGCCAGACTGATTTCTGGAGGGGTTGTACAAGCTTGCAATCCCACCAACACTGGAGGAGCGTTCCTCTTTCTCCACATCCTTGCCAGCATCTGCTGTCACCTGAATTTTTGATCTTAGCCATTCTGACTGGTGTGAGGTGGAATTTCAGGGTTGTTTTGATTTGCATTTCCCTGATGATTAAGGATGATGAACATTTTTTCAGGTGCTTCTCTGCCATTCGGTGAGAATTCTTTGTTCAGTTCTGAGCCCCATTTTTTAATGGGGTTATTTGATTTTCTGGAGTCCACCTTCTTGAGTTCTTTATATTTATTGGATATTAGTCTGCTATCTGATTTAGGATAGGTAAAGATCCTTTCCCAATCTGTTGGTGGTCTTTTTGTCTTATTGACTGTGTCTTTTGCCTTGCAGAAGGCAAAACTTTATGAGGTCCCATTTATCGATTCTCGATCTTACAGCACAAACCATTGCTGTTCTATTCAGGAATTTTCCCCCTGTACCCATATCTTAGAGGCTTTTCCCTACTTTCTCCTTGCTCTTTCTACCTTAAAAGTATCCATGGAAGCAAAAACGTATTCTTCTCTTTCTTGAAAGTGGCTGTAACACATCGTTGACTTTCCTTTCAGTGAGGCCATATGACATAATTTTAAGGGCCATGCAGGAGGACCAACAAGTGGCTTTATAATTCATGGAATTCTGCCAACCATGAAATTAGCACAATCATGAAGGTTGTGACTTGGAAAGGCACAGCCCCAAAGACTTTACATGTTGAGGATTTCATGCTATTTTGGAGTTTTGCTTTTCCTGTTGCCTTCACATTCCTCTGTATTTTTTTTAAATTAGGTATTTTCTTCATTTACATTTCAAATGCTATCCCAAAAGTCCCCCATACCCTCCCCCCCCCCACTCTCATACCCACCCACTCCCACTTCATGGTCCTGGTGTTCCCTGTACTGAGGCATATAAGTTTTCAAGACCAAGGAACTTTTCTTCCCAAGGATGGAAGACTAGGCCATCTTCTGCTACATATGCAGCTAGAGACACGAGCTCTGGGGGTACTGGTTAGTTCATAGTGTTGGTCCACCTATAGGGTTGCAAATCCCTTTAGATCCTTGGGTACTTTCTCTAGCTCCTCCATTGGGGGCCCTGTGCTCCATCCAATATCTGACTGTGAGCATCCACTTCTGTGTTTGCCAGGACCCAGAATAGCCTCACAAGAGACAGCTATATCAGGGTCCTTTCAGCAAAATATTGCTGGCATATGCAATGGTGTCTGTGTTTGGAGGCTGATTATTGGATGGATCCCTGGGTGCAGCAGTTTCTAGATGGTCCATCCTTTCGTCTCAGCTCCAAACTCAGTCTTTGTAACTCCTTCCATGGGTGTTTTGTTCCCAATTCTAAGAAGGGGCAAAGTGACCACACTTTGGTTTTCGTTCTTCTTCTTTTTTTTTTTCCATTTTTTATTAGGTATTTAGCTCATTTACATTTCCAATGCTATACCAAAAGTCCCCCATACCCACCCACCCCCACTCCCCTACCCACCCACTCCCCCTTTTTGGCCCTGGCATTCCCCTGTACTGGGGCATATAAAGTTTGCATGTCCAATGGGCCTCTCTTTCCAGTGATGGCCGACTAGGCCATCTTTTGATACATATGCAGCTAGAGTCAAGAGCTCCGGGGTACTGGTTAGTTCATAATGTTGTTCCGCCTATAGGGTTGCAGATCCCTTTAGCTCCTTGGCTACTTTCTCTAGCTCCTCCATTGGGAGCCCTGTGATCCATCCATTAGCTGACTATGAGCATCAACTTCTGTGTTTGCTAGGCCCCGGCATAGTCTCACAAGAGACAGCTACATCTGGGTCCTTTCGATAAAATCTTGCTAGTGTATGCAATGGTGTCAGCGTTTGGATGCTGATTATGGGGTGGATCCCTGGATATGGAAGTCTCTACATGGACCATCCTTTCATCTCAGCTCCAAACTTTGTCTCTGTAACTCCTTCCAAGGGTGTTTTGTTCCCACTTCTAAGGAGAGGCATAGTGTCCACACTTCAGTCTTCATTTCTCTTGAGTTTCATGTGTTTAGGAAATTGTATCTTATATCTTGGGTATCCTAGGTTTTGGGCTAATATCCACTTATCAGTGAGTACATATTGTGTGAGTTTCTTTGTGAATGTGTTACCTCACTCAGGATGATGCCCTCCAGGTCCATCCATTTGGCTAGGAATTTCATAAATTCATTCTTTTTAATAGCTGAGTAGTACTCCATTGTGTAGATGTACCACATTTTCTGTATCCATTCCTTTGTTGAGGGGCATCTGGGTTCTTTCCAGCTTCTGGCTATTATAAATAAGGCTGCTATGAACATAGTGGAGCATGTGTCCTTCTTACCAGTTGGGGCATCTTCTGGATATATGCCCAGGAGAGGTATTGCTGGATCCTCCGGTAGTACTATGTCCAATTTTCTGAGGAACCGCCAGACTGATTTCCAGAGTGGTTGTACAAGCCTGCAATCCCCCCAACAATGGAGGAGTGTTCCTCTTTCTCCACATCCACGCCAGCATCTGCTGTCACCTGAATTTTTGATCTTAGCCATTCTGACTGGTGTGAGGTGGAATCTCAGGGTTGTTTTGATTTGCATTTCCCTGATGATTAAGGATGTTGACTTTCATCACATTCCTCTTAATCTAAGAACTCTATTATAAGCAGGATTCTAGTCCCTCACTGGGCAGTGCCATTGTCATTCAAAATAGTGGTGCTTGATCTTCTCAAGCATTGCAGATATAGCAGATTAACAATTCAATCACCATCCTTAGACAGAACATAGAGATATAGATTGTTAGCAATGATAACAACCCTTAGATAGCATTTGGAAAAATAAATTGTTAGTGAAGCCAAGTTAAGTGTTTTGTTAGTGGCTTTGACAAAGAAAATTTTAGGGAACAATTTGAAGTTCAGAAAAACACAGTTTATAGTTGAACAGGGCATTTCTGAGGTCAGGGATCAAGAACAATGGCGCCCTAATTAACATTGGCTGATATGACTCTTACTGAGGATGAACTGGTGATGGTTAATTTATCATACAAATTTTTTTCTGTCAGCTTGCTGATATGATTTAATAAAAAATTGCTGATAAGTGGATGTTCACTATGAGTACTTAAAACACAAATGGCAGATTAATTTTTTATTTAAAAGTTTGAAGAACCCTTAAGATAAAACTGTGAGAGTAGGGTGGAGAGCATGATATAGAAATGGGAACTCTGTGTACTAGCTAACATTTGGGTAGGGACTGACGCTTGTCATAGTTGTATCTTATTCTTTCTGGAGAAGAATTTAAGAATAATAATAAAAAAAGTTTTCACTAAAAAAAAAGTTTAGATTTGTGACACTTTTTTTCTTTTTTTTTATTAGGTATTTTCCTCATTTACATTTCCAATGCTATCCCAAAAGTCCCCCATACCCTCCCCCCCCCACTCCTCTACCCACCCACTCCCCCTTTTTGGCCCTGGCATTCCCCTGTACTGGGGCATATAAAGTTTGCAAGTCCAATGGGCCTCTCTTTGCAGTGATGGCCGACTAGGCCATCTTTTGATACATATGTAGCTAGAGTCAAGAGCTCTAGGGTACTGGTTAGTTCATAATATTGTTCAACCTATAGGGTTGCAGACCCCTTTAGCTCCTTGGGTACTTTCTCTAGCTCCTCCATTGGGGGTCCTGTGATCCATCCAATAGTTGACTGTGAGCATCCACTTCTGCATTTGCTAGGCCCCTGCCTAGTCTCACAAGGGACAGCTATATCACGGTCCTTGCAACAAAGGCTTGCTAGTGTATGCAATGGTGTCATCGCTTGGAGGCTAATTATGGGATGGATCCCTGGATATGGCAGTCTCTAGATGGTCCATCCTTTTGTCTCAGCTCCAAACTTTGTCTCTGTAACTCCTTCCATGGATGTTTTGTTCCCAATTCTAAGAAGAGGCAAAGTGTCCACACTTTGGTCTTCGTTCTTCTTGAGTTTATTGTGTTTTGCAAATTGTATCTTATATCTTGTGTATTCAAAGTTTCTGGGCTAATATCCACTTATCTGTGAGTACATATCATTTGAGTTCTTTTGTGATTGGTTACCTAGTTTTACTTTTAGGACAATCCAAAAACGTTCAGGGGTTATTCAAGTCTTCCTTCCCCAGAGTTGAAAGTTGGTTTATATTTCAGATTTTGATTGTTTGGTTTTGTTATTTTGTTTTTAAAATGAGCTGTTCTGTTTTCACTAGTGTCTTGGTTAGAATAGTTATTGCTGCAATGAAACATTATGACAAAAAGGCAAATTATGGATGAAATTGTTTATTTCTCACATCTTTTATCATCATATGAACATATTCACATGTTCATCACCAGAGGACATCAGGATAAAATCTCAAACAAAACAGGATCCTGGAGGCAAGCATGCATGCAGAGGCCACAGAAGGAGCTGTTTACAGGCTTTCTTCTCAGGGCTTGCTCATCCCTCTTCATGTAGAATCCAGGACCACAAGTCCAGGAATGGCATCAGTCACAAAATACTGGGACCTGCACCACTGATCACTAATTGAGAAAATACCGAACATACTGATTTCATAGAAGTATTTCTTCAACTGAGGCTTCTTCCACTGTGATGATTCTCTCTTTTGTTAGGTTGACAACTAACCAATTAGAAAAGCTTATCTGTCAATAAACAGAAAAATGGATAAAGAAAATGTGATACATTTATACAATTGAATATAACCTAACTTACAAAAAGATCATGAAATTAACGGATAAATTGATGTAGCTAGAGAAATTATGCTGAATTGAGTAATCCAGATCCAAAATACAAATATATTATATATTGTATTATTTGTGGATGTTAGCTCTTAAGTTCTTAGGTATAGTAGTAAACATATAAACAGAGAGAATAGGTTTACTGTAATGGACTAGGGGACAGAGAATGATATCCCTAGAAAGATAAATCAAATATAAATTAATAGATAGGCCTCTGTGTGTGTGTGTGTGTGTGTGTGTGTGTGTGTGTGTGTGTATGTGTGTGTGTGTTATATCTGTGTGTATGTGTGTGTGTGTGTATGTGTGTGTGTGTGTGTGTTTATATATTTGTTGGTGTGTATGTGTATGTTTGTGTATGTGTGTTTATGTGTGTGTGTGTGTTTATTTGTTTGCTGGTTTGTATGTGTGTGTGTGTGTGTGTGTGTGTGTGTGTGTGTGCATGTGTTTATATGTGTGCTGGTTTATATGTGTGCTGTAGTAGTGAATTGGAGAGGGCAAGAGAAAGAATATGAGTAAGAAGAACTATCACTAAGAGCCATTTGAGTGGTCATATGGAATCTTGCTATGAAATAGTTACAGCTGAGAGGGTTGTTGGACAATGGTCTCCCAATGATACCACATAAAGATGTCGACCTATTGTTCTATTTATTGGTAGCTCTACAAAGCCTTTAGTTGAAGACATGAAAATATATTCTTGAACATGAAGAAGTCAAACTGATGCATAATTAGAGGTGGGAAGGTGCTGAGCATGCTACCAGAAGGAAAAAGTAAACAACAAAGCCAGCTATAGATGAACCTTTCTGCAGTAAAAGGCTATATGCAAAATATGCTACTGCAGTAGTGGCACAAGACCTAGGGAGTAATCATCCAATATTTGGTAGGATTTAAAAGACAGAAACTGTCTATGACTAGGTAGTTCACATACCTAGAGGAAAACTAAGTACTATAGTTCTTAGAAGAAATAAAACTCTTTCTAATGAAATTATCCTATATTCATAGATTTTTGTCTTACACAGCCGTTATCAGCAAAGCTTCTTCCTGCAGCAGATGGCAACAAATAGAGATACATACAACTGGACAATTTACAAAGGTTAAGACATATTAAACATTTTGTTATAAATGTGGTGTATCCTTAAGTCCCTCCACTTGAAACTCATGGAATATTGCACAGAAGGTTTAATGATTATAAGCCAGTGGAAGCATAATACAACAATGAAGTAGGACCTTGTAGACACAACAGAACCAATGAACATATAAGTTCAAAAGAGTGTGACAGTACACATACAGCCTACACAGGACCGAGACAGATAGGGTCCCAGCATTGAGAGGAGAAGTAAACTTGAGTAAATCTAGAGTAAGATATGGCTAAACCCTCATTAAAGAAAAACTGATATTTATGTGCTAAATGAAAATAGTTATTTAAAAAACCAAAAATATACTATGGATAAAAGAAAGCATCTTCAGTAAATGGTGCTGGTATAACTGGCTGTCTCTATGTAGAAAATTAAAAATGATCTCTATTTGTCACCTTGCACAAAGCTCAAGTCAAAGTGGATCAAGGTCCTAAGCATAAAACTAGGTACACTGAATCTAATAGAAGAGGAAGTGGGCAAGTGCCTTGAACTCATTGGCACAGAGGGAAATTTCCTAAAAAAGAACTCCAATGATTCATGCTCTAAGATCAAAAATTGATAAATGGGATCTCATGAAACTGGAGAGCTTCTGTAAGGCAAAAAAACATAGTCAATAGAACAAAACAACAACTTACCAATCGGGAAAATATCTTCACTAACCTTACATCTGATAGAGGACTAATATCTAAAATATATAAGGAACTCAAGAAGCTAACCACCAAAATACCAAACAACCCAATCAAAATAGGGTATTTAGAACTAAACAGAGAATTCACAACCAAGGAATATGGAATGTCCAAGAAGCACTAAAAAAAAAAAAAAAGTTCAAAGTCCTTATTGATCAGGGAAATGCAAATCAAAATGAACCTGAGATTCTAACTTACACCAATCAGAATGGCTAAGATCACAACCTCAGATGATAGCACATGTTGGCGATGATGTGGAGAAATCCAGAACACTCCTCCATTCCTGTGGGATTGCAAACTGGTACAATGACTCTTAAAATCAATCTGGAGGTTCCTTAGATAATTGGAAATAGATCTACCTGAAGATCCAGCTATAACACTCAGGACCAGATACACCAAAAGATGTCCCACAATGCCACAGGGTCACTTGTTCCACTATGTTCATAGCATCCTTGTTTTTTATAGCCAGAAGATAGAAACAACCCAGATGTCTCACAACAGAAAAAAAAAAGATACAGAAAGTGTGGTTCATTTAGACAATGAAATACTACTCAGCTATTAAGAATGAGGACATCCTGAGTTTTGCAGGCAAATGGACAGATCTAGAAAATATCTTGAGTGAGATAACCCAGAACTGAAAGGACACACATGCTATGTATTCACTGATAAATGGATAATAGCCCAAAATTACAGAATACCTAGTATACAGACCACACACTATAAGAAGTGTATCAAGCAGAATGGTCCAAGTGAGGGTGCTTCTATCACACTTAACAAGGGGGAGAGAATAATCACATGAGGCAGAGGGATGGAGGAACTGTGGTGGGAGAGCATAGAGGAAGTTTTTGGACACAAATGGCATTCTGAAAGCATTCTGCAGCCACATAAAAATAATGATGAAACCTAAACATTTAAACACAGCTATGCCTTAACCCATTAGCAGGACTAGTAGAACTTGCTTATACAGAGATTTTTATTATGAAAATATTAAGATATATGTCAGAATATCTATTATAGGATGCAATCTAAAATATTAATTGCCTACACTGAAAACTGGCTCAATGATTTTGATATATCCTGTTTAACTTTGAATATATTGTTACTACAATAAATAACAAAGTATATTTTAATACTATATGGTATGAAGTCACATGTGAAATTACACAATACAAAGTGAATTTTTTAAAACAATGGTTACTATAAACTGTGAAAAAAGGAAAATATAGTAGTAATGGTGGAAGTAGAAAAAGATTATTTCCTTTTTTATTTAAATTAGAACTCTTATATTGAACAATTTAGCTAATTAAAAAATACTTAAAGCCAATTCATTCCAAATTTATGACCCATCCCATGTGCAGTCACCAAACCCTGACAAGATTAATGATACCATGTTGTACTTACAGACAGGAACCTTGTAGCATAGCTATCCTTTGAGAGATTCTACCAACAACTCATGTAGACAGATGAAGATATTAGAGCTAAGCATTGAACTGAGATCTGCGAGCCCTATGGAAGAGTTAGGGGAAGGACTGAAGAAGCTAATGGGTATGACAACTCCATAGGAAGAACAATCGTATCAACTAAACCAGACCCCTCAGAGCTCCCAGACACTAAGCTACTAATGAAAGAGCAAACATAGGCTGGTCTTTTGTCCTGTCACATATATAGCAGAGGACTGCTTTGATTGACCTCAGGGGAAAAGGATGAGCCTAATCCTGAAAATAACTGATGCCTCAAGGAAGGCAGATGTTGGGGGCATGAGGTCTGGTGGCTGGGTGGTTTGAGGAACACCCTCTAGAGGCAAATGGGATTGTTGGAGAACTTTGGGAGGGTGGCTTAGGAAGGGGGTTAATATTTGAAATGTAAAAAAAAAAATAATTTAATGAAAAAGAAAAAATATATGAAACATCAAAAATTACCTACCTATTAACTGAATCTTAATAAAAGCTATTATATTTGCAGGTTGCTTTGTGAGTGTGTGTGTGTGTGTGTGTGTGTGTGTGTGTGTGTGTTTCACAAATTGGTATACTTTCACTTTACATACTCTTGAATGTTTCTTTTCTAGTGTTTCATTCTTTTCATCCCAGAGTTGAAATGTAGAAGTAAAACAACTTTTTACCAGAAGAATATTGAAGGCCTTTGAAATATCACTAGAGATGTCAAACCCTGTTGTGGCCGGCCAGCGGCTCACATGTCCGGGTTCGAGCCTGGAAGGCATCTTGGAATCTGGAAGAAAAGAGGGAATCTAGGCTGCAAGAGAAAGGATGGAGATAAGACAAGATTCTGATCAAAGCTCAATTTTAATATTCGGAAACACGGGCTTATAAAGAAGGGGGAGGGGCCCATTCCCGCCAAATCATCTTCGGGGTCCAGCTGCAGGTGACCACGTGTATACTCTGGAACAGCTAGGCGGCAGGTGGCAGCAGTGGGAGTGGCAGAACGATAGAGTGGCAGGCTCCACCCCAGATGATCTCCTGGTGATAACAGTCAAGCCTGTTCAGCCTGATTTCAGACTGTGCAGAGGAGGTTATAAGACCCATTTTAGTATTTGATAGTTTTAATACCCATGGTTAAAGACCCTTTCTTGTTCAATTTGACAACAGGAGAATACACTGAGGCTGAGCAGCACTAAGTGCTGATGACTATTTACTTGGGCATTAGTCCATTTTTGTAGTGGAAGTTTACTATTATCATTAGGAATAGCAAGCACATAGCATCAAAATAAACTTTCTAGAGAAGCAGTAAAAATTATACACTGATTTTAATAAACCACAGATTTTTTTATCTATTATAGCCTTGGTTTGCATGTGGGTAAACTATGATATTCAGATTAGTGTTGAGCCAATGATGAGCAAGTACAGTCTGTGTTTATTTCTATACAAGCAACAGCAAAAATATTCCATCATTATCAATATATGTTATGCTTTATTAGTATCCTTTACTATTTTCTTTTATCTTTGAGATTATAATATAATCACATAATCTTCTCTCCTGTTTCCTCCTTCCTACACAGAGAAACCCTGTCTCAAAATTCCAAAAAACAAAACAATAACAACAAAAAGAAGTCTGCTAACTTGGCATGTTCACTTTAATATAAACTATGATTTTAGAAGCATTTTTATTTATTTGTTTTTCTCTTTTATTGTTGCTTTTGTCTAACGCCAATTCAAATGTGCCTCTATACCCATAATGCTTTATTTTTCATAGCTTTAAATACTTGCATTATTCATATTTAATAAACTAGAATTTGCCTACCAGTTTTGGGGATTGCAAACTGTTAAAACTACCCTGGAAATCAATCTGGAGGTTCATCAGAAAATTGGAAATAGTTCTACCTGAAGACCCTGCTATACACAAAAGATGCCCCACCATGCCACAGGGACTCCCACTGTGTTCATTGTAGCCTTATATGTTATAGGCAGAAGCTGGAAACAACCCAGATGTCCCACAACAGAAGAATGGATACAGAAAATGTGGTTCATTTACACAATGGAATAGTACTCAGCTCTTAAGAAAGAGGACATAATTAGTTTTGCAGGCAAATGGATTGAACTAGAAAATATCATCCTGAATGAGGTAGCTCAGACCCAAAAGGATATGCATGGTATACGCTAACTAATAAGTGTATATTAGCCAAAAAATACAGATGTCCCAGGATACAATCCACAGAACTCAAGAAGGCTAACGAGCAGAAGGGCCCAAGGCAGGATGCCTGAATCCCACTTGGCAAGGAAAAGAAAGCAATTACTGTAGGGAATAAGAAGGGAGGGACCATTAGAAATGAAAAGGGAGACATAACAACAGATCCTGAAGAAATCCAAAACACCATCAGATCCTTCTACAAAAGGCTATACTCAACAAAACTGGAAAACCTGGACGAAATGGACACATTTCTGGAAAGATACGGGGTACCAAAGTTGAATCAGGATCAAGTTGACCTTCTAAACAGTCCCATATACCCTAAAGAAATAGAAGCAGTTATTAATAGTCTCCCAGCCAAAAAAAGCACAGGACCAGACGGATTTAGTTCAGAGTTCTATCAGACCTTCAAAGAAGATCTAATTCCAGTTCTGCACAAACTATTTCACAAGATAGAAGTAGAAGGTACTCTACCCAACTCATTTTATGAAGCCACTATTACTCTGATACCTAAACCACAGAAAGATACAACAAAGATAGAGAACTTCAGACCAATTTCTCTTATGAATATCGATGCAAAAATCCTTAATAAAATTCTCGCTAACCGAATCCAAGAACACGTTAAAGCAGTCATCCATCCTGACCAAGTAGGTTTTATTCCAGGGATGCAGGGATGGTTTAATATACGAAAATCCATCAATGTAATCCATTATGTAAACAAACTCAAAGACAAAAACCACATGATCATCTCGTTAGATGCAGAAAAAGCATTTGACAAGATCCAACACCCATTCATGATAAAAGTTTTGGAAAGATCAGGAATTCAAGGCCCATACCTAAACATAATAAAAGCAATCTACAGCAAACCAGTAGCCAACATCAAAGTAAATGGAGAGAAGCTGGAAGCAATCCCACTAAAATCAGGGACTAGACAAGGCTGCCCACTTTCTCCCTACCTTTTCAACATAGTACTTGAAGTATTAGCCAGAGCAATTCGACAACAAAAGGAGTTCAAGGGGATACAAGTTGGAAAAGAGAAACTCAAAATATCACTTTTTGCAGATGATATGATAGTATATATAAGTGACCCTAAAAATTCCACCAGAGAACTTCTAAACCTGATAAACAGCTCCGGTGAAGTAGCTGGATATAAAATTAACTCAAACAAGTCAATGGCCTTTCTCTACACAAAGAATAAACAGGCTGAGAAAGAAATTAGGGAAACAACACCCTTTTCAATAGTCACAAATAATATAAAATATCTCGGCGTGACTCTAACTAAGGAAGTGAAAGATCTCTATGATAAAAACTTCAAGTCTCTGAAGAAAGAAATTAAAGAAGATCTCAGAAGATGGAAAGATCTCCCATGCTCATGGATTGGCAGGATCAACATTGTAAAAATGGCTATCTTGCCAAAAGCAATCTACAGATTCAATGCAATCCCCATCAAAATTCCAACTCAATACTTCAACGAATTGGAAGGAGCAATTTGCAAATTTGTCTGGAATAACAAAAAACCTAGGATAGCAAAAAGTCTTCTCAAGGATAAAAGAACTTCTGGCGGAATCACCATGCCAGACCTAAAGCTTTACTACAGAGCAATTGTGATAAAAACTGCATGGTACTGGTATAGAGACAGACAAGTAGACCAATGGAATAGAATTGAAGACCCAGAAATGAACCCACAAACCTATGGTCACTTGATCTTCGACAAGGGAGTTAAAACCATCCAGTGGAAGAATGACAGCATTTTCAACAATTGGTGCTGGCACAACTGGTTGTTATTGTGTAGAAGAATGCGAATCGATCCATACTTATCTCCTTGTACTAAGGTCAAATCTAAGTGGATCAAGGAACTTCACATAAAACCAGAGACACTGAAACTTATAGAGGAGAAAGTGGGGAAAAGCCTTGAAGATATGGGCACAGGGGAAAAAATCCTGAACAGAACAGCAATGGCTTGTGCTGTAAGATCGAGAATTGACAAATGGGACCTAATGAAACTCCAAAGTTTCTGCAAGGCAAAGGACACCGTCAATAAGACAAAAAGACCACCAACAGATTGGGAAAGGATCTTTACCTATCCTAAATCAGATAGGGGCCTAATATCCAACATATATAAAGAACTCAAGAAGGTGGACTTCAGAAAATCAAATAACCCCATTAAAAAATGGGGCTCAGAACTGAACAAAGAATTCTCACCTGAGGAATACCGAATGGCAGAGAAGCACCTGAAAAAATGTTCAACATCCTTAATCATCAGGGAAATGCAAATCAAAACAACCCTGAGATTCCACCTCACACCAGTCAGAATGGCTAAGATCAAAAATTCAGGTGACAGCAGATGCTGGCGTGGATGTGGAGAAAAAGGAACACTCCTCCATTGTTGGTGGGAGTGCAGGCTTGTACAACCACTCTGGAAATCAGTCTGGCGGTTCCTCAGAAAACTGGACATAGTACTACCGGAGGATCCAGCAATACCTCTCCTGGGCATATATCCAGAAGATGCCCCAACTGGTAAGAAGGATACATGCTCCACTATGTTCATAGCAGCCTTATTTATAATAGCCAGAAGCTGGAAAGAACCTAGATGCCCCTCAACAGAGGAATGGATACAGAAAATGTGGTACATCTACACAATGGAGTACTACTCAGCTATTATAAAGAATGAATTTATGAAATTCCTAGCCAAATGGATGGACCTGGAGGCCATCATCCTGAGTGAGGTAACACATTCACAAAGAAACTCACACAATATGTACTCACTGATAAGTGGATATTAGCCCCAAACCTAGGATACCCAAGATATAAGATATAATTTGCTAAACACATGAAACTCAAGAAGAATGAAGACTGAAGTGTGGGCACTATGCCCCTCCTTAGAATTGGGAACAAAACACCCATGGAAGGAGTTACAGAGACAAAGTTTGGAGCTGAGATGAAAGGATGGACCACGTAGAGACTGCCATATCCAGGGATCCACCCCATAATCAGCATCCAAACGCTGACACCATTGCATACACTAGCAAGATTTTATTGAAAGGACCCAGATGTAGCTGTCTCTTGTGAGACTATGCCGGGGCCTAGCAAACACAGAAGTGGATGCTCACAGTCAGCTAATGGATGGATCGTAGGGCTCCCAATGGAGGAGCTAGAGAAAGTAGCCAAGGAGCTAAAGGGATCTGCAACCCTATAGGTGGAACAACATTATGAACTAACCAGTACCCCGGAGCTCTTGACTCTAGCTGCATATATATCAAAAGATGGCCTAGTCGGCCATCACTGGAAAGAGAGGCCCATTGGACTTGCAAACTTTATATGCCCCAGTACAGGGGAACACCAGGGCCAAAAAGGGGGAGTGGGTGGGTAGGGGAGTGGGGGTGGGTGGATATGGGGGACTTTTGGTATAGCATTGGAAATGTAAATGAGCTAAATACCTAATAAAAAATGGCAAAAAAAAAAAAAAAACTGCATGGTACTGGTATAGAGACAGACAAGTAGACCAATGGAATAGAATTGAAGACCCAGAAATGAACCCACACACCTATGGTCACTTGATCTTCAACAAGGGAGCTAAAACCATCCAGTGGAAGAAAGACAGCATTTTCAACAATTGGTGCTGGCACAACTGGTTGTTATTGTGTAGAAGAATGCGAATTGATCCATACTTATCTCCTTGTACTAAGGTCAAATCTAAGTGGATCAAGGAACTTCACATAAAACCAGAGACACTGAAACTTATAGAGGAGAAAGTGGGGAAAAGCCTTGAAGATATGGGCACAGGGGAAAAATTCCTGAACAGAACAGCAATGGCTTGTGCTGTAAGATCGAGAATTGACAAATGGGACCTAATGAAACTCCAAAGTTTCTGCAAGGCAAAAGACACCGTCAATAAGACAAAAAGACCACCAACAGATTGGGAAAGGATCTTTACCTATCCTAAATCAGATAGGGGCCTAATATCCAACATATATAAAGAACTCAAGAAGGTGGACTTCAGAAAATCAAATAACCCCATTAAAAAATGGGGCTCAGAACTGAACAAAGAATTCTCACCTGAGGAATACCGAATGGCAGAGAAGCACCTGAAAAAATGTTCAACATCCTTAATCATCAGGGAAATGCAAATCAAAACAACCCTGAGATTCCACCTCACACCAGTCAGAATGGCTAAGATCAAAAATTCAGGTGACAGCAGATGCTGGCGTGGATGTGGAGAAAGAGGAACACTCCTCCATTGTTGGTGGGAGTGCAGGCTTGTACAACCACTCTGGAAATCAGTCTGGCGGTTCCTCAGAAAACTGGATATAGTACTACCGGAGGATCCAGCAATACCTCTCCTGGGCATATATCCAGAAGATGCCCCAACTGGTAAGAAGGACACATGCTCCACTATGTTCATAGCAGCCTTATTTATAATAGCCAGAAGCTGGAAGGAACCCAGATGCCCCTCAACAGAGGAATGGATACAGAAAATGTGGTACATCTACACAATGGAGTACTACTCAGCTATTAAAAAGAATGAATTTATGAAATTCCTAGCCAAATGGATGGACCTGGAGGGCATCATCCTGAGTGAGGTAACACATTCACAAAGGAACTCACACAATATGTACTCACTGATAAGCGGATATTAGCCCAAAACCTAGGATATCCAAGATATAAGATACAATTTCCTAAACACAAGAAACTCAAGAAAAATGAAGACTGAAGTGTGGACACTATGCCCCTCCTTGGAAGTGGGAACAAAACACCCTTGGAAGGAGGTACAGAGACAAAGTTTGGAGCTGAGATAAAAAGATGGACCATGTAGAGACTGCCATATCCGGGGATCCATCCCATAATCAGCTTCCAAATGCTGACACCATTGCATACACTAGCAAGATTATGCTGAAAGGACCCTGATATAGCTGTCTCTTGTCAGAGTATGCCTGGGCCTAGCAAACATAGAAGTGGATGTTCATAGTCGGCTATTGGATGGATCACATGGTCCCCAATGAAGTAGCTAGAGAAAGTACCCAAGAAGCTAAAGGGATCTGCAACCCTATAGGTGGAACAACATTATGAACTAACCAGTACCCCGGAGCTCTTGACTCTAGCTGCATATGTATCAAAAGATGGCCTAGGCGGCCATCACTGGAAAGAGAGGTCCATTGGACACGCAAACTTTATATGCCCCAGTACAGGGGAATGCCAGGGCCAAAAAAGGGGAGTGGGTGGGTAGGGGAGTGGGGGTGGGTGGCTATGGGGGACTTTTGGTATAGCATTGGAAATGTAAATGAGCTAAATACCTAATAAAAAATGGAAAAAAAAAAGAAGAGAGGGACCTGGGTGGGACAGAGGACTGGGAGAAGAGGGAAACATGATCAGGTATTGGGGTTGGGGGTGGGTAATGGACCTGAATATTTGAGGACCAGTAGAAAGAATGGAAACAGGCAACCTTGGGAGGTATGAGGTGGGGTGACTGACTATCTAGAATATACCAGGGACATTGGAGATGAAAGAACCTGAGGACTTAAAGGGAGGGACTTTAAAGGAAATGCCTAATACTGGGAAGAGGGACCTTGTAGAGTCCATCTCCAGTAAAAAGACAGGACATCAAGTGAAGGGATGGGGATGCTGTCCCCCAGTCAAAAACTGACCTAACAGGGAAGCCTTGCCTATGGTTAGACAAGGCCCACCTGTTGGTGGATGGGGCCACCCAGTCATCTTCAAATTTTTAACACAGAATGGCTCCTGTCTAAAGAAAATACTGGGACAAAGTGTGGAGCAGAGACTGAGGGAAAGGCCATCCAGACTGCCTCACCTTGGGTTCCATCCCATATACAGACACCAAACCCAGACACTATTGAGGATGTCAAGAAGTGTTTGCTGACGGGAGTCTGGTATAGATGTCTCCTGAGAGGCTTTGTCAGAGCCTGACAAACGCAGAGGCAGATGCTCACAGTCAACCTTTGGACTGAGCATGGAAACCCAAATGGAGGAGTTAGAGAAAGGACTGAAGAAGCTGAAGGGGTTTGCAACCCCATAGGAAGGACAACAATATCAACCAATGAAAGACCCCAGAGCTCTCTGAGACTAAACCACCAACCAAAAATTACATATGGAGCAACTCATGACTCCAGCCAAATATGTAGCAGAGGATAGCCTTCTCAGGCATCAATGAGAATAGAAGCCCTTGGTCTTATGAAGGCTTGATTCCCCAGTGTAGAGAGATGTCAGGCAGTGAGGTGGGAATAGGTTGGTGGGTGGGGAACACCTCATAGAAGTAGGCAGAGGGGGATGGGATAGGAAGTTCCAGAGGGGAAATTAGAAATGGGGATAATATTTGAAATATAAATAAATATCAAAATAAGAAAAGAAATGAAAGAAAGGAAGAGGAAAAAATAATGAGAAAAAAGAAAAGAAAGGAAAAAAAAAAAAAAAACCAAACCTCTGTCCTGTTATTGGTCCTGTCTGAAAGAACTACAGGGACAAAAATGGGAAAGAACCTGAGGAAAAGGAGGTCCAGTGATAGGCCCAATTTGAGATCCAGCTCATAGGAAAGCTCCAAGGCCTGATACTCTTACTGAGGCTATAGTGTGCTTACTAAAAGGGGCTTATCACGACTGTCCTCCAAAAGGCCTAACAAAGAGCTGAAAGAGTCAGATGCAGATATTTATACCCTACCAATGGACAGAAGCTGCTGACATCTTTGATTGAATTAGGAAAAAGCTGGAAGAAGCTGAGGAACAGGGTGACCAGCAGTCTTAAATAACCGGAACCCCGGGATGTCTCAGACACTGAGTCACCAACCAGGCAGCATACACCAGCTGATATGAGGCACCCAACACAGACATAGCAGAAGATTGCTTAGTCTAGACTCAGTCAGATAGGATGCACCTAACCCTGGAGAGACTTGCAGCCCCAGGTAGTGGTGAAGTCAGGTGGGTTGATGGCTGGAGTGGGGATGGGGACATATTCTAGGAGATAGAGGGAGGTGATGTGGGATGTGGAAGAGTCAGAGGGTGGACTGGGAGGGGATAAAGTCTGTACTGTAAAAAAAATAGTAAAGAATAAAAAAAGAAGAATTTGCATACCAGTTTTAAAAATCTGTCTTGTACATAAATCTAGTTATTAAAATATTGCTATTTGTAGTTTTACCTTGTTTTTCATCATCAAAATAACTTGATTGAATAGTCATTAGTATTTCAAAATTTGTTGATTTATAAATTAACATCTTTATTTGAGGATATTTTGTTTGGTTGCTTGTTTGTTGATTTTTGATTTTTGATTTTTTTTTTTGTCATGTGTAAAAGTGCTTTTGACTCTGTTCTTGGTTCCTCACCTATAACTGCTTTTAGGGTATATCTTCTTATAACAAACTCTAAAATATTATCAAATGATTGTTTTAAAGCTGTACTGCACATTCTTTTTTTATTTTATTTTAAGCTCCAGATTTTATTCCCCTCCTGGTTGACCCTCCAATTGTTCCACATCCCATACTTCCTCCCTACCCTCCTGTCTTCACGAGGATCCCCTAGCCCCACCAGACCTCTAAACTCCCTGGAGTCCCCAGTCTCTTCAGGATTGGGTGCATCTTCTCTGACTAAACCCAGCAGTCCTCTGCTGTAAATGTGTTGGCGACCTCATATCAGCTAGTGTATGCTGCCTGATTGGTGTTCCAGTATCTCTGGGATCCAGGTTAATTGAGATTGCTGGTCCTCCTACAGGGTTCCCCTAATTAAACCACAGGGGTCAGCAGCTTCTGTCCATTGGTTGGGTGGAAATATCTGCATGAAACTCTTTCAGCTGCCTGTTCAGTCTTTTGGAGGGCAGCCTTGATAGAGTCCTTTTTGTGAGTTCTCCATAGCCTCAGTAATAATGTCAGGTCTTGAAACCTCCCCTTGAGCTGGATCCCACTTTGGGCCTGATGCTAGACCTTCTTTTCCTCAGGCTGCTCTCCATCTTTGTCCCTACAGTTCTTTCAGACAGGAACAATTATGGGTCAGAGTTTTTACTGTGTGGTGGCAATACAATGCCTTGTCTTTCTGCTGGAGCTGGGCTCTACAAGTTTCCTCACCGAAGTGATGAATACCCAATATACAGCCCACAGAAATAAAAAAGGTCAACAAGGTGAAGAGTCCAAGTGAGGATGTCTCAGTACCATTTGAGAGGCAGAAGAAAGCAACCACAAGGTGAAAGGGAGGGACCCTGAGGGAAAGGGGATGGTGAGGTGTGGAGAGGGGAACATGATCAGGTATTAGATGGGAGAAAAGGACTAAAATCCCTGAGGGAATACTACTCAGCTATTAAGAACAAGGGCATCCTGAATTTTGCAGTCAAATGGATGGAACTAGAAAAGGTCATCCTGAGTGAGGTAATTTAGACCGAAAGGACATTGTATGTACTAGCTAATAAGAGAATATTAAGGAAAAAAAGTTCAGAATACCCAAGATTCAGTCCACAGAACTCAAAAAGGTCAACAAGCTGAAGTGCCCAAATGAGGATGCCTCAGTCCTGCTTGGGAGAGAGAAGAAAGCAATCACAATTGGGAAGCAAAAGTGGATGAGGGAGGGAGTAGGGGGAGAGGGAAACCTAAGGTGGTATTGGGTGAGGGAAAAGAATTGAAGCCCTGAGGGCCAGCAGAAAAAAATGAAAAAAATGTACCCTTGGGAGGTAGGAGGTTGGGGGACCCTCCAGAATTCACCAGAGACCTGGGAGGTAAGAGACTCTCAGGACTTAAAGAGGAACTTAGATGAAATGCTTTACTGCATTTCTTCAGTACAGTTTTTTCTCTTGTTTGTAGTAGATACTACTAGTATAGTAGATAACCCTAAACAATAAATCCACATTGAGTTAAGTAGGTTATGTAATAGAACCTTTGTAGAGGGTGATAGATTGTTTAATCTTTCTTTCAACAGTGCCCCAGAAGTCAAAACTTTTGTGTAACTTGCAGTATCTTGATGATAAGCAATAAATGATACAAGATTCTTACCAGGGAAATTAATAATTTTTATCACAGCACAATATCTTATTCATATAAAATTTTCCCAAAGGCTCATGTCTATATGAGAGTATAGGCCAACACAGTATACCAACACTGTCCTGCAAGTAGTGATGGAGTTAGCTTGGTCTAGTTGCCTGTGGAGTCATGAGCCAAAGATTTTTCAGGTTAGAGTCCATGGCTCCAGAGGCACTTAGGTATTTTAGTCTCTGAGAAATGGCCCTCCTGCGGGCAATGAAGCATGTATTCCACTTTCTGTTCCTCAGAAGTCAACAAAGCATATAGAAATCTGACAGGGGCAATTGGTCTCAGACATTAAACCCATGTACTCTGTAGCCTGTAAACATTGTACACTGGCAGATACAATTGATTTGATCATAGCAATCACCATTATATTCAGTTTCTTATAAAGGTACAAAAATTCTGGCTGCTTACAATAAGCTTGTTACAGCCTCTCTCTTTCTATGGCCCCTTCACCCTGTGCCTGCTTTTCATTTCTCACCAGCCATATCAGATAACTTTGGACTGGTAAGTGCTTGTGCTTACACTGTTCCTGGGTGATATGTATGTACTTAAATGACTTTTAGTGTTATTTCAACATGTCTAGTTATGCGGGCAGTGGGCATGGGAGAATAAAGGGAAAGGGAGAAAACCCATGTTCTGCCAGAGTCCTGGTCCTCTGGGCAGGTGGATGCAGAGGATTGCTGCACCCTTTCCACATGGCTCCAGGTGGAAAGCCTCGCATGGAGGCCAGAGATAACAGGTTCTCAGTCTCAGGCATCTCAGACACCACTGGACACCTCAGAAGAGCTGAGAACAAAATGGGGGCCCCTGGGGCGGCTCAGTCTCGGGACCGCAGGGAGGAGATGGCAGGGAGAGAGGGGGTGCTTGGTGTTTTCACATCGGTGAGAGTCCTTGGTCTGGTTCCTGGCTGGAGCTCAGGAAGGCCTTCCAGCAGGAGGTTAGATGTGATTCTTTAGGGGAAAGCCTATCCCATCGTTCAAGATTGACGGGCCTTGATGAGCACAGAAAGTCTTAAGGTTTCAGAGCTTTACTGTAGAAAGGCAGATAGAAAGAGAGAAGGTAGAAAGAGGAACATTGATATAAATTGCTTCTACTGATACAAAAATTATAAAAGTATGGGACTTAAACCCAGTCCTATAACTGTTGTTATAAACTGATCTGAGATGATGAAGCCTGTGAGTTAAAGCCCAAATAACCAATTCGTGGCTCTGAGTTTATTGTTAGGGTGTTTTCAGATATTTAATAAGAAAGAGTTGAGAGTAGTTAATGCAGAACAGTCCAGATTACTTTAAATATACATTTGGTTTTCAAAAATGTCAGAAATTCCCAGAATGTGACATTTAGTGTTATTTATTCACTTGTCATTGAGACAAATTTGCTCCTAATAGATTTCAATTCATGGATTCAAAGAAGCAACTGAGCATCTTACCTCCAGGTAAGGCTTTACATGGTGGCTAGGTGGCCATTGGGCAGAAAATTGCCAATCTCTCTTTCAGACATCTAACTGTTCTTCATAGGACACAATTTACAGGTTAGCACAGCTTAGTTCTGTTGAGGCAAAATAGGCTAGTCCTTAATTCCCTGTTTCTCTAAGGTCTGTCAGATGATCCTACTCCAAAAGGCTAAAGACTGATGTTCCTAACTTGCTGACTTACTGGGGCTGTAGAGGTAGGCAGCTCTCTACAATTTGTCTCACTTCTGGAATCTGTGTTTGGCTTCCTATATATTTTCAGTTTATATTGGGCATTCTCAGATTTCTAATGGGGTTAAAAGACTACTTATACTCTCATAGCCAATGCAGGCTATTTACTTTGGGAGAACAGATTTGAGAGGATGGTTTTCAGATGGCATGCAATCTAAAGCCAGAACATAGATCTGGTATAGAATTATAAGTCTTTTAAGTTAGGATAGATTACAATGTTCTATTTTATTGACAAATATGATGGACTGTATGCTAGGTCTATCTTCTACTTTATAAATTACAAAATGGTAAGAACTATGCTCAATTTATATTTTACCTGTCCAATTAATTTAAATATTAGTGCAACAGGAGGTCTGTGATTGGACAGGGAAAAGGGAGACAAAGCTAAGACTTGCAGAAACAGGGAGTGACAAAGAAGAGAGGGAAGGAAGCAAGATGAAGGGTGACAAACGGAATAATTCAGGTTCAGTCTGGCTTTAAAAATAGCCACAGGTAGATATGAATATCATAAAAGGATAGAATAATTGGGGTAACTTGTCTAGTCTAGGTAGGCAGTTTGTATCATTATCAATTGGCTCAAAACTTATTGGTGTGCATCTTGTAACTTGAGAGTATACTGTTATATAAATCTGACAGTTTAATTATATGCTATTAGATTTTTGTCCCTAGCAGGCTTCTGGGTGTCGTGGCAGCTGACTGCGGGATGAGTGGTTGTTGCATAGGGGTGACATGGCAGCAACTTGCCTAGGAAAGTTAGTAAGTCAGGTACAGATGTTTCAGGAGCTCTGAACCAGGACAGACTGCCAAGTTGAGAACACCCCACTGGAATCATATAGCCCAACGGTGCCCAGCATAGCACAAGATATCAATAGTCATTTTAATACTTCCCACAGCATATAACAATCATTTTTATTTACAGATGAAAAAGATACAGGATATTAGATAGCCACAAATGATGAATAGATGTCCAAATTATACCAACAGTAAAAACAACAAACAAACAAACAAACAAAAAAACACCAAAGAAAAAAACTAAGTGATTGTAGAAAGATTAAAACAGACACATATAAAAATTCAACTTTTAAGAAGCTAATTTAGCTTCCCCCATACATAGCTACTCACTTTTCAGTTAATAGTTTTGTCATAATTTCTGATGCAAACAAAATTAGTTATAGAAAAGGAAATGTCAGTTTCATATGGAGCCTTTTCCCATGGAGTAATCTCTATTTCCGTCAGATTAGTCAGCACTTCAGTAACTAGATCTTGAACTTTGACTAGGTATATAATGTCTGTTTCATGTATTCTTGCTACACCATGTACAAACCATTTAGCCATATCTCAAGTTTCTGAAATCAAAGAAAAAAGGAGCAAGAAAGAAAGAGAGAAAGACAGACAGACAATATTCAAAAGAATAACAAGGGACCCATCTCAGGAACCAGAGTAGTCCCTGGAACAAAGATATAGCTAGTAAACTTTTTTCCCTTTAATCAGAAACTAAGAACCTCAAATTTATGCCTGCCTAAGAAATATAAAATTATGAAGATAAAATTCAACAGAAATTCTGGCTCCCTACCTATTCATATCAATTTATTTCGAAGTGCACAAAATGTAAATATTTGTAAGGTTTGCTTATAAACAGTGGACAATCATGAACATTTTGAGTATATTGTCACAGAAATTAAAAAAATATATACATCATTACAGTTACTGGGATACTCTGAAGCTGTTAAAATGCTCTAAGAAAATAGATTCTCATGTGAGAAAATACAATCAAATCCAAATTAAAGTGATCTTAAGCACAATGCTTCCACTTTTCAAAATCTATTTGTATGTCCATAAACAAATATACACGTAACTCTTTCCAATTCCACTTGCATGCTTGTGTGATGTCTTTCTTTGTGTACTATTAATTTTATTGTTTGCATTGATCATATTTTCCTCTCTAAAGAGCATTCTATTTTAGCAATAAAGAATTATTGATAATAGTTAAGGAGACCATGTGGAATTTTGTAATTTAAAGTAACTGTAAAACCCTTTAGAACTTTGTGTGTTCCTATTGTATGAGAAAACTTATGCAGGCAAAAATCGGCACCATACAAAGAGGGAGGGAGGGAAGAAGAGAGAAAAAGAGAGAGAACAAACAAACAAACAAACAAACAAACAAACAAAAAGACATTGTACTTCAGAATATGAGCATCTAGCAGACCTATCTTGAATTTCAAAGATATTCTTGCCTTTCTCTACCTGAGATTGTAGATTCATAATTTACAATCTAATAGAGTCAAACATAAACACATTTTTAGTAAATACCCGAGATGACTCAGTGGCCAAAAGTTTCTGCTGTCAAACCTGATAACATGAGTTTGATCACTGGAACCCACATGGTAAAAGGAGAGAACAGATTGCCACAAATAGTCTTCATACTTCCACACACCTAATATGATAAGGACAAACTCATGCCACAAATATCACAACATTACAACATCTACAGAAGCAAGTCTCAATATATATATATATATGTTTCTATGAGAGAGAGACAGAGCGATTGGCTATAAATTGTGCTTTTAATAAAACACAAATTATTCAGATTTTAAAAAGAATCATCAAATAAGCTTTTATAATGTGATTTGTCGCACATACAGTACATTTCAACACCAACTTCAAAACTGTCAAAATATAAACCACATGTGGAAATATGAACCATCAAATTTGCAGGAACATGGTGAATTATTTACTTGCTAAAAGACTTTAAGACAAAGAGGTGCAGCAATAATTTTTCTGGTGATTGAATGTGATGTCCTTATCCAATCATTTTTTGGAATAGGATTTTCCTCACATATGAACGTGTTTCTTGTTACCAGATGTCAACATAATTCATAAACACCTTCAAATATTTATAGAACTAGAGGCATGGCCAAACATTTAAGATAAATTTATTTCTAGGACCAAGGGTCAGGTTTTTTATGACATCCCGTAATTCCTATTCCAAGACTAACCAAGGGTTTCTTTGGAATCAACATGTGCATCCACAAAGCCATATAAAAACACACTGGCATCACATAATTAAAATTAAACAAATTATTCAACAAATAAATTTTTACCCATGATTTTGTGTGTGTGTGTGTGTATGCATTCATTCCTGTAACAACAGTATCGAGGCATCTAACAGCTTAACTACAGTTTTTTTTTAAACTTATCATGGTTTGATTCATACAAGAGCAAATCAGAATGTATATTTGCAGTTAAAGAAATTAATTCTTTCAGTTGATTGTACCGTTTTGGGAAGATTTAATAAATACTGACATGGTGGAGGAAATATGTCACTTGAGGTTGGCTTGACAGGTTACATCTACATGTCATTTTTAGTTTCCATTCTTTGCTACATGCTGCAGGTTGAAGATGTGTGTTCTGAGCTTCTTCCCTTAGCTGCCATATTTCACAACTGACATAATGATATGCTGATGGTGTGGAACCATAAGCCAAATTAAACTATTTTATAAGTTGCCTTAGACATTATGCTTTATCACAGCAATAGAAAAGACATTAATACACACCATAAAGTTTTATACCTGGGTGAGCTTTTTGTATAATTAGAAGTGTGAAATCTAAAAAGGTTATTAGCTTATCATTTAAATACATAGTGGTTTTGTCCAGATGAATTTAAGGTGCATTTAAAATAAAAAGGGAACATTGTGCTTGAATAGATGGTTGACAATTGTCAGATTATTTTTCTCCAGCATAATCTTGTGTAGCTGAACATAATGGAATTACCAAATCCTTTTTAGTTAGAGTCCCTTCATTATGAGTTCTTTCATGTCCTCAAATATTCATAGGTTTTCTCTCCAGTATGTGTTATTTTATATAATCAAAGACTACTGTCAGACACAAATGTTTTATTACATTGATTACATCCATGTGGTTTCTCTCCAGAAAGTGTTCTTTTATGAATTCAGAGACTGCTGTGATGTGCAAAGGCTTTACCACAGTGAGTACATTCATAAGGTTTCTCTACAATATGTGTTCTTCTCTGCATTTGGTTATACAAGGGTTTGCCACATTGCTTGCATTCACCTGGCTTCTCTCCACTATGAATAATGTCATGATGTTGATTACAGAAATGTGCAAAGCCTTCACATTATTCAGAAAGTTTCTCTCCCATATGATTTTTTTTTCACGCCTTTGAAGGTGACTGTGATGTGAAAAGGCTTTATCACATTGTTTACACTTGTGGGGTTTCTCTCTAGTATGTTTTCTTTTATACATTTCAAGATAACTCTGATATGCAAAGCCTTTATCTCATTGAGTCCATTTATAATGTTTCTTTCCAGTATTTGTTGTTTTCTACATTTGGTGATAACTGTGATGTGCAAAGGGTTTACGACAGTGCTTGCATTCATACGGTTTCACTCCAGTATGAATACTGTCATGGTCATGAAGGCTTCAGAAATGTCCAAAGGTTTTTACAATATTAATATTTATTTTAATTAATTTACAATATTAATTTATAAGATTTCTCTCCAGGATATTTCTTTTCATGCCTTTGAAGATGACTGTGATATAGAAAGGCTTTACCACTTTGATTCCATTTGGAGAGTTTTGTTCCAGTAAAATTTCTTACATAGTTGAAGTTCACCTTGTTATAAAAAGACTTTGTCACATAGCTCACATTCATAGGGTTTCTTTTCATTATGTGTTCTTTGATTTATTCAAAGATAACTGTTGTAAAAATGGTTTATCACTTCAATTATATTTATAGGGTTTCTCTCCAGCATTATTTTTTGTGTGTAACTCTGGAGACTACTGTGACATGCAAAGACACCATCATATTGAATGCCTTCTTAGTATTTCTTTCCATTATGAATGGTTTCATGTCTTTACCACATTGCTTATATTCATAAGGTTTCTTTCTACTATGTATTCTTCTCTGTATTCAAAGATGACCAAATGATGTAAAAGGTTTACCATATTGATTACATTCATAATGTTTCTTATCAGTATGCTTTCTTTAATGTATTCAGAGATAATTGTGTTGTGAAAAACCTTTATCACTTCCATCATACTTGTAGTATTTCTCTCTAATATCTGTTCTTTTCTACATTAAAAGATAACTGTGATGTGCAAAAGCTTTACCACATTTCTTTTTTGCACATGATTTCTCTACAGTATGAATTCTTCAATGATAATGAAGACTTCAGAAATGTGCAAAGACCTTACCATGTTAAATACCTTCATAGGGTTCCTCTCAAGTGTGATTCTTTTATGTTTCTGTAGATTATTGTGATTTTCAAAGGCTTCAATCCAGTGATTTAATTCATAGGGTTTCTTCAGTATGATTATTTTTGTGGTATTGGAGAGCTCTATAATGTGCAAACAAAGCCTTTACCATATTGTTTACTTTCATAGGCTTTCTCTTTAATATGTGCTCTTGTATGTATTATGAGACTATTGTGTTATGAAAAGGCCTTATTACATTTATGACATTTGTAAGATTTCTCTCCAGTAGGTAGTTTTTTTTTTTTTTAATGTATTTGGAGATGACTCTGTTGTTGTGCTGGAGAGATGGCTCAGAAGTTAAGAGCATTGACTACTCTTCCAGAGGTCTTGAGTTCAATTCCCAGCAATGGCATGGTGGCTCATAACTATCTGTAATGGGACCCGATTGCTCTCTTCTGGTGTGTCTGACAGCTGCAGTGTACTCATATACATAAAATAAAGAAATCCTATTAAAAACAAAATAAGAGCTTACTACCCTTTATTTGACTCTGTTGTGAATAGACTTTTTTACACTGATTACATTTGTAGTGTTCTCTCCAGTATGTATTACTTTATGTATTTGAAGAAGACTGCTTTGTGTGAAGGCTTTACCACATTGTTTACATTCATAATGTTTCTCTCCAAAGTGTTCTGTCATGAACTTGAAGATGACTTTGAGATGGAAATGATTTACCACACTGATTTCATTTATAAGATGCTGTTTGCATTTTGATGCTAATTCTGCTCTCCTGGAAGTAGTTGAAGACAAGAGGTAAGTCATATACTCAGATGACTTCTTGTGATCAATTCCCCTCATGAATAAAAGTGTCAATCACTGGGCAAGTAGGTGGGACTTCCAGGTTGAATGGAGGAAGAGAAGAAGAATGAGAGGGTTAAGTGCTGTTTGGAGTGGGGATAGTGGAAGGGCAAGATGGAGCTGCTAGAGTTTCCCAGTATCAGGATTCGTCACTGGAATAATCAGATTTACTAAGGCTTACAAGATTAGGTTTTAGTTTTTGTGCCCAGAGATTGAATTATCATTGTTTCTGAGCTAAGTTTGTGTGGTATTTTTCTTCTCGTGATGATTCTACTGGGTTCTAGAGAGAAAGGTACTTCTACAAAACATGGGTTTGCCTGATGTGCACCACAAAGGCCATGGAGGGTTTGAAGCATGGGGCTGTCATGGTAATGACCAGCCAGTGGGAACCTAGCAAGCTGAATAAAGAGATTTGGAGTTCTGAATCAGAGTCTCCATGAGATAATAACAGGTTGGCCATTGCCCACCAGTGCATGGCCAGTCATGGCAATGGAGAAGAGTGTTGCCACTGGCAGTAGTGTGGGAAGCCTGCTGGTCATTTTTAACATTCCCCGCAATAGATTTCTTTCCAGTATGTCTTCTTTTATGTAGTTGGAGATAACTGTGTTTTGATTAGGTTTTATCATATTGATTACATTTGTAGAGTTTCTCTCAAGTATGTATTACATTTTGTATTTGAAGATATGTGCATTGTGCAAATGCTTCCACATTGATTACGTTCATAAGGTTTCTCCCCAATATGTGTTCTTTTATGAAAATGCAAACAGAGTGATATGCAAAAGCTTTACCACATTGATTACATTCATAGGGTTTCTCTCACTATGTTCCTTCATGTACTCAAATACACCGATGTTGTGAAAAGTTTTTATCACCTTGATTACATTTGTATGGTTTCACTCCAGTAACTGTTCTTTCATGTATTTAGAGACTACTATGCCAGGAAGGGCTTCAATATGTTGAAAGCCTTTAGAGGGTTTCTCTTGAGTTTTAATTATTTCATGCTTTTGAAGATGATTGTGATATGTGAACAATTTATCACAGTGTGTATATTCACAGGGCTTCTGTCCAGCATGACTTCTTTTATGCCTTCCATATCTTCTAGGACTTTGACAATGTTATTTAGTATTATGACCTTCCTAATAGTAGCCTATAGCAATGAGGTTCCTGTATATCTCCAGCATCACATCTTTGTAAAGTCTCTTTTGAGATGGATCCAGCAGGGACCACCACTCCTCCCAAGTGAAGTGTACATGCATATCATCCTAGGTCAGTGTATCTGTGTTGCAAGTTCAGAGTTTGCCTGAACTTCCCTCACAGTACCCATCAGTAGCCCACTGAGCATCACATACCAGCAACTATAGCCTGCTCAACTACAGCAATGAACCAGCAACATCAATTATGCAGATTTTTTTCTCCATTGATTATTTCAGCAGTTCTCAGTGAAATAAAAGATAATCTATGCTATTATGTAAAGTTAAATTATTTGAGCTAATTAAGTAGGTTAACATGTTATTTAAATTTAATCTAAGATTTGTAAATCAGTCACAAAATAATAGTCTTGGGAATTAGAAAACGCATAATGTTCTTGACAGAGGATGATTTCAATAGCTTTGGAAGCTAAAATGCCAACTCATCAATTTCTGATTAGCAGTATCATATACTGACAATGCTCATTCCATTTTACATTTGTAGAGTTAGCTGTATGATGGCAAGATAAGTATGTATTACTCCTGTGGGGCCAGAATTATTATGCAAGATTATACTGAGAAGAATAACCACAATTTAATGCTAAATGGGGCAGAGGATGGAAAATTTACCTGGAGAATATGAAATTGCAAGATTTGCCATATAGTATATGTAAAATTTCCAAGGTTCTAAGAGGCTTTTGTTGCCTGAACCTCTTTTAAATGTTTGATACAAGCTCAGAGGTAACAGGAGGCATAAGTTTCTGCTTTATACAGGAAGCCAGTGTAATTAGAAATTAATGCTCTATTTAGACACTAGGAGGCATTTCTAAATAGACTTCTGTGTGACATCCTGTTAGCCTTCTGCCACTTGTACTGAGCATCTCACTGGGCAAGACTGCCTTGAAGCTAAGTACCCAGAATGAAGCCAGGTCTTGTTTATAGCAGTGTGAGGATGTGGGTGCATATAGGTTATGATATTTCACACTCCAGGTAACTTTATCTTCTTGGCAGAAATAATTCTGCCTTAATTTATAGCTACTCTTTGATCTGGCAGCCCTGTCTGTTTACATGGATTTTGGTGTTATCTAACCAATTGCTTTTTTTTAAGAATGGGAATAGTAAAACATTAAGGATTTCTAACTAACAAGATTGCAAAGCTTGAGTGAAAGTAGTAGAATGATGTTAATTCCTAGACTGTGAGAACAGAAAGAAAAACATTTGGCACTGAACAATTTATAGTAGTGTGAATTAATGTTATGTTTGAGATTTTAGATTCTTATCTCATTGTATAGTCTAGTACACTATAGTCTGATATCTGCATTGATATTAGTAAACCTAGGACATATACAAAATATAACTAGACACAGGATATTTTTGACATGAATTAATGCTGAGTGTGATTCATTGATTAAGAATGAGAGATATAAAAATATTTTTGAAGTGGGGTATATGCATTAGAAGTAAATATATATACATGTCTAAAATGCAACAACCCATTCTTGGTCTTCTTATTATCCCTGCTGATAGCAAGAACAACACTCACACTCTCTGCAGTCGAGGTAAGATGTTGTACTCACAGACTCACAATTTTTTTGTGTGTTACATTATTACCTTCACTAGGACAATCTAAATTGTTTCATTTGTTCTTTTATTGAATTATTTATTGATTACCTTTAAATCATGAGCCTTGAAAGTGCACTTTTATGCCTAGATTTTAGTGTATGTAAAGCTCCTTAGAGGCAGCATCTGCTGTCTCCTCCTCTGTGTTGCCACTATATTCTTAACTATCCTTACTCATTTTTTCCCAGATCAAATATTGTCACATATTTATGTGAATTTTACTTAGTTCTCAGTTTTTCTTTCTGAACCAGATACTCCATAATATGGAACAGTTTGTTCTGTCTTATTCAATATGGTTTCCCAAGCATAGAGCATATCCCCTAGTATACAATAAACAATTATTTTATATGATTTGATTATGTGTATTTATTGAATTACTAAATCTATAAATGATGTTTAAAACATATGTTGGGCTTTAGAAAATCACCAGTCAAATCAAACAAATATTGATCCCAGTTAAGCAAGAACAGCTTATATATTTGATATCAAGGACTGCAAAAAGGAATCGAGAGCCTAATTACAATTTTAGTGTACTGTCAAAGTAGACACTTTATAGGGGGAAAAAAAAAACAGGTTTAAAAGTTTAAAATGAAAGGAGGAGAGTAATTTTCTTACTACCAAAGAATTATCAGCTAACCTTTAAGCTGATTAGTCCTAAGTATGGTAAGGGCGCTGGTAGATGGGTAGGGAAGAGGGGATTTTCAGAACATTTTGTGGAATTTCTTAAAATTATCAAATCTCATACAGACCATTTACAACATAGAGAAGAAAATAGGGTATGTGGTCATCATGTCCTTGAGTCAAGTCATTTTTCTGTGTCAATGACTGGTAGGCATATTACACCAACAATATGAAATAGCTAGCAGGCATGGAACAAATGGTTACAGCTGCTTTGGGGGTGGTGTCAGACCATAACAATATACATTTAGAAAACATTTGGACTTCTAGCATATTGTATGTAACTTAGAAAGAAAATTTTGGTATATCATTTCTTAATTAAATCACTAAATAAAAATAGGCTAATACCTAAATTCTTCAAAAAATTAGTGATTTGTGATATTCAGTAATTATCAACTACTAGGGCCCACCTTAATTCCCAGGTACTATAATATATAAAGTGCATTCCTATATTCAAACATTTAAAATAAGTGTTTTAAATGATGTGTGTACATAAATATAACATATAGTGAATTTAATTCAAATACAAGCATAAGAAATTATTAAAATTTTCTCATAAATAGAACTATTAAAGTAATTGTGATTTATTTGTCAAAGATTTGGGCAGCAAACATCATTCAACTCCTGTGTACAGAATAACTTTTATCAATAGATTTGATATATGTAGGCTCATAATTTTTTGTATAATGAACATAACAAATTCCAAAAAAAATTACTTTGGTTATGACTTTCATCCATACCCCTCTACCACAAATGTTCATCAATAGTATTTGCTCTGAAAAAAAAATGAGAAGAGTCTGTAATATAGTATGTGGGCACAGTGATATTACAAATCTTTTCAGCTATACAGATTCTTATATGTTCATTACCCTTCCTAAGTACCCACATGGTCCAGTTACCAAATTAGGTATTATGGAAAAGAGAATTTAACAGAATCACTTATCTAACCAGTTTCAATCTAAGATACTCAACTATAAAACCTGATGATATTTTGTATGATCCTCAGCTCATTTTGAACAACTTCAAGAATGTTATTAAGAATGTAGAGAGATTTTCAAAGGGGGATTCTTGGTGAAGCTTTCTTTTTATTTTGATATTTTACCAAATCCTTGCTAGTCAAGTCACTGAAATTTTAAAGCTTTCACAATAAAAAGAAGTGTAAATTGCTTAGTATATTAATATAAACCAATGGAAATGAAGAATGAAATTTTATTGTATTTATAATCTACAGTACACAACCAGAATGGAAATAAGAAATCAATTTGCTGTTTTTATAAAGAAACAAATTCAGAAGCAAAACAACGATAAAAATCCTGTTTCTTGTATATGGCTACCTTGTTAAAAGGAGTCTCAAATAGTATATGAAAAATAACATAAATGAAAACAAACTGGCTTCCTATGAGGACAGTTTCATTTATGTGAGGTCTCAGCACAAAACACATTCAAAATATGTTTGTATCTCCACATATTGTTCAATTTCTAAAACCTTCAAGGTGCAAAGCATAAGACGGGGGGGGGGGGTATTTCCTTTAGTTTGAGTGGTTTGGATGTGAATGGAGAAGAACCCCACAAAATATTGAGCAGTAGACTTGCAATCTAGAGAATCTAACATGTCTCATCTGGGTGGTGTTATTCAAATTATAGCTGAAGAACAATCATTTATAAAAATCATGATATTAACTGTTTAAGAGAAGTTGTCTATGGGTTTTATAAAGAGAAAGGATTTACCAGAGAGCATCTACAGAAAAAGTGTATCTGAGCCCTCATTGACCAGAAAACAAAGATATTGAAGATCTGAAGAAAAAACATAATAGCCAGTAAGTATACAGGGGATTGGGAGCAAATGGACTGAAATATTTCCATCTATCTATCTGTCAACTGTATCATCTCTATAGCTATCTATAATCTATCATTTATCTATCAACTGTCTGCCTTTATTATCTATGCTTTTATGTATCTATCATCAATATCATCAATCTACCATCTAGAATCTATCTCTTAATAACACTTCAGAAAACTTTAACAAATAATATAGATTTGTAAGTGATGATATGCCTAACTTTTGTATCATTATTGGGGAGAGATTATTTGGAAAGGAAATTTGTGGACTCTTCTGAATTCTACTAAAACCTCTTTAAGGATTATAAAAAAAAAAGAAATCATTTTGAGAATATGTTAACAGAGTGACTCTATCTTCATATAAATTGTATTTTACTGTTTTCTAATTTAATATAAAAAGTAATGAGAGCTTTATATATGACTTACCAACTTCTTTATAGCTATAAGTATGAACTGTTTGCTGCTAAGTATCATTTCAAACATGGACATTATAAATAGAAGGAGATCTCGAGAGGAAGCCAAAATTATTCAGTCCAACTAAACCCAACTGTGAGAATGACATGTATCATTTGTCTTCCTCATGTGGTTTAATGACAGCATGATAAAATAGAGAAGTGATCATATAAATTTCAAGTATTGCTATCCCTGGCAAATGTTAAATAACTCAGGTTAGGACAGAATAATACAGTCCAAGTGTGTGACCTGATAGCAACCAAAGCTTCAGCAGTGTTGCAAGCTTATACATATTCTTGGCCTTCATCCATTATGCATAGTCTATGGCTGTTTGTATTTATTTGACTCCACTTTTCTGTGTTTCTAGAAATAGATGGTTAAATGGTATGTTATTTTGCTTTTTTTAAAAAAAAAATTTAAACCCTAGTAATGATGGGTTCAACCACCTACGTATGTTGTTGTTATTGTTATTGTTGTTGTTGCTAGTATTTAAAATTTATTGACTTTTCAAATAACCCCATTAAAAAATGGGGCTCAGAGCTGAACAAAGAATTCTCACCTGAGGAATACCGAACGGCAGAGAAGCACCTGAAAAAATGTTCAACATCCTTAAATCATCAGGGAAATGCAAATCAAAACAACACTGAGATTCCACTTCACTCCAGTCAGAATGGCTAAGATCAAAAACTCAGGTGACAGCAGATGCTGGCAAGGATGTGGAGAAAGGGGAACACTCCTCCATTGTTGGTGGGATTGCAAGCTTGTACAACCACTCTGGAAATCAGTCTGGCGGTTCCTCAGAAAATTGGACATAGTACTACCGGAGGATCCCGCAATACCTCTCCTGGGCATATATCCAGAAGATGTCCCAACCGGTAAGAAGAACACATGCTCCACTATGTTCATAGCAGCCTTGTTTATAATAGCCAGAAGCTGGAAAGAACCCAGATGCGCCTCAACAGAGGAATGGATACAGAAAATGTGGTACATTTACACAATGGAATACTACTCAGCTATTAAAAAAATGAATTTATGAAATTCCTAGGCAAATGGATGGACCTGGAGGGTATCATCCTGAGTGAAGTAACCCAATCACAAAGGAACTCACACAATATGTACTCACTGATAAGTGGATAATAGCCCAGAAACTTAGGATACCCAAGATATAAGATACAACTTGCCAAACGCATGAAATTCAAGAAGAATGAAGACCAAAGTGTGGACACTTTACCCTTTCTTAGAAATGGGAACAAAACACCCATAGAAGGAGTTACAGTGACAAAATTTGGAGCTGTGATGAAAGGATGGACCATCTAGTGATTGCCATATGCAGGGATCCATCCCATAATCAGCTTCCAAATGCTGACACCATTGCATACACTAGCAAGATTTCACTGAAAGGACCCAGATATAGCTCTCTCTTGTGAGACTATGCCGGGGCCTAGCAAACACAGAAGTGGATGATCACAGTCAGCTATTGGATGGGTCACACGGCCCCTAATGGAGGAGCTAGAGAAATTAACCAAGGAGCTAAAGGGAAATGCAACCCTATAGGTGGAACAACAATATGAACTAACCAGTACCCGGGAGCTCTTGTCTTTAGCTGCATATGTATCAAAAGATGGCCTAGTCGGCCATCACTGCAAAGAGAGGCCCATTGGACTTGCAAACTTTATATGCCCCAGTACAGGGGAACGTCAGGGCCAAAAAGGGGGAGTGGGTGGGTAGGGGATTGAGGGGTGGGTATGGGGAACCTTTGGGATAGCATTGAAAATGTAAACTAGGAAAATACCTAATTAAAAAAAAGAAAGAAAGAAAGAAAGAAAGAAAGGAAGAAAGAAAGAAAGAAAGAAAAAGAAATCCCACAAGAAAAAAACCAAAACAAACAAACAAACAAACAAAAAAATTTAAACCCTAGTAATGATGGGTTCAACCACCTACGTATGTTGTTGTTATTGTTATTGTTGTTGTTACTAGTATTTAAAATTTATTGACTTTTCTTTCCCCATTTCTATTATTGAAAGGTATTTTGAAATAGAAACTACTGACAAATCACCTCATGAATCATTATATACCTCCCTTGAAATAGCCATTTATTCATGCATCTTTAAAAGGTATAGAGGAATACAAGATTTTAATATAAGACAGTAAGTACTAAAAGTGGAAATTGTTTAGGGACTTCAGATGAATGAAGGAGACAGACAGATAGATAAACACACACACACACACACACACACACACACACACACACACACACACACACTGAGAGAGGAAGAGAGAGAGAGAGAGAGGGGTGGGGGGATTTCTCTGAATTAACTTTGTTGTTGTTTGGTTTTGTTTGTTTTTTGTTTGTTTGTTTTTTTCAAGGCAGGGTTTCTCTGTGCAGCTCTGACTGTCCTGGAACTCACTCTGTAGACCAGGCTGGCCTTGAACTCAGTAATCCACCTGCCTCTGTCTCCCAAGTGCTGGGATTAAAGGCGTGAGCCACCACTGCCTGTAGTGAATTAACATTTTAACTGTGTATTTGAGTTAATTTAATTTTCAAATTTATCTATGTGAATCTGACTATGAGGAGTTTTTACTTCACTGAAACTAGATAAGTGAAAAACAATTTGAATTTATCACATTTTCTTATAAAATAGGGATCCAACCAACAAAGTCCCATATGCAAAATATGGCTGCTCTTTCATATCTTAATAAAATTTGAATTTAAATCAGGATACGATGGCAAGTGGGGAGGAAATGGTATTATTTTCAGTGTTTAATACATGAACTTCTAAATTACTTGAAGAAAGTCATCAACTTGAATCTAAGGGTAGGCACAGCACAAGTGTGCTAGTTTAACCATTCAAGTTAGATTCACAATTATTTTTGTGAGAAGTTAATATTCCAGTTTAATGATTTTTTCATCTTGTAGTATTTTAATGGTAAATGTTTCTGCAAATGTCAAAGGGTGGAGCTATGGGAAATGGTATTGCATAAGTGTTTATGTTATCTATTGAATTCTAATAAATTGATATGGCCTATTTCTTTGTTGTTAAGAATTATTTATTTTATTTTTTGAGATTATAGTAAAATCACACCATTTTCCCACTTTGGTTTCATCCCTCTAAGCCTTCCCTTATATAATCCTGCTTAATTTCCTTCAAATTCTTAGCATATTTTTCATTATTATTTTTAAATATCTTTATTTTTGTCCACATGTATTCTTAACAGCATAAATAATATTTTCACTTATAAACATATAGGCAAATAGTCTCCTTTTATTGAAAATATGTTCTTACACTCAGCATATCCTGACTCCAGTTTCCCCTCCCTGCACTCTTCACAGTATCATCTCCTTATTACCAAGAAACACTTTTCCTCTGTTTCCATTCAGAAAAGAAAAGGCCTCTAAAGGATAACTCCAAACATGACAAAACAAGAGATGTTACTGTTTATATAAGCTGATAGTGAACCTTTCTTCTTTTCATGAGTGATTATTGCCACGACTAGTCCTTTACAAGCTCAATAAGTAAGTTAACAACAGCTATTGTTAACTCATGATAGCAATAGCTGTGTTATGCATAAAAGATAGCAGATTTTTCCCTTATGTTTAAAAGTTTACATTCATTCTGCACAGGTATATTTTCAGGTATATTTTAAATTATTTTTAGATACCCCTAATGACATTGTTTAATTTATTTATTTTTCAGAAGGTTGTCATTGGCTTACAGGGAGGCTAATGATTTATCTGTGACAATTTTATATCTTTCCAATTTAATTTAAGTATTTACAACTTTTGTGTAAAATACGACTGCAAATGGTACTAAACTGACCATACTATCCACGTATTACCCAAATTGGATTTTTTGTTGTTGTTTTACTTTGTTTTTTATTGTTTGTTTGTTTGTTTTGTTTTTTGAGACAGGGTTTCTCTGTATAGCCCTGGCTGTTCTGGAACTCACTTTGTAGACCAGGCTGGCCTCGAACTCAGAAATCTGCCTGCCTCTGCCTCCCAAGTGCTGGAATTAAAGGTGTGCACGACCACCGTCCGGCTTTTATTTAGTTTTGTCTTTCCATAATTATTTTTTATTGCTTATTTTATTTACTTATATATTTTTTTAATTAGGTATTTTCATCGTTTACATTTTCAATGCTATCCCAAAAGTCCCCCATACCCCACCCCTCAATCCCCTACCCACCCACTCCCCCTTTTTGGCCCTGGCATTCCCCTGTACTGGGGCATATAAAGTTTGCAAGTCCAATGGGCCTCTCTTTGCAGTGATGGCCGACTAGGCCATCTCTTGATACATATGCAGCTAGAGTAAAGAGCTCCGGGGTACTGGGTAGTTCATATTGTTTGTTGTTCCATCTATAGGGTTGCAGTTCCCTTTAGCTCCTTGGGTAATTTCTCTAGCTCCTCCATTGGGGGCTGTGTGACCCATCCAATAGCTGACTGTGATCATCCACTTCTGTGTTTGCTAGGCCCCAGCATAGTCTCACAAGAGACAGCTATATCTGGGTCCTTTCAGCAAAATCTTGCTAGTGTATGCAATGGTGTAAGCGTTTGGAAGCTGATTATGGGGTGGGTCCCTGCATATGGCAAATTTCAAATGTTATTCTCGGTTTCCCCTCTGCAAGCCCCCATACCACTTCTTTCTATGAGGATGCTCTACCACCAACCCATACACTCCATCCTCATTGTCCTAGTCTTCCCCTATGCTGGGGCATTGAGCCTCTACAAGAACAAAGCCCCCTTCCCTTCCAATTGATGCTAGGTAAGGCTATATATGCAGCTGGAGCTAAGATTCCCTCCATGCATATGCTTTGGTTGGTGGTTTAACCACTGGGTTCTGGTTTGTTGCTACTGTTGTCCTTGCTATGGCATTACAAAACAATTCAGCTCCTTCAGCCATGCCCCTAAATCCTCAATAGTGGTCCCCGTGCTCAGTCTGATGGTCAGCTGCAAGCATCCACATCTGTATTGGTCAGGCTCTGGCAGAGCCTCTCAGGGGACAGCTATACAAGGTTCCTGTCAGCAAGTGCTTCTTGGCATCAGTAATAGTGTTTGAGTTTGATGTCAGCATATGGGATGGATCCCGGGGGGAGGAAGCCTCTGAATGGCATTTCCTTCAGTCTCTGTTCCACTCTTTGTTCCTGCATTTCCTTTAGACAGGAGCAATTCTGGGTTAATATTTTTGAGATAGGTGAGAGGAACCATTCCTCAACTAGGGACCATATCTCACCTCTGGATATTGTACAGGTTATCTCTCCTCTTTGTCGGGTATTTCAGCTAGTGTCATGCTCATTGGGTTCTGGAAGCCTCTTCCTTTCCTGGCATCTGGGACTTTCTGGTAGCTACACCCATTTCCCCAACTCCCATTGCTACATATCTCTGTTCAATTTCCTGACCCTCAGTACTTCACCTCTGGCTCCTCCCACACCTGCTCATGCCCTCCCTTTTCCCTTCCAGTCATCTCTTCCTCCAGGTCCATCCCTCTGTACCTCTACCTCCTGTGACTATTTTGTTCCCCTTTATAAGTAGGACTGTAACATCCACACTTTGGCCTTCCTTCCTTTTAAGCTTCATATGGCCTGTGGGTTGTATTCTGGCCATTTTATCAAAAGAAATCTACAGATTCAAAGCAATCCCCATCATTTTTTTTTACAGCAATAGAAAGAGCAATTCTCAAGTTCATCTAGAATAACAAAAAATTCAGGATAGAGAAAACTCCTCAACAATAAGAAATTCTGGGGGGAAATCATCGTCTCTGACCTCAAGCCTTACTGCAGAGCAGTAGTCATAAAAACTGCACAGTGTTGTAAGAGAGACAGATGGTAGATTATATGTGGCAGACCTGCAGCTAGGTCTTCATGTGGGTCCTGAACAACATGTGGGACTCTCTGAAAAGCTGTCACCAGTCTAAGGGGTATGTTCTTCTAGATGGGCTGCCTTTCTGGTCTCAATAGGAGAGGATGTGACTAGCTGTGTACAGAGATTTGGTATGCCAGGATTGAGGGATACCCACATGGGTTTCTGCCATCTCACAGAAGAAAGGGAGATGGGGAGGGATTGTGGAAAAGGGTGACTGGGAGGGAGGTCAGGAATCAGGATATAAAGTGAATAAACAAAATAGATTTAAAAAGAAAAGAAAGAAAAACTCATTGAGATGGCAAAAAAGTAAGTGTAACCAGAATGTATTATATCAAGTTGTATAAAATTATTAAGGATCACATTTAATCAAAGAATAATGAAATGGAAAAAAATGTTTGGATCTATATTTAGAAAAAAAATTAGTCTGTAGTCTTAAGTTTTGTATTCCTGTCAAGAAACACTTTGGAAAATTTTGGGTTTTTTTGATGGAATAAGTCAACAAGTTCTATTTTTGATTCTTTGAATTTCTGGGAGAATTCTGAAGATAAGCTCATTAGATACTTGGTAGTTAGGACATTTTTAAAAAATACTTTGTTGTGGCTAGGCATTGAACCAGTTGAAATATATAATATTATGGTTTAACTTTATTATACATTATGCATGTAGAACTTCATACTCTACTTTTAGATTTTTAAATTGTGGAGAATGCACTGTTTTAAGATGTGACTTTGTGATTTTTCTGGATTTCCATGCTGTTTGTTCTAAGGTCTACAGTTTCATCTCTAAATTTGTTAATTTGGATCCTATTCTTTTGTTTTATTTGTCTGAGGTCTGTTTTAATCATATTTTTATTTTATTTCAAAAATCCAACTCTGGTTCATTGACTATTTGTGTGGTTATATTTTTAGTTTCATTGATTACCATCCTTATCTTGATTATGAATTCCCATGAATATAGGGTTAGCAATTAGTACTACTATCATTTGTCTTTCCTTTTCCTAGATAATGATATTTAGTTATTTGCATTTTCATTAAATTCTAAAGTTTATAATATGTTTCTTGATTTTTTTTCAGTGTGTTGTTCTTTAGTATTCCTGAATTTGTATACTTTGACAGTTCTATTTGTTATAAATTTGATTTACTACATTATGATAACTATAATTCAAGCCATTACTTTAATTTGTATATTTATTTAGAATTTCTTTGTTTTATATGAGTAATTATGGAAGCCATTATATGGGATTTTGAGAGCAATGGTTATTCTTTTGTGTTTGGAGATATGTAGATATCTCTTGTCCATTTTAAAGGTGATGACAATTCCAATATTTCTTTTATTATTAATTTTTCACAGAATATTTATACACTAGAAATATTTATATACTAAGTCAATAAATATTATTGTTTGGGGCTAATCTATAGCATTTTATTGAATAATTTGTTTTTATGAATTGGTTATACTTGGTTTAGATACTTATATGATTATAATTTTAGTAGGTTCATGGTTAATTTTACCTTTGATGAGTATAATATTTTTATCACTTCTGACTTATTTAGTTATGCATATGTCTTGTCAAATATAAATCTATCTAAACCTATTCACTTCCTATTTGCATTTTTTGTTGTAGCTTTTTTTAATCCTCTTATAATGAAGTCATGTTTATCTTTAACAATGAAGCTTATGTGATAGGAACACGAAAAGTGAATCTTGTTTTCTGATTCTATCTGCTGATGTATCTTTTTGTTTGGAAATTAATGTTATTCATATTAATTTAATAGTTGAAAATAATAAGAATTCAGATCATGTGGCTGGACTTGATAATATTTTCTTATCTCTGTTCTTACTATCTGTCTTGTCTTGGTATTATTTAACTTGATTCTTGAGTATTATGGTCCCTTTATTTTATCATCCTCTGTAGAGCTATGCTAATACACAAACATTTCTTTAGTCTCGTTTTCTCTTGTGCAGAATTGTTATTTAATGACCAGTTATAATAGTTTCTAAGTAAAGTTTGTTGGTTGACACTTGAAATTTCTGAGAATTTAAAATACAACTTGTGAAGTTTTTGCCTTTTTAAAAATCAGACAATAAGCTCTTATTATCATTGACTACATTAATAGGTGACTTGCCCCCATCCTCTTTTTTGTCAGTAGTCTTCAATACTTGTAATAATTTTCCCCTTGCTAAGATGCCATGAAGAAAAGCAACTTATAGAAGAAATTGGTTTATTTTATCTTAAAATATCATACAAGATGTGTTCCATATGGAAGTGAAACCATATCACGCAAGAGTACTCAGACTACTTTACGTCTACACCATGAATCATAAAGGAGAGATTTTAAGACTTTAAATCCCATCCTTTGGCATGTACCTCCTCTAGTAAGGTTTCATTTGCCAAAAAATTCATAAATGTCCAAAGAAGCACCTGCAAATTAAGAAAGAGTCAAATTAAAATTTCCTAGATGGCTTTCCTTTTCTAGCTTCAATGCCTGCACAACATTTCTCTCTTAAACAATTCACTCCCTTTATAAAACTCCACCTGGAAGATGGATGATAGATAGCTCTGTCATCTCCAACAACTTGAAATTCTATGCAATCAAACTTTCAATTTAAAGATCAATTAAATAGGTGTTCAGAGCTTTCTCATAAATATCCTAGTCTTGCCATAAGTTACCTGGCTCACAAGATTCCAAAACCATAGGAAAAAAAAAAAAAAAAAACCCATGACCTCTCTCAATCTTGCATCATCCCTGCCTCCAAATTCAGGGAATCCTCATAAATTGGTGCTCTATTCAATATTTAATTATAGTTTTGAGTAAAAATTTGATACTCAGGTCAATTTTTTCTCACTATTTTAAATACATGTTGGGTTTACTTCCAATAATCCTTAGAATGAAAATATGTGGAAATTAATTTAGTGTTCTTATAAAGGATTGCTTTTTATTTAAATCACTGAAAGTACCTTATATAGCGTATCTGTTTAGAGTAACAAAAAAAACAAAACAAAACAAAACAAAAAAACCAAAAAACAAAAAACAAAAAACAAACAAACAAACAAAAAATAACCCTTGGACATTCTGTGCTACTGTTAAATTTTTTCTTATGTACTGCAATGTTAGTATAGACTTAAGCCAAATAGTCAAATAGTTAAGAAGTGAGTTGAATCTTATAATAGTATACCTATAAGCTGGGGTAATTAATATTTATTCACCTATGAACATTGTATAGAGATTACATAATATAAAAGATTGCTACTGTCATAATTTCTATTTCTTTCTTTTTCATTTTTTGTCATAATTTTTTTCAATTCTTTAAAGCTAATTTTTTTAATCTGCTGTCATAAATTATTTCAAAGATGCATTTATTACTTTGCATGTTTGAATTGAAGTCTTAGAAAAACATGGAGGAAAAATTCTTCCCTATTGTTTACGGCCTTTGGGAAGGAAGAATGACTCCAGTTCGTATTCCTTTCAATTGATTACCTTTTTTCAAGTATTCAGAAGAAATAGGTATTAAGTTCTGTCCTAAGACATTTTATAATCATTTATGAAATATTATTAAAAACTGATAATTAAAGAAAAACAGCAACTGAAATAATTGTGTAGTCTGTGGTTATATCCCAATCCTAGTACATTTGTGGAGCATGAATCAAGTGCTGAGTTCCATCCCTTCTTTTAGATTAAACACAAAATGATTTCTAAAGAAATATTTGGTTATGTTTTGCTACTATTGACAAAAGAACTGAGTTTCCTTACTACCTATAAAATGATGATTTAAATTTTGTCATTTTATTTATTATTCTTTACATACAAACTACAGATACCAATAGTTTTCTATAAATACATACTGATTGTTTACTTAAGTATCAAGTGTCACACAAGAGTAGTTTTCTATGTGTAGAAGAGGTTCAGTAAATAATCTTGCAGTCTATCCTGATAGTGAGAGATGCATCTAAACTAGAATTCAAGGTATTAAATCTCAAGTCTCTAGTTGAGGATTCTCATTTTAACTTATAAAGTGCAAGTCCCATAGTATTTTGTTTGCACTATTAACATGTTCTTCATTTTATTTGAGTATGAGACAAAATATTTTTCTTCAGTATTAAATATAGCAAATTGTGTTGTGTTCAAATTAACATCATGAACAAGTTAATTTAATGACATATAGGCACACATATTTGACGTGATACTTTGTGATGTTCCTCTGCACTATATAGAATATTTTAAATTAGGTATAAATATTCTTTACATGGATCATATAGCATATTTTGAAACTGTATTGAATGTTAACTATTGTGCATATGATTACCTTACATTCTGATATTTTGTATTTAATGAAAGTGTGTATCATAACACACTGAAAAGTACTTACTTTATATCATTTCCAAACCTTTGAAATCTCATAAACAAAAATTTGCTTACAATTTTGCAACACACTCCTTTAATAGCAAATTTGAAATAAAAATATTAGGTCTTTACATCTTCCCATATTACTTTAATGTAACTCCTCTCATGTTTCATTACAGCAGTAGATTGACTATAAATTATGGAATACAAGTGTATTTTATAATGTTCAATGCAGGTGTCACCTTTTTGCTATGAAAAATTAAGAATAATTCTGCCGTACCAAGCTCTCAATATTTTGCAAAAGCACTTTGACCTCACCCTGGCATTCCCCTATACTGGGACATAGAACCTACACAGGACCTTACTATTTATACTCAAAAGGTTGTTTGTTCAAAACAAAAGGAGACTTACCTGTATCTGTGAAAATGAATTAACATACCCCAAAGTAATGTCTATGCAAACCTTTAGTTAATTATAATTTGTGTAAGTCTGTATTTTAATAGTCATTAGTGTATCACACTTACCCAAACATTTTATCGATCTTCATACAAGAAAAAGCTGTTAGGATTCTTGCTCTGACATGTCAAGAGTAAGTCTAAAGAGCATTGCTTACTAAAAAACATTTGAAATTCCATTCCATCTCTCCTAATGGTTTGCCCTGCTTTTGCTTTTTCCAACACATAGATATCCCAAGTGACAAAAGAAATGAAATATAAAAGCATGAATGATATGTGTGGACATCATACTTGTCATAAGCATTTATTATCATCTTCTCATAAGAAAAGCAATATATATTTGTTCCATGAAGAATTTCTCCCGAGATAAATTGTATGGAATGAAAACTGTTTGATGGTAGCAATTATTTTTAAATTCTTTAGTACTTCACCCATCTCGGTTTCATTAGTTTTGTATGAGTCATGCTAGAGTTGTTTTTAAAATATGATAACATTGTGATAGAGGTGATTTAAGTTCTGCAGTAGCATATGGGAACAGGGAGGCAACCATAGATTTTACTAGTTGATTAGAACCTGTAGCTCAGTGATAAAAGCTTCCAAATTTCTAGTTAAAAGATTTTAGTTGCTGCTCCCATGAAGACTCCATATCCTGATCCATCCTAGAGGACTCTCTGCACTCAGAGCAGTTGGTAAGAACTCCCTTGCCCCCAGGTCCCAGAGCTGCTTCTGGGAGCCTGTTGAACTCCGGACCCATCACCCACCAACCCCCCTCCCTCCTGAATATCACTCCCCTTCCATCCATTCCACTCCTTCCACCCAGTCCTTGCTGATGGAGCAGACCCTTAGTTGGTCTGATCCCATGAAGTCTCCATATCCTGATCCATCCTAGAGGACCTGCTGTACTCAAAGCAGTTGTCTGAGGGCCTCCCAGGAGATTTACTTCAGCCAGGGCAACAGACAAGCAGCTTCTCTCCCCCTGTAAAGAGTCCCCAGATGTAAAGCCACCCAGGTGGTCTGATACAGCCAGGGCCAGAGGCCTACCAGGAGACATGAAGCAACCTAGAATCAAAAGAGGCAGAATTTAAAACTTCACCCAGACCAACGAATACCTGGGATATCCAGATGACAAAAGGCAAGCACAGTACCATGAGCAACAGAAGCCCAAGTATGTGGACATCATCATAACACAGTTCTCCCAACAGAGCAAGCCCTGAATACACCAACACACATGAAAATTATGAATCTGTCCTAAAACCCTAGCTCATGAAGATAATAGAGTCCTTTAAGGAGAATATCAATAACTCCCTGAAAATAATAGAGGAAAACACAGGTAAACAGTTGAAGGAATTGAATAAAGCAATCCAAAACCTAAAAGTTGAAGTAGAAAAAGTAAAGAAAACACAAATGTAGTCAAACCTGGAAAAGGAAAACATAGGAAAGAGATAAAGAAATACATATGTAAGTATTACCAACAGAATACAAGAGATAGAAGAGAGAAACTCAGGTGTAGAAGATATGGTAGAGGAGATTGACAGAACTGTCAAAGAAAAAAAAATTCTCAACTCAAAGCATCCAGGAAATTCAGGACACAATTAAAAGACCAAATCTAAGAATAACCAGAATAGAGAAGAACAAAGAATCCCAGCTCAAAGGATCTGAAAATATCTTCAACAAAATCATAGAAGAAAACTTCCCAAACTTAAAGAAAGAGATTGCCATAAAGGTGCAAGAAGTATATAGAATGCCAAATAAATGGTATCAGAAAAGAAAACAGTCTTGTCACACAATTACCGAAACACTAATTTCACAGAGCAAAGAAAGAATATTAAAAGCTACAAGGGAACATAAAAAGTATACCTATCAAAATTGCAGCAGACTTCTCAACAGAGACTATGAAACCCAGAAGAGTTTGTTTAGAAGTCATGAAGACTCTAAGAGAATACAAATGCCAGCACAGGCTACTATACCCAGCAAAACTCTCAATCAACATAGATGGAGAAACCAAAATATTTCTGGACAAAACCAAATTATCAACCAAAAGCTACCAAGCATGATGAAGAAGGACACTTCATATTCATCAAGGGAATAGTCCACCAAGAGATAGTCTCAATTCTGAACATCTATGCCTCAAGTGCAAAAGCACCAAATTCATAAAGGAAACTTTACTTAAAATCAAAACACACATTGAACCCCACACAATAATAGTGGGAGATTTCAACACCCCACTCTCACCAATGGGCAGGTCATTGAAACAGAAACTAAACAGATACACAGTGAAACTAAGAGAGGCTATGAACCAAATGGGTTTAGCAGATATCTACAGATTATTTCACCCTAAAAAAAAATGCACCTTCTTCTTAGCACCTTATGGTACCTTCTCCAAAATTGGCCATATAAATGGTCACAAAACAACCCTTAACAGATACAAGGAGATTGAAATAATACCAGGCATCCTATCAGATCACCATGGCCTAAAGCTGGTTTCAATAACAGCAAAAACTACAGAAAGCCCACATACATGTAGAAACTGAACAATTCTCTACTCAATGACAACATGGTCATGGGAAAAAATAAAGAAAGAAATTAAAGACTTCCTGGAATTTAATGAAAAGTTGACACATCATACCCAAACTTATAGGACACAATGATAGAGGTGCTAAGAGGAAAGTTGATAGCACTAAATGCCTTAGTAAAGAAACTGGAGAGATCTTACACTAACAACTTAACAGGACACCTGAGAGCTCTAGAAGAAAAAGAAGCAAACTCATCCCAAAGGAGTAGATGGAAGGAAATAGTCAAACTCAGGGCCAAAGTCTACTAAATAGAAACAAAGAAAATAATACAATGAATCAGCAAAACCTAAAGCTGGTTCTTTGAGAGAATCAACATGGTAGATAAATCCCTAGCCAACCTAAGGGTCGAGAGTAAGTATACACATTAATAAAATCAGAAATGAAAAGGGAGATATAACAACAGAAATGGAGCAAAGTCAAAAAAATCATCAGATCCTACTATAAAAGCCTATACCCAACAAAACTGGAAAATCTACATGAAATGGATGGTTTTCTAAAACAGATGCCTCATACCAAAGTTAAATCAAGAGCAGGTAAGATATCTAAATAGACCAATATCACACAAGAAAATAGAAAAAGTCATTAAAAACCTCCCAACCAAAAAAGGCTTAGGGCCAGATGGATTTAGTGCAGAATTCTACCAGATGTTCAAAGAAGATCTGATATCAATTTTCCTCAAACCATTCCAAAGAATAGAAACAGAAGGAATACAACCTAACTCATTCTATGAAGCCATAATTACTCTGATACGTAAACCACACAAGGACTGAAACAAAACAAGAACACTTTAGACCAATCCTGCTTATGAATATTGATACAAAACTACTCAATAAAATTCTTCCTAACCAAACCCAAGATCACATCAAAACCATCATTTACCATGATCAAGTAGGCTTCATACAAGGAATGCAAGGTTGGTTTAATATACAAAAATCCATTAATGTAATCCACTATATCAACAAACTCAAAGAAAAAAAATCACATGATCATCTCCTTAGATGCAGAAGAAACATTTAACAAACTAGAACACCCCTTCATATTAAAAGTATTGGATAGATCAGGAATTCAAGGCCCATATAGTAAAAGCAGGTTATTGCAAACCAAGAGCCAATATCAAATTAAATGAAATCCCACTGAAGTCAAGGAAAAGACAAGGATGCCTACTTTCCCCATATCTATTCAATATAGTACTCAAAGTGCTCGCTAGAACAATAAGAAAACAAAACAGATCAAGGAGAGAGAAGTTGGTAAAGAATAAATAAAGGTATCACTTTTTGAAGATGATATGATAGCATACATACATGACCCCAAGAATTCTACCAGAGAACTTCTCCAGTTGATAAACAACTTCAGCAAAGTGGTTGGCTATAAAATTAATTCAACTAAATCAGTAGCTTTCCTTTATAAAAAGGATAAACAGGCTGAGAAAGAAATTAGGAAAACAATTCAGGTCACAATAGCCACAAATGATATGAAATGTCTTGGGGTAACACTAACCAAAGAAGTGAAAGGCCTGTATGACAAGAATTTCAAGTCTCTCAAGACAGAAATGGAAGAACTCAGAAAATGGAGGGATCTCCCATGCTCATGGATTGGCAGAAATAACATAGTAAAAATGGTCATCCTAGTAAAGGCAATCTACAAATTCAGTGCAATTCCATCAAAATCCCAAAACAATTCTTCAAAGACACAGAAAGAGCAATTCTCGAATTCATCTGGAAAGACAAAAAATAGAACAGTGAAAACAATTCTTAACAATAAAAGAACAGCTGGAGGAATCATCATCCCTGTCCTCAAGATTTACTACAGAGCAATAGTGACAAAAACTCCATGGTATTCATACAGAGACAGACACGTTTATCAATGGAATAGAATTGAATACCATAGAAATAAAAGTGTGTGGTTTATTTAGAAATAAATAAACATTTAGGGTCATTTGATCTTTGACAAAAATATACAATGAAAAAAAAAAAAAGAAAGCAGCTTCAATAAATGGTGCTGGACTAACTGGCTGGATGAATGTAGAAGAATGAAAATAGACCCATATTTGTCACCTTGTACAAAGGCCAAGTCCAAGTGGATTAATGACTTCAACATAAAACCAGATACACTGAATCTAGTGGAAGAAAAAGTGAGAAAGAACCTTGAACTCATTGGCACATAGGAAAAATTTCCTCAACAGAACTCCAATGGCTCATGCTCTAAGATCAAGAATTGGTAAATAGAACCACATAATACTCTAAAGCTTCTGTAAGGCAAAGGGCATAGTCAATAACACAAATCGTCAACCTACAGATTGGAAAAAAATCTTCACTAAACCCAAATCTGATAGAGTGCTAATATCCAAAATATATAAAGAACTCATGTTAACCATCAAAAAAAACCAAACAACCCAATCAAAAATGGGGTATAGAACTAAACTGAGAATTCAAAACCGAGGAATCTCTAATGGCTGAGAAGCACCTAAAGAAATGTTCAAAGTCCTTAGTGATCACAAAAATGCAAATCAAAACCACTCTGAGCTGGACATGGTGGTGCACACCTTTAATCCCAGCACTCGGGAGGCAGGGGCAGTCAGATTTCTGAGTTCAAGGCCATTCTGATCTACAAAGTGAGTTCCAGGACAGCTAGAGCTATACAGAGAAACCCTGTCTCAAAAAACTCAAAAACAAAACAAAACAAAACAAAACAAAACAAAACAAAACAAAACAAAACAAAACAAAACAAAACAAAACAAAACAAAACCAACCCAGATTCCACCTTACACCGATCAGAATGGCTAATATCAAAACTGTAGGTGAAAACATGTGTTGGAGAGGATGTGGAGAAAGAAGAACACTCCTAGATTTCTGGTGGGGTTGCAAACTCTTACAACCACTCTGGAAATCAATCTGGAGTTTCCTCAGAAAGTGATACTGTCAAAAAAAAAATCAAATTACAATACTTTAACAATATCCATCAAAACCCCAACACAGTTCTTCAAAGACACAGAAAGAGGAATTCTCAAATTCATCTGGAAAGGCAAAAACAAAACAAAAAATCAGAATAATGAAAACCATTCTTAACAATATAAGATCAGCAGGGAGAATCACCATCCGTGACCTCAAGCCTCAAGCTTTACTACAGAGCAATAGTGATAAAAACTGCATGGGTTTGGTGCAGAGACAGACAAGTCAATCTATGGAATAGAATTGAAGACACAGAAATAAAACCACACACTTATGGACACTAATCTTTGACAAAGATGCCAAAGATATTTAATGAAAAAAAAAGAAAGCATTTACAATAAATGGTTCTTGACTAACTGGCCAGTTTTATGTAGAAAAATGAAAATAGACCCTTATATGTCACTGAGTACAAAGCTCAAGTCCATATGGATCAAGGACCTCAATCTAAAACCAAATAAACTGAATCTAATAGAAGAAAAGTTTGGAAAGAGCCTTGAACTCATTGGCACAGGGTGAAATTTCCTACACAGAACTCCAGTGGTTCATTCTCTAAGATCAAGGGTTGATAAATGGCACCTTATGAAGCTGGAAAGTTTCTATAAGGCAAAGGACCTAGTCAAGTAGACAAATTGGTAACATACAGTTTGGGGGAAAAAAAATCTTCACTAACCCCACATCAGATAGAGGGCTAATATCCAAAATATATAAAAAACTCAAGAAGAAGCTAACCATCAAAAAAAAAAAAAAAAAGAAAGAAAAAGAAAAAAAAAAAAACCAAAAAACCCAGTCAAAAAATGGGGTATAGAATTAAACTGAGAGTTCATAACAGAGGAATCTCAAATTGCTCTGATACACCTAACAAAGTGGTCAAATTGCCTAGATATCAGAGAAATGCAAATCAAAACAATCCTGAGATTCCACCAATCAGAATGGCTAAGATGAAAACCTCAGGTGACAATATATGTTGACAATGATGTGGAGAAAGAGGAACACTCCTCCACTGCTGGTGGGATAGCAATCTTATACAACCACTCTGGGAATCATTCTGGAGGTTCCTCAGAAAATTAGAAATTGATCTACCTGAAGTCCCAGCTATACCACTCTTGGGAATATACCCAAAAGATGCCCTACCATGTCACAGGGGTATGTGTTCTAATGTGTTCATAGCAGCCTTATTTGTGACAGCCAGAAGCTGGAAAACAAAAACCTAGATGCCCCATGACAGAAGAATGGATACAAAAATTGTGTTTCATTTACACAATGGAATACTAGTCAGCTATTAAGAATGAGCACATCTTGAATTTTGCAGTCAAATGAATGGAACAAGAAAATGTCATCCTGAGTGAGGTAATTCAGACCCAAAGGACATGAATGGTATATACTCACTAATAAGTGGATGTTAGCCAAAAAAAAAAAAAAAATACAAAAAACAAAATACCCAAGATACAGCCCACAGAACTTAAAAAGTTCAACAAGCTGAAGTGCCCAAGTGAGGATGTCTCAGTCCCACTTGAGAGAGAGAATTGTAAAATAATGTACATTTTATATTAGTGTGAATATTTTCAACAAATATAATAAATAACATGTTGTCCTCAAGGGAGCCCTCATCTACTATTGCATTCTGCTCTTTTTTATTGACTTTTTCACTTGTTTAAATTAGATATTTTCTTCATTTACATTTCAAATGCTATCCCAAAAGTCCTCTATACCATCCCTCCACCCTGCTCCCTAACTCATACACTTCTGCCTCCTGGCCCTGGCATTCCCTGTACTGGGGCATATAATCTTCCCAAGACCAAGGGCCTCTCCTTCCAGTGATGGTCGACTAGGCTATCCTCTGCTAAATATGCAGCTAAAGACATGAAATCTGGGGGTACTGGTTAATTCATATTGTTGTTTCTTCTACAGGGTTGCAGAACCCTTTAGCTCCTTGGGTACTTTCTCTAGCTCCTCCATTGGGGGCCCTGTGTTCCATCCTATAGATGACTGTGAGCGTCCAATTTTGTATTTGCCAGGCACTGGCATAGCCTCACAAGAGACAGCTATATCAGGGTCCTTTCAGCAAAATCTTACCAGCATATGCAATAGTGTCTGGGTTTAGTGGCTGTTTAATAGGATGGATCCCTGGGTGGAGCAGTTTCTGGATGGTCCATCCTTCAGTCTCAGCTCCAGATTTTGTCTCTGTAACTCATTCTATTGGTATTTTGTTCCCCATTCTAAGAAGGAGAGAAGTATCCACACTTTGCTCTTTCTCTTCTTGGGTTTCACGTGTTTTGTCAATTGTATCTTGGGTATTCCAAGTTTCTGGGTTAATATCCACTTATCAGTGATTGCATATCATGTGAGTTCTTTGTGATCACGTTACCTCACTCAGGATGATATCTTTCAGATCCATCCATTTTCCTAAGAATTTCATAAATTCATTGTTTTTAATAGCTGAGTAGCACTCCATTGTGTAAATGTACCACATTTTCTGTATCCACTCCTCTGTTGAGGGACATCTGGGTTCTTTCCAGCACTTTTTGAGAAGGACCAAACAATCTGCTTTCAAAGGATCAAGTCAGCCTTTCAGTTTTGCAGATACTTAGCACATAATCTAGCTTGTATATTATTGACTACACAAATATATTAGTTTGACAACAGTGTTTTATTTTCTTGCCCACAGTACCCTATTATAAAACCAAAGTGTAATCTCAGATACTACAAAAAAATGTGCTTATGGTAGATCTTACTGTCAGGTGAGAGACTTGGTACTCAGTGGAAAATGTTAAGCAAACCCTTTTCTCTTGGTAAAGGCAGAAATAAACTTTACTATTTCTACTATCAAGTACATGAATCTTTTTTTGTCAGAAGGAAACACTATTTTATGTCAAAATGATTTGTACCACATTTGAAAATATAAACAAGAACAGTAGTATGTGTCTATAGTTTGTTGTGAAGCTATGAGAAACAAGTGAATCACAGATTTTCATTTAAATCCTTATGCCTATCTACCAATCATCTATCACCTATCTATCATCTGTCTATTTATCATCTATCATGAATCTAACCATGAATCATTATCTATCATCTATCTGTCAATCTATTACCAATTTAATGACCTATCATCTATTGCCTATCAATCTGTATATCTATCTCTATATATCATATATTCTACTCATCTAGCATCTATCATTTATGTATGTATCACCTATCTTATATACATACCTATCTATATACATATATGTATGAATTACTTACCTATCATCTGTGTGTCTATATTTCTAGCATGTATTAATCATCTACCTGAGAGCTTTTATTTGCATCTGTTTGGATGCAATAATTTATAATTTCTTTTCTTGTACAGAAAGGTAAATCATGAAATATAATTGAATATAATTATATACATCAAGTAAGATCAGCCTCCCCATGTTTACTGTTGCTTTTGCTAGATCCTAGCTGATATGTCAGTCCTCCATAAAAATTTTAAAAGCATCATCTCTGTATTGCTCACTTTGCTACCCCTGAAAATATTAAGAATTGGACTGGTAGATAGCTAATGCTATAGGGTCATTTGTAAAGAAAAACTAAGAATTTTCTAATTTAAAAATATTATCAATAAAGATTCTCTACTACATTTAAATATCAATGTGTGTGCATTTACTTATATTTCCTTAGATTTACTTTGTAATTATTATGAAACTAAAAATATTATATCTTAATTTTTATATCCTGGATTCTAGTAATTAATATGCCAAAGTATAACTAAATTTACTTATTTCTTTAATATCTATCTGTGATGATATTCTTGGTTGTCTGCTGTGACACACCTGGAATGACCAACATTCCATAAATAAAGAACATACCTGGGAGAAAGTTAGACCTTCAGGCAGTAAGATATACCTTTAAACTGGACAACACCTTCTTTTGGAAGACTATATAAAGACATGGAAGATTGAAGCTTTTGCTCTTTACTTGCTTGCTCTACCCTTGCTAGCAAGCTTATTCTGCCACTAGCCTTAGAATCTACTTCTTTGGAATTTCAGAAGCTACTAAAGACCAGCTGAATTGCCCAGTCTTGTGGAGTGGGCAGGTTGTAGGAGCTTGGAGTTTCAGTTCATGGCTCAGCATTTTTATATTAGTAGTTGGATCATAGCCTGCTACTGACAGTAGTAAATCACACACACACACACACACAGAGAGAGAGAGAAAGAGAGAGAACAAAATTCATTCTATAAATTCTGCTACTCTAGAGAACCCTAAATAATATGCCTTCTTATGCTAACTTTCATTATTTGTATCCAAATACTTATGGATATTTACATGCATCAACCTATGTCTAAAATTGACTGGTTCTTTTCTTCTTTGTTTTTAATTTGAAAGCTTTCTTATTTGTTCTTGACTTTGTAACTTGCACGAATGTTCTGTTCAATGTGGAAGAAAATAGTTTTTGCTGAATCATATATTCCTGACTTTAAAAAAATCACGTCAATATCCTTATTCATTAATTGATTTTAATATTTTAATAAATAACCTTCTGTAACATAGATAAATCACCTCTTATAATTCCAGAAGTATATTTTGTTATGCTGGCTTTACACCAACTGTATGTGCATTTGTTTAAATGTAAGTAGGCATTATCAATGTGTCCTGTGATCTCTTGTGAATCTATAGTGCTTAGAAGAGCATTGGCATAAAAAATGAACAAGAACATTTCTTATTGACCTGAACATTAGCTATGTGCATTCTTTCATTTATTTTAAAAAAGCACATAGTACTGTGCATTAGCTAATATACTGATTACCAGAAAATATTTTTTATTAAAAAACATTTCTCTCAGGAACCAAATCATAACAGTATAGAAAACATTGGTGTGTCCATAAAATTGGTACGAAGAATTTAGCTAAAATTATCCCTTGGGTAAAGCAACTGTATTTTATTTTTTTCTTTTCTGCTTTCAGAGCTGAAAAAAAAAGGCTCTATGCTATTGCATACAAAATAGGAATATATATTCAAAAGCCTCTCCACGTTTCTATTTCAAACCAATGCATGAAAAATGGGAATGTAGGATTAATTCAAGGTCTGGCACTTAATCAATTTTCTGGAAGACATGTTACTCATATCTTCTATATTGTCTTTTTGGGGGAAGTCACTGATATATTAGCTTAAAGATACAGGGTTAAATTGCCTTTAACACATAGTCTCAGCTTAAAATGACTGGTTTCTTCTAGAAAAGCATTGTTTGCTTTTTAAGTGGAAGAAAATGCCTTAAATTTATTTCCTCCATTAATAAATTTTACTGCTTATCTTTTGAATTGCAAATTATACTCCTTGTGTCTTTCCAAATAGTGTTTTAAGATTCCAGAATTGGCACCACTTTTGCTGCCTGGAAATCAGGGTCCCAGTCCACATGAGCACAAACTATGTCTTAACTAAGTGACCCTAAAACTCTGGCTTCTTCTATGGCATTTGACTTCATTGCTCAGTAATCTTGGATGGGTGTTGATTCCAGCTTGGTCAGGTAGGCTTCATTGGAGCAATGGATAGTGATTAAAGTAGAGACTCACGATGGCTCAAAGCTAAATATAAGAGCCCATGAGTTTGCAGCCATAGATGGGATATGTTTATCATTCTGCCATCACTATACCACCATCCTCAAGGCTTGGAGAATACTACAACAGAGGTGACAGAAAGAATACAAGAGCTGAAAGTCAGTGAGGAGGACTCTAGAATGCTGTATTTTGATCAAGGAATGGCTTTTACACATTTGAAATGATATCATCTGTGGTTTCCTTCAAAAGAACAAATCAGTTAAAAATCACAGTATAGAGGTGAAATGGCTTCTGAGTTTCCTCTGATAGCTGAAAGACTTTTGGAAATTGATGATTGCTTGAAGAATAATAATTATCTTTCTTTCTCATGTAGCCACTGGTAGATTTACCAAATCTCAGTGGATGACACAACACCAGGCACATATGAAATACACTAGTTAAACTTAATGGGTTAAAAATTAGTTAAACATTAATTAGTTATTTTATTAATTAAGGAGGACATGCTGTTTGGAGAAAAATGTAGTGGGGGAGGAGTTCTGGGCTCAGGTGGGGAGGATGTTAGTTGCAGATATGATTAGGATATATTACATAAATTCATAAAATATTCAGGGAATAAATAACAACAAAAGGAAAGTCTTCTAAATGATTATCTGCTGTGTCACAAATGCACAATCCTTAAAATATTTATTATTTAATCTGGCCATATGATTGCATTTATGAGTTTTTTTTACTTGATATTAGTCTCTAAAACCTGTACATGAAAGATGTATCAGGCAGAAGTTAGATTTTTCATGTGTTATTGCAAGGAATTTCACAATATGCCTGTATATGAAGACACAAGCTTTCTAAAATTTTCTTTTAGACATACTAATGCTGAGAAAAGTGTTTGTAATTTGTTTTTTCTAAATTGCTAATGCAGAGTATTTGATCACATTATGAACCTCAAGATTGTGTTATTTACTGAAAAACAAACAAACAATTTCTAGTTGTGGTATGGCTCAGAATTTAGCATACACCTTTAGTCTCTCTGGTGTGAACAGACACACTTACACACTTTTAATCACAATGTAGATAAAGTTAATTTTTAGAAGAAAGCACCCATGTTTGAAAGTAGTGCCTATTTGAGTACTAGACAGAGTGATAAAACAGAAAGATTTGAGAAAAGAAAATATTCCGCACTCTAACAAGAAAATTGAGGAAAGGGAATCTATTTAAAGGGCAGTATGGAAAGATGAAAGAGGCAGTTTAATAGGGAGAGTTAAACAGAGCCAGATTGAGGAGAGAGCAACTTAAGCACAGGTGAAGATAGATTAAGCCAGAATGAGAAGGAGTCAGAACATTAGAAAAGATTACAAAAAGTTAGTTTGAGGACAAGCAGCAAAACAGAATCTGAGAGAAACTAGATGGAATCAGTCAGCTTGAAGAGGATCTTTAAGCATGCCATAAGTGGGAATTATCTAGAGTTGCTAAATATCATAACATCAATGAATGTAGTTTTAATAAGCATTTCTGGGGTGTGTGTGTGTGTGTGTGTGTGTGTGTGTGTCTGTGTGTCTGTGTGTCTGTGTGTCTGTGTGTGTGTGTTTAAGCTAAGAAAGATATGTGAAGACTGAGTAACAACTTTGTAGGGTCTAGTTGGTAGAGTGATCAAGGTCAGGCTGCCAACATTGCACACTGTAGACCTTTTATACTGTGTCAGCTCACTGATATGTAAATAAAATTAGCTGAAACATAAAAATAAAATAATTAAATAAAAAAAGAGGATTTGAGCCATTAGAACTAAGTTAAAGCAGCCATTCAAAGTGCAGAAAAGAACAAGAAAAGGGGAGTTTTTCAGAGGCTAAGTATCAGAAGCTGAAAACATTCTAACATTATGGATGCTAGAAGCTACCAGGAATAGGCCTTGCTTAGCAGATGGGTGGCAGTATGTAAAAATTAAATATTTAATAAACAAATGTTGGCAGCTGGTTTGTGTTCCCCAATGAAGGACAACACACACAGCCTTTACATCTTAATATGCCTAAAAGAACACAAGAGCTGGGCCACATCTTAAATTCCACTACTGCCCGCAGATAATTCTGAGCTACGAGTTACTAAATTCTGTTGTCTATCTTGACTGCCGAAAACCCTTTTGAACAGCCAGCCCTCTGGACCACACTCTCCGAGCTCTTACACTGGTGACCATGTCTCTCTGTCTTCCACTCTTCTCAGGCATAACATCTCTTCTCTACTCCGCACTGTCCTGGCATGGTAGATCTCCCTCCTTCTTCCTCCTCCTCCCAGTTCCAAGCCCAAGAATACTAAAATCCCTTCTGTCTGTCTTCTCCAGCTATTGGCTGTTGATTTTATTTACCTACCAGAACCAAATGGAGACCTGTTCCCAGGAGCTATGTGCAGACATTCTCATGTAATCAGTTTTTTGGGGAAGATAATTAGTGTTAGAATAAAAGCAGCTACAGCAGTAAACCTCCAAGATGACAATCACTTCAGGGGATTATAAGATACTTTTACAAATTGCATCTACTTATCAGAAGATAAAATATATGATTTTATTGTAATGTTCAGAATAACAAATCTGACTTCTGGAGGTGAAAGTTATTAACAAAAAAGGAATTAGGCTACTTAGATATCGATTTCACTTCAGTTACTTATTACTTTTTTTGAGTTGTTACTCTTCTTTGTTGATATATTTTTTACTTCCTCTGGGAGGAATTTTAATGTCTACTGATGATTCATTAAGGTCACATCAGTGAAAAATAATTACTTTTTATTAACATTGCTTACATCAATACAACCAGAATATACATGCCATCACTTTTTCTTAAATAGTGTGTGTGTGTGTGTGTGTGTGTGTGTGTGTGTGTATTATGACAACTGATGATGTAAGAACTCTACCTGTTTTTTTTTAATCTTACTTTAAGAGTTAGTACACATTTGAAAATGCACAAGAACCAGCCCATATGAATGACATTTCAAGCCATTCATCCTTAATGTGATATCTGTGTGTGTGTGTGTGTGTGTGTGTGTGTGTGTGTGTGTGTGCATTCTAATCTGTGATCCTTTTGTTGCCTTCTCTAGGGTTCCAATCTCCTCCCACAGTCACCTACTTCTACCCCTCCTCCTGGTGCTTGGTCTTTGTGTTTGTATTTCGTAGTTTCTTATAAAAGTTGTTGTCAATACGAGGGTAGGCTATGCAGGCCTGTTTTCTGTTTTGTTTGGTGTGTTGGCTAGACATAGTCTATTTCAAGGCACATCAAGCTTGCTGTAGTCCATGGTCACTGGTAAGAACTTGGAAGGTTAATATGGAGAAATAGATAGCATCCTTAGAAACAGTTCAAGTTGAACAAAAATGACAAGGACATTTTTGAGATTTCTTGTTTGAAAAACTGAATACTGATGATAAGGGACCTTCACAATTTTTCATTGTCAGTTTCATTTGTCAGGCCATGAAATGTAATTTATTTGTCTCTTCCCTTGGAACAACATCATTTAGAGAAAAACTTCTTTCCCATTAAGAATCACGAGTATCTCCCTGAATGGTATTCCCAAGGGTAGCAATTCGGAATATGTATTGGTACATTGATAAGAGGATGTGCTAATTGATTCTTTTGGTTTTTCCTTTGAGAGTCACATTGAGAACATGACTTTCAAGCTTTTATCAGTATTACCGATGACTCTTGCTGTTGTCCAGAGCATAAAGTTAAAATTTGTGGAAATTTATGTGCATATTGCAGCTGTTCCATAGTTGGTGCCTGAAGTGAGTGCTAAGTGTCGCCAGCTGCATTCACTATGCTAAGAGGGCTATAATCCACTTATTAGGTCTTATGTACTTGAACAAGAATCTCTGAGGTGAAGGTGTCAGGTTACATCTGGCAGACTGGAGCTCATATTGACAAAAGGTCTGAAACCTTGATCCACTGTGGTACATGATGTACATACATTTAAAAGACAACGCTTTCAAACAAATTATTTTCTTTTATGACGAAAAGTTTGTGCTGATCAGATTCAGTGAACTATTCCAACCATAGACTTGTAGAAATACTACTAAAGTAAGGAAGTGAAGGTGCCAAAGGATTAAGGATTTATTTACCTACTATTCACTGAAATGAATCAGGACGAACTACAAATTAAAATAATAGCAACAAATGTGACTTTATTACAAGTTTTTTACATTTTATTATGTTTTCATTATTTAAAACAATTTTCAAATTCAAACATATTTTGATCATATTATTCACCTCTCCAAAATCTCTCTATATCCTCTCCCTCTTTCTACCCTTACAACTTTAAGTTATTTTTAGTAGAAATGAAACAACAAAAACCCCAAAACTCAATACAGCAATAAAACTACTCCAAACCAAAACCAAGAAACAAAATACAACATATTCTACGAAGAAAAGAAAGAAAGAAAAAAAAAAAACAAAATGTCATCAAATTGTGAGCAAATAAAAACAAAAACAAATGTGAAATCTAATCATATGTTGGTTATCTACCCCTGAACATGAGATGAGCCTTGGCTTGTGATGGTTGATATTTCCAGTTCACCCTTTTAACCTAGTGACTACATTTTCATTCACACATTCATTGTTTTCTTTAGAAAATATGACAATAAAATATAGTAAATAAACAAATAAGTAAATAAATAAATAAATAAAATATAATAAGATTGAAATTATTACATCTAACTTGATTAAGACAAACCAACAGAAGGGAAACAATCAAAGACAAGGCTTAAAAATAAGAGACCCATTCTTTTGCACCCTCAGCATTCACATACAAATACTACACTGGAAGACATAATACATGTGCAGAGGACATAGGCCTGACCTGTGTAAGCTCTTTGCATCCTACTGTAGTCTTTGTATATTCATATGAGCTTTGGTCATATTGATTTAGAAGATCTCATTGTTTTGTTGGTGGTCTCTATCTCCAGTAATTCTCATGCACTTTCTCCTTCTCTTCTGTGAGGTTTCCTGAGCTTAAGGGCAGGAATTTGGTGAAGAGATTTTTATTTCAGGTTGAGTGTTCCAAGATCTCTCACTTGCTGCATAATGCCTCACTGTGGATTTCTATATTTGTTTCCATCTGCTACAGGAGGAGGAGGCTATATTTCAATGTATTATGTTATTTTTCAGAATAATTAGTATAAGATATTTCAAATTATTTATATATATGAGGTGAGTAAGGGGAATTGTCAAATGCTTGCATAGATATAGAATGGAAGTACGATTTTTTTTTCTATTGAAGTTTAAAACTTGACATAGACTAGTCATTGAACATATGCAAGAGTACAAATAGATTGTCTGCTACACATCTTACCTGTTATTATATAAAACAAAGAACCATACAAGTAGCTGTTGTCTCTCCATGATTAAGATTCTGTACAAAGTTCTTGTGAGAAGTAGAAACTATAATGTGAGGCCTAGATGGAAGAACCTAGACCACTGGTTATGCACTTCAAAGGTGCATGAGCATCTTCCTCTGCTTACTATGTTGACATTATGAGCTGAGCTTGCTTTTCTACTACACACTTTCTATTATGATGTGCCATTCAGTACAGGTACAGAGAACAGCCCCTAGTAATAATGGACTTAAAACCCTCAAAATTTGAAACAAAACACTTATGTTTTACTTATTGATTGTTTTGTTACTTATCTTTCTTTTTAGAGATTATAAAATAATTTCCTCCCTCTTACCTGTAAGTAGTCAATATACTCTTCCTTATAATGAATTACTTATAGCACTTCACTACTGAGAGAGAAAAATGGATAATAGATATAAAATGTATAAATGATATACATTAAGATTCAGAAAATTAACCTGCCCAGTGAAAACAACTTATCTATCCTTCGTAGCATACCATATTAGGATTAACTAGAGCCAAAGACACTCTTTTTATTGAGTATTTCATATTTTTACAGTTGGTTCTCAAGAAAACGATGCTTTTGGATTTCCTCAGTTGCTACTTTTTGCCTCTCTTCTGGCTTATCATTTCATTGTTGCATTGTTATATATTATCTATATCTTATGCTGGCAGTGAAATAACTATCATATTTTGCTAGTAGCTAAGGTGGCTCTTTACCAGTTAACTCCTGTTTAAATGTAGGTGCGGTAATTAATTAAAATTTGTAAACATTTCCTCTTAGGTGCAACAAAGAAAAGAGATGCACTTCCTATCACTAAGTAAATGAAAAACTGGTTTTCTCTACAGCATTCCACTGGGAAAACTAACCACTCTGAAGGATAGATATCATGCCCAGTAGTAAATGGCCAAGACTGAATATCGCAAGTTTACCCATTCTTGGAGGTTGTTTTTCTCACAAACAATGCTAAGTTAGGGCATTGTTTTACTATCTTACATGTCCTTTGTTGTGGAGAGCCGTGCCTTGAGCAATTGCGTGCATGCTGCCAGTAATCTCTGAGGAGAGCTGTGTGTGCCGAGAGCAATCGCCATTATAAGATGGCGCGGGCCTCCGCTGTGCCTAACTAGTAAACAAGCCTTGTACGCAGGTGCAAGAGTGAATTCACTCCTAGTCACTCCCATTCTCGGGGTGTAATAGTGGGGTGATGGGCAAGCAACGAACCAGGAGCTGTCACGCCATATCAGGTGCTGAAATGTCACACTGCGGGTTATAAAAGCAGCGCCATTTTCCCGGTTTGGGATCTTCCTGAGAAACAAGCAATAAAGCTCTTGCTGCGGAAGATTCTGGTTTGTTGCATCTAATTGCCGGTTGAGCAGGACGCAATACTTTGTCGCACAATCACATGTGTGTGTGTGTGTGTGTGTGTGTGTGTGTGTGTGTGTGTGTGTGTGTGTGTTTGTTTGTGTGTACATATATAATTGTGTATGTTATACCTTCCACTTTTGTGTTTTATGGTGCCCCTGTGTGTGTAAACATGTGTGTCTCTGGGTCTATACACTTAATCTATATGCTTTTCATTTGATATTTTCTTGATTGCTTGTCTTTTCGTGTTCCTGTTTGTTTCAGTTTTTATTTACAGCATTTTATTTTATTATTTCTTATATACCTATTCCTTTTCTAGGGACATACAGAAAATGTGTGGAACTAGATTAGAGGGCATTTCATTTAGAACTGGAAGGAGTAAGGATATGGGATACAATAAACAGAATATATTGCATGAAAAATAACTTATTTGCAAGAAAAGAAAAATAATGCAAGCTAATGCAAATTTCAATTGTCACTTACCTTCTTTTTATTGGTAGAAATTAAGGAAATATATTTAACAGGTCATACAGTATGAAAAGAATATTAAGTTTCATGTCCCTTCAAATTTCACTCAGTCTGTCTTTTTATTTTTTAATATTTTATTAGGTATTTTCAACATTTATATTTCCAATGCTATCCCAAAAGTCCCCCATACCCTCCCCCCTACTCCTCTACCCACCCACTAGCACTTTTTGGCCCTGGTGTTCCCCTGTGCTGGGGCATATAAAGTTTGCAAGTCCAATGGGTCTCTCTTTCCATTGATGGCCGACTAGGCCATCTTTTGATACATATGCAGCTAGAGTCAAGAGCTCCCGGGTACTGGTTAGTTCATAAAATGTTTCCACCTATAGGGTTGCAGACCCCTTTAGCTCCTTGGATACTTTCTCTAACTCCTCCATTGGGGGTCCTGTGATCCATCCAATAGCTGATTGTGAGCATCCACTTCTGTGTTTGCTAGGCCCCTGCATAGTCTCACAAGAAACAGCTATATCTGGGTCCTTTCAGCAAAATCTTGTTAGTGTATGCAATGGTGTCAGCTTTTGGAAGCTGATTATGGGATGGATGCCCGGATATGGCAGTCTCTAGATGGTCCATCCTTTTGTCACAGCTCCAAACTTTGTCTCTGTAACTTCTTCCATGGATGTTTTGTTCCCAATTCTAAGAAGGGGCAAAGTGTCTACACTTTGGTCTTCGTTCTTGAGTTTAATGCGTTTAGCAAATTTTATCTTATATCTTGGGTATCTTAAGTTTCTGGGCTAATATCCACTTATCAGTGAGTACATATTTTGTGAATTCCTTTGTGATTGGGTTACCTCACTCAGGATGATGCCCTCCAGGTCCATCCATTTGCCTAGGAATTTCATAAATTCATTCTTTTTAATAGCTGTGTAGTACTCCATTGTGTAAGTGTACCACATTTTCTGTATCCATTCCTCTTTTGAGGGGCATCTGGGTTCTTTCCATCTTCTGGCTATTATCAATAAGGCTGCTATGAACATAGTGGATCATGTGTCCTTCTTAACGGTTGGGACATCTTCTGGATATGTGCCCAGGAGAGGTATTGTGAGATCCTCTGATAGTACTATGTCCAATTTTCTGAGGAAATGCCAGATTGATTTCCAGAGTGGTTGTACAAGCTTGCAATCCCACCAACAATGGAGGAGTGTTCCTCTTTCTCCACATTCTTGCCAGCATCTGCTGTCACCTGAATTTTTGATCTTAGCCATTCTGACTGGTGTGAGGTGGAATCTCACAGTTGTTTTGATTTGCATTTCCCTGATGATTAAGGATGTTGAACATTTTTCAGGTCAGTCTGTCTTTTAAAGGATGCAGAATCACAACTATCTTTGCACGGATAAAGTTGTAGGGCATAAATAGGAAAATTTTTCTCTTTCAGTAAGCTCTTAATTGTTATGTACTAACTTCTTATAGGGGTTTATGAATTCCTTATAATTTCTTTAAATAAAAACAAAATAAGATTCTACCATGATGTATCATAAAACACAGAATTCCAATAACTAACAACCTTTTCTGGCATCTTGGGTCATGAGATTTTCTGGAAACATGCTTTTAGAAAATGACATGATAAGCTGTACATTTTTCAAGAGTCTGTGTGTGCCAAATAAGAGTCTTACATTTGTCCCATGTCTCTGATTCTGTCTCTGATCACCATTATAATTCTGGAAACATATCTAGAAAGTTCTCTCTTCTTCAACAGAAGGGTTCTTAGCACTCTCTGTCCTCATTATTTTTATTGCTTGACAATTTCCTATATTTACGCAATGAATTTTAGTTGTATTCATCCACCATTCTGCTTTACAAAACTCTCCCTTCAAAACCTTTCTTCCAAATAGCTTCCTCCTATTTTTATGACTCTTTTCAGTTTGATCCACTAAGTTAGCTTCCTGCCAGAGCTTGGGTAGAAGGATATTTTCTGGGGCATTGCCAACCCATCAGTGTCTTTGTTTCTATACCCTTATTTTAATCTCAGTTTCTCAGGTTTGAATACCATCCCAAACCTATCTCTCATTTGTATATCACTGAAACTCCACCTGTTTCCTCATGCCATTTAGGCCAATTTCTCTGAATAACTGATTTTTTTAAGTATTAACCATGTGCTAATACTCATTGTAGATTTGGGTCTTTTTAATTATTGCAGGAAGCCAATCTTTTTTTATTAGATTTGTATAGTCTAGTGTTCTGTAAGCTCCTGAGGTCAGCCTCTATCAGAAATATCAAAAATACCTGAAACAGTCTGATGGTTAATTAAAATGGAGTCACTAGAAAAAGTGTCAAATTACAAGGGATTTTCTTCTCCTAAATGAATTTAGATTCAACTTCACCAAGAATAAAAAATCAATTTGATTTTTGTGACAGTAATTATCACTTGCAGAAAGCAGGAGTGGGTGGGTTGTTGAGTAGGTGGTGTGGGGAGGGAATGGGGGGGTTTGAAGGGAAATCATGTACAATCATATACATGTAACAATAATTAATGAAAAAAGAGGGCATGAAAGAAGCAATGAGTTGTATATAAGATTTTGGAGAGTGAAGGAAAAGAGAGAAAGTATGGAATTATAATATAACCTCAAAAAATAAAAAATAAATTAATGTTTAAAATATAATTATTACTTGATAAGTTTTTTATGAGAATTTTTACAGCTGTGACAGGTTAAATGAATAATAATATTAGTTAGTAGTGCTTTCTTTAAGCAAAACAGTGTGCTAGAATAAGGGCAAAAGAAAAAACAAATACATGTGCATCTAATTAGTATACCTTCTCTGTTTCTAAATTTATCAGATATTTAGTGCTGCATTTCATACAGGAAAGTCAAATTATAAATTAGATAAATGAAAAATAAAGTATAAGCTCAGACTCTGCTGCCAGCTTACACTGTGCTTCTTTCTGCTGCTCCTTCATCTGGTCCTCTCAGATCCCAATGAAAGAAGAAATAGCTGCACTGGTCATTGACAATGGCTTTGGTGTGGTCAAAGCTGGCTTTGATGGAGACGACGCCCTTAGGGCCGTGTTCCCTTTCACCATCGGGCTCCGCCAACACCAGGGCATCATGATGGGTATAGTCCAGAAAGATTCCTCCATGGGTGATGAGGCCAAGAGCAGGAAGGGTTTCCTGATCCTGAAGCATGGCATTGTCACTAACTGGGATGACATGGAGAAGATCTGACACCATACCTTCTACCTGTGGCACCTGAGGAGCACCTGGTGATACTGACTGAGGCCTCCCGAACCCCAAAGCTAACAGAGAGAAGATGGTGCAGATAATGTTTGAAACTTTCAATACCCTAACCATGTACATGTCTATTCAGGCAGCACTGTCCTTGTATGCATCTGGGCACACCACTGGCATTGTCATGGACTCTGGTGACAGCAGCACACACACAGTGACCATCTGTGAGGGCTATGCCCTTCCACTTGCCATCTTGAATCTAGACATGGCTGGCTGGAACCTGACAGGCTACCCCATGAAGACCCTGACTGTATTGGGCTACAGTTTTACCACCACTGCTGAGAGAGAAATTGTTCCTGACATAAAGGAGAAGCTGTGCTATATTGCTCTGGATTTTGAGCAAGAAATGGATACAGCTGTATCATCTTCCTCCTTGGAGAAGAGTTTTGAGTTGCTTGATGGGCAGGTGATCACCATAGGCAATGAGAGGTGCCAGTGTCTGGAGACACTCTTTCAGCCTTCCTTCCTGGGCCTGAGTCCTGTGGCATCCATCAGACCACCTTCAACTCCATTATGAAGTGTGATGTGGACATACACAAAGACATGTATGGTAATACAGTGTTGTCTGGTGGTACCACCATGTATCCATGCATTGCTGACAGGATGCCGAAGGAGATTACAGTCCTAGTACCTAGCACAATGAAGATTAAGGTCATTGCTTCCCCTGAGCTCACAAGTACTCACTCTGGATTGGCAGCTCCATCCTGGCCTCACTGTTCACCTTTCAGCAGATATGGATCAGCACGCAGGAGTATGACCAGTAGCACTCCTCCAACATCCACTGCAAATGCTTCTAGATGGACTGAGCAGGTGCCAGGAATCTGCTGCATGACCTGATTCTGAAGTATCGATTTACCCTGGCAAATGTACACACCTCATGCTAGCCTCGTGAAACTGGAATAAGCTTTTGGAAAGAAATTTGTTCTTCAAGCTTGTATCTGATATCAGCACTGGATTGCAGAACTTGCTGATTTTTGACCTTGTATTCAAGTTAACTGCTCCCTTGATATGTATTTAATAACCTGTACATATCTTGATTTCGTCTTTAGTTCATGTGGCTCAGTCACTTGGTGGCTGGGGAGAGCATGCTGTGGAAGAGAAATTTCCAGCCTAGTCGATCTTTGTGAGCACCACATAGTGATCTGTACAGGATATTAACCAGCAACTGACTTCCAGTATTTCGGAAGGCTGGCAAGGGTTCCTGAACCAGTTACCACTTACTTCTTGTTTTCTAACAGGGTGAGGAATTCCAAGCCTTAGGACCCAGTTTCTGTTCTACTTTTGTTGTTGTTTTTGCTTTTGGGCAGGTTTGTTTGTTTATTTGTTTGTTTGTTTCTCATCCTGACCACCACGGGTTGTTATTCACCTTGAGTCAGGAACATTTGCATCACCACTTGTAAATGTACTCATCCTTTTAATTTATGTAAGGTATATTGGTACTCAATTCTTAAAGAAATGACAAATTTTTGGTTTTCTACTGTTCAGTGAGAACATTAGGTCACATCTTTTGTGTAAAGAAAGATAAAAGTGCTGCAGTAACTGAAAAAAAAAAAAAGGAAAACCAGCATATCTTTATTAATTTAATCTATATGCTTAATATTTCGGTGGTATTTCAGGTACTGGGGTTGAACAGAAGGCATCACCAGACGAGTACTTAACCACTGAGCAGTTCTCCTGCTCCTTGAGAAACTATTTTTAAAGTCTTATATCTCTTAAACTCAGAAATAAATGTCAATACAGTATTAATTTGAATATGACAGATTCAACTGTTGTTTCTTTCTCTCTGTTTGGAAGAATGGTAAGGTGTTGACTTCTCAATATAATAGAAAAGGAATTAACATATGTTTCTAGTCATAATCTCTTTTTTCTTCTCAAGATAATATATTATTGTGTCATTTCATACTTTTCTGTATTAAAAATCTAATAATTCATTCATAGGAGCTCATAACAAACTTCATTGCCTCATGAGAAAGAAATACACATTGTCTTCTCATAGTCTTTCAAAACTTCTATGCTTTCTTTACTAATTACTGCTTTAGTCAATATGGTTTAGCACATCCCAGGGTATCCTTCAAATCCTGTGGCAAAACCAACTGTTTATATCAAAATATTTTGATCTAGTTATCAAACTTTTTTTTTTCTCTGTGTAGCCCTGGCTGTCCTGGAACACACTCCGTAGACCAGGCTGTCCTCGAACTCAGAAATCTGCCTGCCTCTGCCTCCCAAGTGCTGGGATTAAAAGCGTGCACCTCCACTGCCCAGCTCAAACATTTTTGTTAATAAAACACTTCATATTTTTTTAAGTCACATCCCTTTTTGTGGTGTATTTGAAAATATAGACTGTAGTATTGAGTTGACTTCATCATTGTAATCATGCACTGAATATGATATTCTGTAATTATAAGTATATTTTCCACAGTGAATGGGAATGGAAAAGCAAGCCAAAACCAAACCATAATACCCATTCCACCAAACAACCAAACAAATCTTGGGCGTAAATAAAACTATGCATCAGAATGTGATTTGTCACATAAGAGTATGCTTTCTCAGGAAGGCATTGTAACACACTCTTCTAATTCTAGCTAACCCAGAACAATCACAATTGAAGACCAGCCAGTGCTGCAGGATGATTTTCATATTGTCAATTGTAACCAGGGGAGCCTTCTCCCTCTCTGAGGAAAAGGGGAAGGGGAGGGGAAATTATTGTAGGAAGAGGGGAGTGGGGCACGGAGTGGGATATAAAGAGGATAAATAATATTTTTTTAAATTAAAAAAAATCAGAAGTGTGGAACAAATGACTATATATGGTGACAATCAGCACACCAAAAATGCATGCTGGCTTCCAGGCTAAAATAATACTCGGGCTAATCTCTTCTCTTTTCATTCTGTCTCCTACTGTAAACTCATCCAGCTCATTGATGGATTCCCATCCTATGCCTTTTAATTCCTTTAAAACCCTACTTTTCTTGCCATGCTCCTTTTTGGTCCTCTCTCTTTGCCCTCACTCCTCTTTGGCCTCTTTTTTCCTTCTTTTTCTTTCTTACTATCCAACTCTTCCTGTCCTCTTTTGGCCCAGTTAAGTATACTGGCCATGTTTAGTCTACTACTATGCTCTAGACTCCTCCAGATTTCTCTGGATCTACTTTTTATATCACCAATAAAAATTTTTTCCTTAGCTTACTTACTCATGGAGAAGTCATGCCATCGATTTCCACATTGGGTGCTGAAACTCCCAATTTACACATATCAGATACTATTTCTTCCTGATTGCTTCATAACATTCTAAACATAAGAATTATGGAAATGTAAATGAAATAAGTACCTAATAAAAAAGAATTATCATATATGTAAAAGTATGTGCTTATAAGTTAATATGTAAATACATTTTTCATCCATATTCAAACTCTTAATATCTGCCATAATGACATAGTAGGATCTATCCATGGTTAGAAAATATGATTAAAGCTAATTTTGATAGCATATATAAATATGCAATCATTTTCATGTCACTGAATTACACCAATACAATATAATCTATGATTTTCATTTTGATGATGGTAATAAAATTTTACAGGCACAGGACTACTCTGCACTGCTAGAATACTTCTAACAGTCCCACATGTTTCACAGCAAATGATATACCATTTTAATTACAATTGTTTGATGAACAAAATATACCCTACTGGTAATTTTCTTTCATGTCATTGTCATCTACCAGAGAATATTGTAATTCATAAAAACCTATGAGACTATATAGACTAGCCAAATATTTTGACAAATGAGAGTAGAAGTCACTTAAGCAGCAAGCATTGCCAAGGCCTTATATTGGCTATTTATAGTAGTATAAAGAACAAAGTAAATTTGGGGGCCAGGGAGATGTTCAACAAGTAGGAGTACTTGCTCCACAAGTAGAAGGATATAAGTTCAGAGCCAAGTACCCATGTAAGCAGCCAGTCAGGTGTGGCCCAAATGTCTCCAAAAGCAGTGCTCATTCTGGGGTGAAGATAGGAGAAGTGCTTGCTTCTCCCACCTGCTACCAACTTAGATAAAAATAAGTAATTTTCAGGCTCATTGGGAGACATTGTATCAAAGGCATAGAATGGAGGAAAATATAGCAGGACACTTAAGTCCTCCTCTAACTCTGCATGAAATCTAATGATATACAATTCTGGATCCATATGTATAAACACACACAGTAAAAACATATTTTAGGTAAAATGGATTACCTTGTAATCTCCAACTCTCTACTTGTTCCCCACCTCTTCAAAGGAAAGTCGTTCCAGGAATAAAGCTTACCTGTGAAGAACAGGTATCTATTCTGCCTACAACGGTATGCCCTAGGAAGTGACTGGTTAATCAAAGAAGACATGTCGGGTTTCTAGGTATATGCCTGCTAGATAAATTTTGGAGGACATTCTAAATTGTGGAAAACTGTGAGCAATGCTTACTAGTTCACTTGATCTTACTTTTTGTTCAAGTGTATTAACATGAAATATACCCTATAAAGACATCATAGATAGTTATTTGTCAGGAGTGTCATCAGTCAAGTAACCCAAATATATGACTTGGTGGACATTTGCCTGTAGTTTGCCCTCAAACGATCATGGCTTATATGATAATCTAGTTCATATATTAATAAGATATCTATGTCTATGTCTATGTCTATGTCTATGTCTATGTCTATGTCTATGTCTATGTCTATGCCTATCTATCTATCTATCTATCTATCTATCTATCTATCTGGTTTAGTGTTAATAATATGATGTATTGTGGCTTTCAGAGCAATTTACAAACAGGTCTATTGTTATCTAAGCAGATAATACAGGTTTGTCTGTTGTAGCTGCCAGCGGCCATGGGTTACTGGGTTCCTGAAAGGAAAGCTGGGGTTGGATAAGAAAGGCAGTGAGAGAAATAATGAGCCAAGACTAAGTTTTCTTATCAAGGCTCAATCTTTAATTCTAGGGTCCTGAATTTAAAGGGGGGAGACCCATCCCCCACTTTGCCAGGGTCTCCTTGCTCTGTCAGGCTCTTGACAGGAAAGCAAGCTCAGCAGCTCAGCAGGTAGCTTCTTGCAGGAAGGTGCAGATGTGGCAGACAAAAGACTTTACCTTGGTCAGAAGACTCCACCATGGGTGAGCTAGAAACTGTGGCAAACAAGGTCTGAGGCAGCCTGTTCAAGGCTGGGTGAAGGGCACAGTCTGCCTAAGTAAAATACATTTTAACATAAAAAACAAAAATTAAGGAAATATTGCAAACAGTAAGAACCATATCCTCACAGTCTTGAGTGAGAGAGGAAATAGTCATAGGTAGCTGAAATATGGACAACAAGGTTGGGTTTTTACAAGATGAGGAAAATAGAGGTAAAGGAATGCATTGAACAGGTGCAGACAGACTATGTCAGTTTTGTTTTCGTTGCAATAATAAACATCTACTGAATGGTTTGGAAGTACCTCAGTTGTAGTGTGTGTGAGGAAACAGTGTTTTCAGACTGGCTTGAATACAGACTAGTCAGGAAGTGACAGGAATACCTTACCTGTGTGATATTGATGCTTGAGCCTAGGAGTGGAGAATGGCATTTATGGAATTACAGCTCCAGAACTCTCAAGCACTTTATGTTTTGTGAGTAATATTGAAGCTATTTTTTAAGTTCCAAAAATGCAATGCTAGGTGGTTAAGATTTAAATAGTCATCTACTGGGATCCAGAATAGCTATATGGCTTTGCTTGTGCTTTTTTCCAATACCTATTTTTCTATAAACCTATGGATCAGAAGTCCCTTACTAGGTGTGCTATTAAACTTTGGTTCATGAGAAACTCAAGAACACAATTACGAAAAATGTACAACAACAACAACAGCAACAGTTTTAATGAATATTCAGAGATATACAGACTGGTATAAAAGGAATTTGTAGAGAGTTATTGTATATGACACTGCATGTGTATGCATCATGACTTTCTGTGCAGCATATATATCCACAAGCTCACACGAGTGAGTCTTGGGCACAGATCACTAAAACTTGAGTTTTAGATCATCAAACATACCATGTAGGTTCTGGGGTATGAACCTTGGTTCTTTGCAAGAACAGTAAACACTCTTAAACGCCAGGCAATCTCTCCAGCCACAAATTTTTACTAATGCTTATATAACAGACTACAGATCTTGAGACTAAGTCTACCCACAGAAATAGAATATAGCAGAAACTACTTCATTTAAAACCTTTCATGACAAGATAATCCTAGTCCATAGGTGCCTTGTACAGCTCCATCCTACTGATTTTAATGCTATTGTTATAGAGATTAATAGTTGAAAATTTAGGATTTAATTTATACATGCAAAGCATCAGACATTAGTTTGATATCACTAGTTTTTCTGCTAGTATGTTTTTTTAAATAGGATACTCCAAAGGATCTTGAATTTCTTATTTACTTAGTTTAACTATCCTGCCATCTTACCCCTCTGAAGATGAGACAATTATTCAGGTGTTCTCTTGTACCTTAATTTACTTAATTGAGTACTGTCAATTATGCTTTCAACTTTTTAATTATTTGAGAATTTCATACATAAATACAATGGTTTTTCATCGAGTCTCCCCTCCACTGTCTTCTTCTTCAATCCTTCCCACATAGCGTGACTAGGTTTTTAATAAAACCAAAATTCTCACTATATACCTCTCCACCATCTGGATTTTGGCAACCTTGATCATGTGTACTCTTGTGCTTGTAGTCAAAGCCATTGTAAACTCATGTGCTTAAATGTCCCTATCTGGTCAATCAAACATTGTCTTATAATTTTTCTTTAAAAAAAAAAAAAGTTTTTTTTGTTGTTGTTGTTGGTGGTGGTGGTTTTTTGTTTGTTTGTTTGTTTGGTTGGTTGGTTGGTTGGTTGGTTGGTTGGGTTTTTTTTTTTAATTATTCACTTTACATCATGCTCACTGCCCCTCTCCTCCTTACCCCCTGCCACAATCTTTCCCCTTTCCTGTTTCCCATTCCTCTTTGAAAGGCTGACAAACCCCCTGCCACTGTAAATATCCTCTCATCCTGGCACTAAAAGTATCTGTGAGGCTAGGCAGTTCTTCTCCCATTGAGCTAGAAAAGGCAACGCAGACAGAAAAACATATTCTATGTACTGGCAACAGCTTTGGGTTAGTTCTCTTTCAAATTGTCCAGGACCTCCATGAAGACCAATCTGCACAGCTTCATATGTGTGCGGAGTCCTAGGTCCAGTTCTTTTGTTGGTGCTTCAGACTAGGACAGCTCCCAGGGTCCAGGTTAATTGACTCTGATGGTTTTCTTCTGGAGTTCCTATTCCACTGAGGCCCAGAATACTTCCTCCTATTCTTCCATAAAGTTCCCCAAGCCCATCTACTGTTTGGCTGTGGGTATCTGTATACAAGTCAGCTGCTTAGTGGATCCTCTCAGATGACAAATTGCATCTGTCTATAAGAAAACTTCTGCATTGCTGGTGGTAGTACAAACTTGTACAACCACTTTGGAAATCTGGCGATTTCTCACAAAACGAAATAGTTATATCACAGGACCCAGCTATATGACTCCTGGACATATATCCAAAATATGCTCCAACATCCTACAAAGTCACTTGCTCAACTAGGGTCAGAGCAGCTTTACTGGTAATAGCCAAAAACTGGAAATAGTGTTGATGTCCCTCAACTGAAAAATGGATAAGGAAAATGTGATACATTTACACAATGGATTCTATTCAGATATTCAATGGAAAGAACTTGAGAATATCATCCTGATTGAGGTAATCCCAAAGGAAAAGGATGATATTTGCACACTTGTAAGTGAATATTAGCCATAAAACACAGGTACTTTCTTATACTCCACAGACCAAAAGGGGAATAAAATAGTCATAAGAGGCAGATAGAGGGAGGGAACTGGAAGAGTAAGGGAAAGGTAGATATGAAAGGGAATGGAGAACACAGTATCAGGTGTGGGGAAAATAGGAGAGTTGACTAGATGCCCATGATAATAAACTGAAATCTGTAATTGATCATGGTAAGGAAGTGGGGGAACACCTCCAGGATGAAAAAGAGAACTGGTATAAGGAAGGACACCAAGAGTAAATGGGGGTGGTTTTAGCAGTAACTCACTATATTGGGGATATGAAACCTGAAGGGATCACTTTCTGTAGCCAGTCAGGAACCCAGGAGGAGTGATAGAGACACCAACCCATTCATAAAACTTTCAACACAAATGTATCCTTTCAACAAGAAATTCAATGATTGGGGTGGAGAAGACTACGGTAATAGATAACTAATAACTGACCTAACATAAGACCTACCTAAATGGCAAGCACTGGTCTCTAACACTATTACTATTAATGATACTCTTACAATCTTTCAGAGCCCTCTTCTGAGATGATCCTCCAGTTTTGAAAAAAAAAATGTGTGTCTTATAGGGGGCTGATAATAAGGAATTTTTTCTTATTATCTAAACAATAACGAATTGTGGGCCCTCATGTTAATCATCATCTCTCACAAGAGGCTTATGTGAAGAGGCAACAGAGATGCACTAACCTATGGCTGTAAAGATAGGAACCTAGGGGGCACTTTAATCCTACATCCTTCCATTGGGTGTATGACCCAGCCAGGTACAGGTTTATGGTCTGCTTAATAAAAACTAAGTATGTGTTCTCTCTTGTTCATACCATGAATTCTATCAGAATAACAGAGGGAGCTTTGGCTGTCATGGATTTTGCTACAGAAGCCCAGCTGGCCTGTCATCCTGTAGCTGCTTAGTATAGCCCATATTACCCAAAAATGTTGTTCCAGGCGTCAGCTACTGGCCTCCTGAAGCAGGTCCACTCAAGCTCCCAGTAGTTTTGCTATAGGAGGCTTTCAGTTAACACTAAGCAAGACTAGAGGAATGTTAGGTCAGACAGGTGTTATTGTGGCATTGTGGTGGAATTTATATTTTTTGACAATTATAAGGGGAAGTTATTCTCTGAGTGTTACCTTTTCATTTAAGGTTTATTTAGTTAATTATATCAACTTAAAGCCAATAATTATTGTTTGGTTTTCATTATTTATTTGTGTATATGATTCCTCCTTTGACCAGCAGACAACCTGAAACAAAGTATATGCATATAAAATGCCTCTCAGTAACATTTTATATTGGGGCTTAAAACAGAGATCTAATTTAAACACATTTCTTTGTGGTTGGATGTACTAATATATGGTCTATATATGGGGTAGATAGTTAATGGGCATCATAAAATTGACAACAATATAGTTTATTTATTCTTTTTGTATTTCCTTCAGTACATCAGAGAACTAGGCTATATGGGAGGCAGTGTCAAGATCTCATTTTTATCTGCTAGTTCTGCTTACCCTGACTTTTGTATCTTGAAGTGCAAGGATCATCACTTAACACTTACATGGATATAATAAATTTTTGAGGAGGTATGAGAAAGATTGTACCTTCTCATGTTGATTACTTAGCTAATGGGAAAGAGGGAGAAGGGACTTATATTTAGTATTATAAAAATTGTTGTTCCATGCTCAAGGGCATGACATCATTTTGCCTAGGTCGGATGACCTGAAACTGTCTAGTTGTACCATTGTCAGTTTTCAGTAGTCATTGCTACCAACTGGGTGACTCCATACTCCACACTTCTAGGAAGCCAAATTGGCATATTATTACTTTCAATAGGTTCTTCTAACTTAGAGGTATCCTGTCATCTTGGGTGAAAGGACAAGACAGGGTTTCTTTGTATATAGCCTTGGCTGTCCTGGAATTCACTTTGTAGACCAGACTGGCCTCGAATTCAGAAATATGCCTGCCTTTGCCTCCCGAGTGCTTGGATTAAGGACATGTACCACCACGCCCAGCTGGGTAAAAGGAATTTTGTTTTTGACTTATCTATTCATTTAATTTTGCTCTGGAATTTGTATAATTTATATTAAATTTTCTTCTTTCTGAAATGTTTACCCTCTTTTGAAGCTGACAAAACCAGGGTCACCTATTCCAATTCTTAGTCTCATAAAAATTATTTAAGAATATATTCACTCAGAAGCTTGAGAAGAATTTTATTAGTGTTTAAAAGATGGGCATATACCCAAAAGATGCTAGCCATCCCACAAAGGCACTTGCTTAACTATGTTCGTTGCATCTTTACTCATGTTATCCAGGAATTGGAAACAACCTAAGTGTTCCTCAACTGAATAAAGGAGAAAGAAAATTTTGGTACAACTATACAATGGAATACTATTCAGCTAGGAAAACCAAAGGTATCGTGAATGTTGTATGTAAATGGATGGATCTTGAGACTATCATCCTAAGTGAGGTAATTTGGCACCAAAAGAACATGCAGAGTATATTCTCCCTTACAAGTGGCTATTCCTCATAAAATACAGAATTCCTATTCTACATGGTATAAACTTAAGGAGCCTAGGCAGGAAGAAGGGCACAAACAATGATGTTTGTGTCTCACTTGGGAGGTAGATAGAATGGTCATGGAAGGAAGATGGAGGGACACAGCTGGGTAGGACAGGGTATCAGGGAAGGAGTTGTTGGGTTGGGGGTCTGGTACAGGGAGGGGCAGAATGGCCATGAGAATGAATGATAATCGACAATGATCAGGGGCAAGGTAAGGGTCATTTAGGAAGAGATGGAGACATGGTATAGGTGAGTCACTCAATAATCAATGAGGTTGTGCTTAGCTGTGACTCACACAATTGGGGATATGGAGCCTGGGGCAGCTACCTCATGTGCCCAAGCAGGAAACCCAGTGGAGTAATTGGGACACTAACCCAACCATTAAATTTTGACCAAATATTTATCTCGTCTAGAGGAAATGCAGGGATTTGGGGATAGAACAGAGACTTAGGAAATGGCCAGCCAATAACTGGCCTAACTTGACATCTGATCAATAGACAAGCAGTAAACCCTGACACTCTATTATGCTTGCAGACAGGGTCTAGCATGGGTGTCTTCTAAGGGCCTCCACCTACAAACAGGCTCTCATAGATGCTGACACCAGCATCTAAACAGTGGATGGAGATTGTGGACTCTTACGGAATAATAGGAGGAAGGATTGTATCCCCTAATGGGATAGGAACTCCACAGGAAGACCAACAGAGTCAACTAACTTGAACACTTGGGGATTTCAGAAACTGGCACACCCATCAAAAACGTACCAGGGCTAGACCTGGAGCTTTCTGCCCATTTAACAGAGGCGGAGTTTGGACTTCATGTGGATCCTGAACTATTGGATCTTGGGCTATTCCAAAAGCACTTACTTGCAACTAGGATATGTTTTTTGAGAGGGCTGCCTTGCCTAGTCTCAGTAGGAGAGGAAGTACCTAGACCCCCCCCCCCACACACACACACTTGATGTCCCAGGGTTGGTGGGTAGGGGTAAGCAGGGTAACCCCACAGTCACTCAAAGAAGGGAGAGGATTGTGTAAGTCGGTGGCCAGGGAGAAGGCAGTGAGCATGATGTGAAATGAATGTTTTTATACTTGATCTTAGCCAAAAGGCCAAGAAGTGATGAGATGAATGTTATAAATAAATAAATAAATAAATAAATAAATAAATAAATAAATAAAATTAAATAAAATAGGCAACTCCAGGGCTGGTCAGCTGTGAATCACAGTCACTGCCTAAGGAAGAGAATATCAGAGCAAAGTAAAATCATACTGTTTAAACCAGCATTGAGACCATTCACATAGCAGAAAAGCAAATGTGATGGAGAGATAAACCTTAGAGAAAGCACAAAGAAGCCTGGAATGTTAGAGGAAAGAGTGCTTAGAAAGATGATAGAAGTAGAGAAGTTGATGTGTATTTCTGAGCTTTAAAAGAGTAGCCAGGCTTCCTAAACTGCAACATCATTGAGAGAAGCACATTATCCCATTAAAGAAGTTATTAATCCCTATACCTCTTTAGCATAGCTTAAGGTGAGTTGGCCTTCTAGGTGTGTTTCCTTGGCCTACTGATGGGTAGGGTCAACTAGAATATTAAGTATCCATACAGACCAGATATCTTATTCTCTTGAACACAGGGATAACTAAAAAAATTCTGTATTGGCTTTTTTTTATTCTCTAGTACTGTCTCATAATTAGTTTTGAAGAGTTGTTTGTTGCTAAATGTGCAATTTATTTTTTAATGTTTTGGTAGGTTTTAACAGTTCTTGTTTGATTGTTTGGTTGTTTGTTTTTTCATATCTCTGATAAAAAAATTACTTTCTGATGTTGAATGTTCAACTTTTCATTATAACTAGTATTACATTTTTTATTAGACAAACTCTACCTCTGTGCTATAAGATTAAATTGATTGATTGATTCCCCCATAACAATGTATCAAAACTTCTGTTTTTCTTATCCTTTCATTTATTCTTATTCATCTAATGTCTATGTAACTATATGGATAACTTGTGCTGAACTTGAGGATACGTTTGTTATATTGGTCTTCCTAGGTTAATGAATATCTGAATGTTATTTCTTATATAGATATTTTTATCCACTTAGATATAAAGATAGGTGATCCTGAGTTTTTCAAATAATCTTTAGAAATTAAGGAATTGTAATTTGAGAAATTTTCTCTTGTTCTGAAGAGGATTTCTTCATGGTTGTGTACTTCCGAGAAGCAGTGGAAAAAAATCACATATTTATTCTTAAATACATGTGAATTTAAAAGAAAACAGGACCTTTGGCAATTCATTGTTCAGAAGAGGGAAAAGCAAGCCCATTTCCATTTTTTTGGACATGATAATTTTTTTACTATAAAATCAGAATAAATGGTAATTAAGACAGATATAAGTAAATCTGAATAATTTTAAGTGCTGACAAACCATAACTTTAAAAAGTATTTATAACTATTAAAATATAATATAATATATATTATATTATACATATATATATATATATTAAGATAAACAGGAAGAAGTAAACAAAGCTCAGCAAGTGATCAGTGTAATTTTACTAAAGTATTTTAGAATACAAGTTCTATAAATGATAAGAATTTGCTGAATTGTCCTAAAAATATGAAGAAGACTCATCTAATTTTAGGGATTAAAATGCATAACCACAACAGGAAGTCCTTTATTAGGGAATGCTGAGGTGATTTCCTGTGTGTGGAGAGGAGACAAATTCATCAATGAGTTGGTAAGAAGACACCAGTTACAAACACTGTGTGTAAAGTCACTCATTAGAGCACTAAGTTTTCTTAAGATATGTGTTAATAAATCAGTATTTTTCTTATTATTTCTATTCTAAAATTCATTTGTTTTAGAAAATATGCCTATGCTCATGAGGATATATGCATTTTACTATGATTACAATGCTACTATAGATTCTCAAAGATGAAAAATAGCTTACATATTCAACATAGTGATTTTACTATTTACTAAATGAAATATGAAGTATAGAAAAATAATCTCAAATAACTTAGACATTTTTGATATGGTACTGTTTTATCTATTTTGGTATCTTGTCTGATATTTTGCAATTTCTGAAAATAAGACACATTGTATATTTTTGCATAAAAGGTAATTTTGTTATTAGAGAGAGATTGAAAGAGTGGGAGTGGGTATGTGCTAGTGGACATGGTGATACAATCCCATGATGCAAAAAACAGTATTTTGTCAAGTGTATTCCTTTTTTTTTTTTTTTAGTTCTATTTGTTTTATTTTGACTTTTTATTATAACAATTTAATTAGGTATTTTCTTCATTTACATTTCCAATGCTACCACAAAAGTCCCCCAAACCCTCCTCCCCACTACCCTCCCCCCACTCCCACTTCTTGTCCCTGGTGTTCCCCTGTACTGAGGCATATAAAGTTTTCAAGACCAATGGGCCTCTCTTTCCACTGATGGCCGAATAGGTCATCTTCTGATACATATGCAGCTAGAGACACGAGTTCTGGGGGTACTGGTTAGTTCATATTGTTGTTCCACCTATAGGGTTGAAGATTCCTTTAGCTCCGTGGGTACTTTCTCTAGCTCCTCCATTGGGGGCCCTGTGATCCATCCAATAGCTGACTGTGAGCATCCACTCCTGTGTTTGCTGGGCCCCAGCATAGCCTCACAAAAGACAGCTATATCAGGGTCCTTTCAGCAAAATCTTGCTAGTGTGTGCAATGGTGTCAGCGTTTGGGGGCTCATTATGGGATGGATCTCCGGGTATGGCAGTCTCTAGATGGTCCATCCTTTTGTCTCAGCTCCAATTTTTGTCTCTGGAACTCCTTCCTTGGGTGTTATGTTCCCAATTCTAAGAAGGAACAAAGTGCTCACACTTTCATCTTCGTTCTTCTAGAATTTCATGTGTTTTGCAAATTGTATTCTGTATCTTGGTTATTATAAGTTTCCGGGCTAATATCCACATATCAGTGAGTACATATCATGTGAGTTCTTTTGTGATTGAGTTACCTCACTCAGGATGAGACGCTCCAGGTCCATTCATTTGCCTAGGAATTTCATAAATTCATTCTTTTTAATAGCTGAGTAGTACTCCATTGTGTAAATGTCCCACATTTTCTGTATCCATTCCTATGTTGGGGGGCATCGGGGTTCTTTACAGCTTCTGGCTATTACAAATAAGGCTGCTATGAACATAGTGGAGCATGTGTCCTTCTTACCAGTTGGAAAATCTTCTTGATATATGCACAGGAGAGGTATTGCTGGATCTTCCAGTAGTACTATGTCCAATTTTCTGAGGAACCACGAGACTGATTTCCATAGTGGTTGTACAAGCTTGCAATTCTACCAACAATGGAGGAGTGTTCCTCTTTCTCCACATTCTTGCCAGCATCTGCTGACACCTGAATTTTTGATCTTAGCCATTCTGGCTGGTGTGAGGTGTAATCTCAGGGTTGTTTTGATTTCCATTTTCCTGATGATTAAGAATGCTGAACATTTTTTCTGGTGCTTCTCAGCCATTGGGTATTCCTCAGGTGAGAATTCTTTGTTTAGCTCTGAGCCACATTTTTTAATGGGGTTGTTTGATTTTCTGGAGTCCACCTTCTTGAGCTCTTTATATATATTGGATATTACTCCCCTATCAGATTTAGGATAGGTAAAGATCCTTTCTCAATATGTTGGTGGCCTTTTTGTCTTATTGATGGTGTCTTTTGCCTTACAGAAGCTTTGCAATTTTATGAGGTCCCATTTGTAGATTCTTGATCTTATAGCACAAGCCATTGCTGTTCTATTCAGGATTTTTTCCCCTGTGCCCATATCTTCAAGGCTTTTCCCTACTTTCTCCTCTATAAGTTTCACTCTCTCTGGTTTTATGTGGAGTTCCTTGATCCACTTAGATTTGACCTTAGTACAAGGATATAGGAATGGATCAATTCGCATTCTTCTAAATGATAACCACCAGTTGTACAAGTACCATTTGTTGAAAATGCTGTCTTTTTTCCACTGGATGGTTTTAGCTCCCTTGTCAAAGATCAAGTGACCATAGTTTTGTGGGTTCATTTCTGGGTCTTCAATTCTATCCCATTGGTCTACTTGTCTGTCTCTATACCAGTACCATGCAGTTTTTATCACTATTGCTCTGTAGTACAGCTTTAGGTCAGGCATGGCGATTCCACCAGAGGTTCTTTTATCCTTGAGAAGAGTTTTTACTATCCTAGGTTCTTTGTTATTCCAGATGAATTTGCAGATTGCACTTTCTAACTCGTTGAAGAACTGAGTTGGAATTTTGATGGGTATTGCATTGAATCTGTAGATTGCTTTTGGCATGATAGCCATTTTTGCTATATTGATCTTTCCCATCCATGAGCATGGGAGATATTTCCATCTTCTGAGATCTCCTTCAATATATTTCTAAAGAGACTTAAAGTTTTTATCATAAAGATCTTTCACTTCCTTAGTTAGAGTCAAGATATTTTATATAATTTGTGTCTATTGAGAAGGGTGTTGTTTTGCTAATTTCTCTCTCAGCCTGTTTATCCTTTGTGTGCAGAAAGGCCATTGACTTGTTGGAGAACAGCTTCTCATTTGGTTGATCCTTTGAATAGTGCTTCTTGTTTCCACTTGGTTGATTTCTCCCCTGAGTTTGATAATTTCCTACAGTCTACTCTTCTTGAGTGAATTTGCTTCTTTTTGTTCTAGAGCTTTTAGGTGTGTTGTCAAGCTGCTAATGTGTGTTCTTTCTAGTTTCTTTTTGGAGGCACTCAAATCTATGAGTTTTCCTCTTAGAAATGTTTTCATTGTGTCCCATAAGTTTGGGTACGTTGTGGGTTCATTTTCATTAAACTCTAAAAAGTCTTTAATTTCTTTCTTTATTCCTTCCTTGACCAAAGTATCATTGAGAAGAGTGTTGTTCAGTTTCCATGTGAATGTTTGCTTTCTATTATTTATGTTGTTATTGAAGATCAGCTTTAGTCCATGGTGATTTGATAGGATGCATAGGACAATTTCAATATTTTTGTATATGTTGAGGCCTGTTTTGTGACCAATTGTGTGGTTAATTTTGGAGAAGGTACCATGAACTGCTGAGAAGAAGTTATATCCTTTTGCTTTACGATAAAATGTTCTGTAGATATCTGTTCAAACCATTTGTTTCATAACTTCTGTTAGTTTCACTGTGTCCCTGTTTTAGTTTCTGTTTCCAAAATCTGTCCATCGATGAGAGTGGTGTGTTGAAGTCTCCCACTATTATTGTGTGAGGTGCAATGTGTGGTTTGAGCTTTACTAAAGTCTCTTTAATGAATGTGGCTACCCTTGCATTTGGAGTGTAGATATTCAGAATTGAGAGTTCCTCTTGGAAGATTTTACCTTTGATCAGTATGAAGTGCCCCTCTTTGTCTTTTTTGATAACTTTGGGTTGAAAGTCGATTTTATTTGATATTAGAATGGCTACTCCAGCTTGTTTCTTCAGACCATTTGCTTTGAAAATTGTTTTCCAGCCTTTCACTCTGAGGTAGTGTCTGTCTTTTTCCCTGAGATGGGTTTCCTGTAAGCAGCAAAATGTTGGGCCCTGTTTGTGTAGCCAGTCTGTTAGTCTATGTTTTTTTATTGGTGAATTGAGTCCTTTGATATTAAGAGATATTAAGAAAAAGTAATTGTTGCTTCCTATTATTTTTGTTGTTAGAGTTGGCATTCTGTTCTTGTGATTGTCTTCTTTCAGGTTTGTTGAAGGATTACTTTCTTGCTTTTTCTAGGACGTGGTTTTCATCCTTGTATTTTTTCTCTGTTATTATCCTTTGAAGGGCTGGATTCATGGAAATATAATGTGTGTATTTGGTTTTGTCGTGGAATACTTTGGTTTCTCCATCTATGGTAATTGAAAGTTTGGCTGCGTAATAGTAGCCTGGGCTGGTATTTGTGTTCTCTTAGTGTCTTTATAACATCTGTCCAGGATCTTCTGGCTTTCATAGACTCAGGTGAAAAATCTGGTGTAATTCTGATAGGCCTGCCTTTATATGTTACTTGACCTTTTTCCCTTACTGCTTTTAATATTCTATCTTTATTTGGTGCATTTGTTCTGATTATTATGTGTTTGGAGGAATTTCCTTTCTGGTCCAGTCTACTTGGAGTTCTGTAGGCTTTTTGTATGTTCATGGGCATCTCTTTCTTTAGGTTTGAGAAGTTTTCTTCTATAATTTTGTTGAAGATATTTGCTGGCCCTTTAAGTTGAAAATCTTCATTCTCATTTACTCTTATTAGTAGGTTTGGTCTTCTCATTGTGTCCTGGATTTCCTGGATATTTTGAGTTAGGATCTTTTTGCCTGAGTGTATTCCTGTATTGCTCAAAGTTATATATCTTTTAAAATAGGATGTCTCACTGAGCTTAGAACATACTGTTTTTGCTAGACTGGATAGTCAACAAGCTCTCCCCACCTTGCTAGTCTTCCTTCCAATTCAAAGTATACAGATCACAGGTTGCCTGACTTTTATATAGGTGTTGAGGATTTAAACAAAAGTTTACCTTCTACTAAGCCAAATTTCAAACCCTAAATGCAAAATTTTGAGTACAATGAAATTTGTTAAGCATAGAATGTTGAATTGTCAATCATCTTTAAATACCATCAACAGGTTGTGAGCCTCAGTACAGAGAATACATGGAAGGAGAAATAAGTTCAACATGGTATTGTAATCAAGTTCACTACCATAGGCAGGCTAATGATAAATAAAATTATAGATTTTTTTAATGTGGTATAACTTATATACATTCTTTGTCTAGTTTGAGAGCAAAAGAAAATATACAAGGATTTATGAAGTTTTTATACAAAAGTACTGAATATGTATCAAATATATATACTTTTATTTACATATCACTTATTTATTGGTTACTTTATATCAGACATTGCCATACATTCTTTCAAATATGTAATCAATATGTATATAATACATCATTAAATAGAATGTATAGTCTACAATTCTATGTAAAGGAAACAGCTAAATATATACCATGCCTCCTCAAATCAGACTTATGTGTCCTATTTGCATTCACTCACAGTTATAAAATGTACTTTTTTTCCCACAAATTGAAATTTTTGGAAAAGAAAATTGTAGTAAATAACTAGGAAGCAAAGTAGTCTTTATACATTTGATATTTCTGTCATAGGGTGAATACCAACACTACTGAAATTATTCCATAAAATAGAAACAGAACAAACAATAACTAATTCACTCTATGAATCCACAATTACTCTGATACCTAGACCACACAAAGACTAAACAAAGAGTGAACTTCAAACCAAGCTTGCTTATGAATATGCAAAAATACTCAATAAAATACTACCAAACTGAATCCAAAAACATGTAAAAACCACCATTCAGGATGAAAATGTGGGCTTCATCCTAGGGATGCAAGGTTGGCTCAATATATAAAAATTTATTATTGTAATCTACTATTAAAAATACTCAAAGGAAAAATATCACATGATCATCTCATTAGATGCTGAAAAAGCATTTGACAAAATTCAACACCCCTTCATGTTAAAAGTGTTTGAGAGATCAGGAATTCAAGGCCCATGCCTAAACATAATAAAAGGAATAAATGGCAAATCAACAGCCAATATCAAATTAAATAGAGAGATGCTTGGAGCAATCTCAGTTATCAGGAACAAGAGAAGGCTCCCTCTCTCCCTGTCCCTATTCAATATAGTACTTGAAGTTCTAGCTAAAGCAACAAGACAACAAAAGGAGACCAAGGGCAAACAAATCAGCAAATGAGAAGTCAAGGTATCACTATTTGCAGATGATATGATAATATACATAAGCAATCACAAAAATTCTACCAGAGAACTTCCACAGCTGATAAACAACTTCAGCAAAGTGGCTGGAAATAAAGTTAACTCAAGCAAATCAGTTGCCTTCCTTTATACAAATAATAAACACACTGAGAAAGAAACAGGCAATTTCTGCCCAGTGGCTGCCTTGCCACAATAATAAACTTGCCTAGAGGTAAAGATGCTCAATTTCTTCTTTGAACCAAGAGTGGGATCCTGTCAGTAGGAAACATGTCTCTAGTCAAATATTAAATAACATGAAATTCACATTCTGTGAATTCCTGATGTTTTTGAAGACTGTCTAAATAAAGAATCTTGAACTGTTAAACCTTGACTATACTTAGCAATTCATAACAATAATATTGAAAATATCTTCTTAAAATTAAATAAAAAGCTAACATAACCATGAGTTTGCTATCTGGCCCTTAACTTGTGTTGCTTAATTATCTAAAAATAGTTTGTATTAGCAATGATTAGAAGAACTGGGTTTAATCTTTGTATTCGTCAATGAGCTGCATAGGCATAATGTCTATCTATGTGTAACAATGTTAATATCAAAATTTCTATCAGAGTAAGAAAGTCGAACCAGTGAGAACCTTAAACTTGTATCAAAATAAATTCTATACCAATGTAAGAAATTATGACATCAACTTTGCATTAATTATATAGATTTCTACCAGTTAATATTATGACCACAAAATACTTCGTTCAGGGATAAAATTTAGTAATCTATCCCACCTATTTCTCCTCTGTGCAAATTTATGACCATATCACAACTATCCCTTAAAATTACAATTTATCTATAATTTGTAAAAAATAACAATTACTAGAACTGCCAAACCCAGAGAATTGGGCTGATGACTCTCCATAACTTTTTTCTGGTTAATAGATACAACAAAAATTTCTTTAAAGGGTTGGAAAATAGGAAAATTAGCAAATTTGCTTAGACTGAAGAAAGGTGGCCTTAGCATCTATTTTTCAGTCTCTGCATGCTTAGAAAGCTTAGGGCTTGACTGAAGATCTGACTAGACCCATCTGAATGTTTGAATGAAGCAGGATGAGCTGGAATCACTGTCAATCACTGACGTAGTTTTGGTCAGCTACCAGAAGCAGGATTCAAGCAGATCAGTACAGCATCTCTGAGGATGAATCTTGTCAAAGCTGTACATTCTGTAATATATAAATCTCATAACCAAAAGTTTAGTGCCATTAAAATATTTGTATGGATTTTGCAAGGTGCATAGATCAGTTAATGAGAAATTCTGCTTCTTGTTTAAGCATGTAAGAGACAGCTGTCTTTTTTATAAGTTAATTTTATTAATAACCAATTGAAATAAGTCTTAATTCATGCCATATGAAGGATGGCACAAAGAATCTTCATGTGTTCTGTTTGAGTCATTTGAAATTTTCTAGTTCTTTAGAGGTCTCACCCTGTCACATCTGATCCATATCACTCTGGAAGGGATCCAGAACATATTCTCCTTTCCTGTCAACACAAATTCAGAGCCTTTCTCCCAAAATAACATGTCCTTTGCTTAGTAACTGGATATCATTAAACATTTAGTTTGACATCTCTCACAAAAGAATTTTAATATAACTACCAAACTCAAAATCACACTCATTTTGATAATTGAAACAATTCAAAGTAAATAAAACAATCTAAACATATATTATCTGTTGACAGAATCTTCTACTGCCCCCTGCCTTCACCGTCATAAGATCAAGAACAAAATTATTTATAAAATATCTTTGTCTAACTCTTTATATAATTCTCAAGGTCTAAATGTCTATTTTCTGAGATAGGCTAGTCACCCTATCCCCTATCTTCCATCTAATTTTTGAAGATTGAATGCCCCAATACTTTTATAGCTCTCTAAATAATTTTAATTAATTTCCCTTCTGCTTACTGTATAAGCCTATTCTTAGGCTTTTGATTTGTTATTCCACTCTAAATAATCTTAGAATTCCAGTGGAGACCACAAGCAAAGAGTTTGAGTGCTGCCCTGGTATAGACATTTTCAATTTTCTTTTAAAGCATTTTTCTCATTCATTCTCATCTACATCCATGCTTTGTTTCTTACATTTGTATCAAAGACATGGATTTCTTTATTCTGTGTATTCATAAAAACACTGAAACAATTACCATCATGTACCATTCTATCCTTTAAAACAGTTAAATCAAATTTTAGAAATCTATCCTTTGATTACCAGCTTGTAAGAAGCAGGCAGCTTTTATTGTGTGGCTCTCTGCCTCAGATCAGCCAACCTGTCTCTTTTCAAAGCAGGGGATCCAAGAACCTGTAAGCTGAGGATCTTCCTTTGTTCCTTTGTTCAAATTTACTGCATGCTAGAGCCACCACATAACCCACTCCATTCATCTCAGTAAGAAATTGTTTCCCCCTCTTCCTAGACTTGTAGCACTTTGAGCCCTTCATCAGAGGATTTCTAAATTAAGAGTGGATTCTCACCTTTCATGTTTCATGCCATATGTTATTTGTGGCGTTAGCTACTTGGCCCTGTGTTCCTGGTAGTTTGCAGGTTCGCATCCTACCTGCAAATATATATATATATATATATATATATATATATATATATATATATATATATATATGCCAGTTATTTTTAAAATGGTGTGGCTAACAAGGACAGGGCATACTTATATCTCACCCTGCTACCCTAACCCAGGCCCAGTCATGAAAATGGCCAAAGGCTACTTTCGTGAGTTCTTACATCACTGATGTACATGTCCCTTAAAGGAAGATGATAACAAACCTTTTCCTGAGTTTGTCTCATACCTGCAGAACCTGGAGGTCCCACCTTTTCTGCCCAGCCATTGGCCTACATTTTTATTGATAGATTAAAAAAAATTGGGGGACAGGGATTTAGCATCAGAAACACCCATACAGGTATGTAGAAAAATAAAAATAGATCCATATTTGTCACCTTGCACAAGCTCAAACCCAAGTGAACCAAGAACCCCAACATAAAACCGGATCCACTGAATCTAATAGAAAAAAAATGGGAAAGAGACTCTAACTCATTGGCACAGGGAGAAGATTCCTAAACAGAACTCCAATAGCTCAGGCTCTAAGATCAAGATTGATAAATGGTACCTCCTGAAAAGTGAAAATCTGAAACAAAGGACATAATCAATAGGACAAACTGTCAATCTACAGATTGGGAAAAATTCCTCACTAACCCCACATCTGATAGAGCACTAATATCAAAAATATATAAACACAAGTAGTTAACCACCAAGAAACAAAAAATAAATAAAAATGGGGTATATAACTAAACAGAGAATTCAAAAATGAAGAATCTCAAATGGCTGAGAAGCATTTAAAGGACATGTCAACAGGACAAAATGGAAATCTACAGATTAGGGAAAGATCTTTCCAAACCTGAATCTGATAGAGGGCTAACATCCAAAATATACAAAACACTCAAGAACTTAGAATCCAGAGAAAAAAATAGCCCTATTTTAAAATGTGACACAGAGCTAAACTGAGAATTCTCAACTGAGGATTCTTAAATGGCTGAAAAGCACTTAAAGAATTATTTAACATCCTTAGTCATCAGAGGAGTGCAAATCAAAAAGACCCTGGAATTCTACCTCACACCAACCAGAATGGATAAGATCAAAAGATCAGGTGAAAATGATGTTGAGAAAGAGGAACACTCTTCCAATGCAAACTGGTACAACCACTCTGGAAATAAATCTGGAGTTTCCTCGGAAAATTGTAAATTGATTTACCTGAAGACCCACTATAACACACTTGGCCATATACTCAAAAAATGACCCATCATACAACAGGAGCACTATGTTCATAGTGGCCTTATTTGTGATTGCCATGAGTGGGAAATAGCAGAGATGCCCCTCAGTGAAAGAATGGATACAGAAAATGTGGTTGATTTAAACAGTAGAATACTATACAACTATTAAGAACAAGGGCATCATACGTTTTTTTGTTTTTTATTTTTTAATATTTTTTATTGGGTATTTTCCTCATTTACATTTCCAATGTATTTACATTTACATTTTCCATTTACATTTACAATTCCCAAAAGTCCCCCATAACCTCCCACACACTCCCCTACCCACCCACTCCCACATTTTGGCCCAGGAGTTGCCCTGTCCTAGGGCATATAAAGTTGGCAAATCCAATGGGCCTCTCTTTCCATTGATGGCCGACTAGGCCATCTTTTGATACATATGCAGCTAGAGTCAAGAGCTCCGGGGTACTGGTTAGTTCATAATATGGTTCCACCTATAGGGTTGCAGATCCCTTTAGCTCCTTGGATACTTTCTCTAGCTCCTCCATTGGGGGGCCCTGTGATCCATCCAATAGCTGACTGTGAGCATCCACCTCTGTGTTTGCTAGGCCCCGGCATTGTCTCACAAGAGACAGCTATATCTGAGTCCTTTCAGCAGAATCTTGCTAGTGTATGCAATGGTGTCAGCATTTGGAGGCTGATTATGGGATGGAGACTTGGATATGGCAGTCTTTGGATGGCCCATCTTTTCGTCACAGCTCCAAACTTTATCTCTGTAACTCTTTCCATGGGTGTTTTGTTCCCAATTCTTAGAAGGGGCAAAGTGTCCACACTTTGGTCTTCGTTCTTCTTGAGTTTCATGTGTTTAACAAATTGTATCTTAAATCTTTTTTTTCTATCTTTTAAAATTCAAAGTCTTTTTTTAAAATTAGGTATTTTACTCGTTTACATTTTCAATGCTATCAAAAAGGTCCCCCATGCCCACCCACCCCCAATCCCCTATCCACCCACTCCCACTTTTTGGACCTGGCATTCCCCTGTACTGGGGCATCTAAAGTTGACAAGTCCAATGGGACTCTCTTTGCAGTGATGGCCGACTAAGCCATCTTTTGATGCATATGCACCTAGAGACAAGAGCTCCGGGGTATTGGTTAGTTCATATTGTTGTTCCACCTATAGGGTTGCAGTTCCCTTTAGCTCCTTGGGTAATTTCTCTAGCTCCTCCATTGGGGGCCCTGTGACACATCCAATAGCTGACTGTGATCATCCACTTCTGTATTTGCTAGGCCCCAGCATAGTCTCAGAAGAGACAGCTATATCTGGGTCCTTTCAGCAAAATTTTGCTAGTGTGTGCAATGGTGTCAGCGTTTGGAAGCTGATTATGGGATTGATCCCTGCATATGGCAATCACTAGATGGTCCATCTTTTTGTCACAGCTCCAAATTTTGTCTCTGTAACTCCTTCCATGGGTGTTTTGTTCCCATTTCTAGGAAGGGGTAAAATGTCCACACTTTGGTCTTCCTTCTTCTTGAATTTCATGCGTTTAGCAAGTTGTATCTTATATCTTGGGTATCCTAAGTTTCTGGGCTAATATCCACTTATCAGTGATTACATATTGTGCGAGAGCCTTTGTGATTGGGTTACCTCACTCAGGATGATGCCCTCCAGGTTCATCCATTTGCCTAGAAATTTCATAAATTCATTTTTTTAAATAGCCGAGTAGTACTCCATTGTTTAAATGTACCACATTTTCTGTATCCATTCCTCTGTTGAGGGGCATCTGGGTTCTGTCCAGCTTCTGGCTATTATAAATAAGGCTGCTATGAACATAGTGGAGCATGTGTCCTTCTTACCGGTTGGGACATCTTCTGGATATGTGGCCAGGAGAGGTATTGCTGGATCCTCCAGTAGTACTATGTCCAATTTTCTGAGGAACCGCCAGACTGATTTCCAGAGTGGTTGTACAAGCTTGCAGTCCCACCAACAATGGAGGGGTGTTCCCATTTCTCCACATCCTCGCCAGCATCTGCTGTCACCTGAGTTTTTGATCTTAGCCATTCTGACTGGAGTGAAGTGGAATCTTGGGGGTGGTTCGATTTGCATTTCCCTGATTATTAAGGATGTTGAACATTTTTTCAGGTGCTTCTCAGCCATTCGGTATTCCTCAGGTGAGAATTCTTTGTTCAGCTCTGAGCCACATTTTTTAATGAGGTTATTTGATTTTCTGGAGTCCACCTTGAGTTCTTTATATATATTGGATATTAGTCCCTTGTCCGATTTGGGATAGGTAAAGATTCTTTCCCAATCTGTTGGTGGCCTTTTTGTCTTATTGACAGTGTCTTTTGCTTTGCAGAAGCTTTGCAATTTTATGAGGTCCCATTTGTTGATTCTCGATCTTACAGCACAAGCCATTGCTGTTCTATTCAGGAATTTTTCCCCTGTACCCATGTCTTCAAGGTTTGTCCCTACTTTCTCCTCTATAAGTTTCAGTGTCTCTGGTTTTATGTGGAGTTCCTTAATCCACTTAGATTTGACCTTAGTACAAGGAGATAGAAATGGATCAATTCGCATTCTTCTGCATGATAACTGCCAGTTGTGCCAGCAACATTTGTTGAAAATGCTGTCTTTTTTCCACTGGATGGTTTTAGCCCCCTTGTCAAAGATCAAGTGACCATAGGTGTGTGGGTTCATCTCTGTGTCTTCAATTCTGTTCCATTGGTCTACTTGTCTGTCACTATACCACTACCATGCAGGTTTTATCACAATTGCTCTGTAGTACAGTTTTAGGTCTGGCATGTTGATTCCACCAGAGGTTCTTTTATCCTTGAGAAGAGTTTTTGCTATCCAAGGCTTTTTGTTATTCCAGATGAATCTGTCGATTGCCCTTTCTAATTCGTTGAAGAATTGAGTTTGAATTTTTATGGGGATTGCATTGAATCTGTAAGTTGCTTTTGGCAAGATAGCCATTTTTACAATGTTGATCCTACCAATCCATGAGCATGGGAGATCTTTCCATCTTCTGAGATCTTCTTTAATTTTTTCTTCAGAGACTTGAAGTTCTTATCATACAGATCTTTCACTTCCTTAGTTAGAGTCAAGCCATGATATTTTATACTATTTGTGACTATTGAGAAGGGTGTTGTTTCCCTAATTTCTTTCTCAGCCTGTTTATCCTTTGTGTACAGAAAGGCCATTACTTGTTTGAGTTAATTTTATATCCAGCTACTTTATTGAAGCTGTTTATCAGGCTTAGGAGTTCTCTGGTGGAATTTTTAGGGTCACTTATATATACTCTCATATCATCTGCAAAAAGTGACATTTTGACTTCTTCCTTTCCAATTTGTATCCCCTTGATCTCCTTTTGTTGTCTAATTGCTCTGGCTAGGACTTCAAGTACAATGTTGAATAGGTAGGGCGAGAGTGGACAGCCTTGTCTAGTCGCTGATTTTAGTGGGATTGCTTCCAGCTTCTCACCATTTACTTTGATGTTGGCTATTGGTTTGCTGTAGATTGTTTTTATCATGTTCAGGTATGGGCCTTGAATTCCTGATCTTTCCAAGACTTTTATCATGAATGGGGGTTGGATTTTGTCAAATGCTTTCTTAGCATCTAACGAGGTGATCACGTGGTTTTTGTCTGTGAGTTTGTTTATATAATGGATTACGTTGATGGATTTCCGTATATTGAGCCATCCCTGCATCCCTGGGATGAAACCTACTTGGTCAGGATGGATGATTGTTTCGATGTGTTCTTGGATTCGGTTAGCAAGAACTTTATTGAGGATTTTTGCATCAATATTCATAAGGGAAATTGGTCTGAAGTTCTCTATCTTTGTTGGGTCTTTTTGTGGTTTAGGTATCAGAGTAATTGTGGCTTCATAGAATGAGTTGGGTAGTGTGCCTTCCGTTTCTATTTTGTGGAATAGTTTGTGAAGGATTGGAATTAGGTCTTCTTTGAAGGTCTGGTAGTACTCTGCACTAAACCCATCTGGTCCTGGGCTTTTTTTGGTTGGGAGACTATTAATGACTGCTTCGATTTCTTTAGGGGATATAGGACTGTTTAGATCATTAATCTGATCTTGATTTAGCTTTGGTACCTGGTATCTGTCTAGAAACTTGTCCATTTCATCCAGGTTTTCCAGTTTTGTTGAGTATAGCCTTTTGTAGAAGGATCTGATGGTGTTTTTGATTTCTTCAGGATCTGTTGTTATGTTTCTCTTTTCATTTCTGATTTTGTTAATTGGGATGCTTTCCCTGTGCCCTTTAGTGAGTCTGGCTAAGGGTTGATCTATCTTGTTGATTTTCTCAAAGAACCAGCTCCTTGATTGGTTGATTCTTTGAATAGTTCTTCTTGTTTCCACTTGGTTGATTTCACCCCTGAGTTTGATTATTTCCTGCCTTCTACTCCTCTTGGGTGAATTTGCTTCCTTTTGTTCTAGAGCTTTTAGGTTTGTTGTCAAGCTGCTAATGTGTACTCTCTCTAGTTTCTTTTTGGAGGCACTCAGAGCTATGAGTTTTCCTCTTAGAAATGCTTTCATTGTGTCCCATAAGTTTGGGTATGTTGTGGCTTCATTTTCATTAAACTCCAAAAAGTCCTTAATTTCTTTCTTTATTCCTTCCTTGACCAAGGTATCATTGAGAAGAGTGTTGTTCAGTTTCCACGTGAATGTTGGCTTTATATTATTACAGTTATTTGGTGTTTGGGCCTTCTCCTGGCTGAAGAGGAATGCCCAAAACAGGATCTTTCCCAGAAGCTGTGTTGCTTTGGCCTGTCACAGAAGCCTGTGTTTCATTAGTCCACACTCTCACCTGTGTAGATTACTTTAAGTGGAGTCCCGGAACCAAGGTGGCAACTGCGGAAGCTGAGGCAGAAGCCTCTCGGGCTGGGCAGACAGCTGTGCTCTGACCTGGAAGGTGGCCAGTTGTCTGGAGCCGAAAATGGGGCGGCCTCAGAAGGTCTGTGGCTCTCGCCTATCCCAAAAACTGCTGGCCTCTGTATCCCACACCTTCACCCATGCAGCCTGCCCTCCGCAAAGTCCTGGAACCAAGGTGGCTCCCACGGAAGCTGAGGCAGAAGCCTCTTGGGCCGGGCGGACAGCTGTGCTCTGACCTGGAAGGTGGCTGGTTGTCTGGAGCCAAAAATGGCACCGCCTCAGAAGCTGTATCTTATATCTTGGGTATCCTAAGTTTTTGGGCTAATATCCACTTATCAGTGAGTACATATTGTGTGAATTCCTTTGTGATTGGGTTAACTCACTCAGGATGATGCCCTCCAGGTTCATCCATTTGCCTAGGAATTTCATAAATTCATTCCTTTTAATAGCTGAGTAGTACTCCATTGTGTAAATGTACCAGATTTTCTGTATCCATTCCTCTGTTGAGGGGCATCTGGGTTCTTTCCAGCTTCTGGCTATTATAAATAAGGCTGCTATGAACATAGTGGAGCATGTGTCCTTCTTACCAGTTGGAACATCTTCTGGATATATGCCCAGAAAAGGTATTGCTGCCTCCTCTGGTAGTATTATGTCCAATATTCTGAGGAACTGCCAAACTGATTTCCAGAGTGGTTGTACAAGCTTGCAATCCCACCAACAATGGAGAAGTGTTCCTCTTTCTCCACATTCTTGCCAGCATCTGCTGTCACCTGAATTTTTGATCTTAGCCATTCTGACTGGTGTGAGGTGGAATCTCACGGTTGTTTTGAGTTGCATTTCCATGATAATTAAGGATGTTGAACATGTTTTCAGGTGCTTCTCTGCCATTCGGTATTCCTCAGGTGAGAATTCTTTGTTCAGTTCTGAGCCCCATTTTTAATGGGGTTATTTGATTTTCTGGGGTCCACCTTCTTGAGTTCTTTTTATATATTGGATATTAGTCTCCTATCTGATTTAGGATATGTAAAGATCCTTTCCCAATTTGTTGGTGGTCTTTTTGTCTTATTGACGGTGTTTTTTGCCTTGCAGAAGCTTTGCAAATTTATGAGGTCCCATTTGTAGATTCTTGATCTTACAGCACAAGCCATTGCTGTTCTATTCAGGAATTTTTTGCAAGCAAATGGATGGAATTAAAAAAAATATTATCCGGAGCGAGGTAACTCAGTTCCAAAAGCATATCCATGGATATGTACTCACTAATAAGTATATAGTAGCCAAAAAAGAACAGAATACCTAGTATATAATTCACAGAATTCTTGAAGTATAATAAGCAGAAGGGCCCAAGTGAGGATGCTTCAATTCGGCTTGGGAGGGGAAAAAAAAGAACAATCATGAGATTCAGATGAAGGAGGGACCTGTGCAGGAAAGGGGAGGACAATGGGAAAAGGTCAGGTATGGGGGACCAGGCAGTTGAGAATGTAAAGACACACACGTAGCCTTATATTTTAATAAGCCTTAATCTGCTCAGTAACTGGACCACTCCCAAACCTCCATGTGGTTGACACCTCTCCTCCCGATATTCCTGAGTTATTACTAAATCTATATTTCATCATTTTTGCCATGGATGCAGTCTGGGAGGCCCTCTGGGCATCTCTTCCTCAGCTCTTCCAAGTTTGCTGTTTCTCTGTCCTCCCTTCTCAAGCATGACAGCTATTCCTGTCCCAGCATGGTGTCTCTCTGTCTGTCTCTATCTCTGTCTGTCTCTGTCTCTGTCTCTGTCTCTGTCTCTATCTCTGTCTTTGTCTCTGTCTCTGTCTCTGTCTCTGTCTCTGTCTCTCTCTCTCTCTCTTCCATGCTCTGGAATCATAAAATTCCTGCATCTCTTTATCTGTTTCCCCATCCAGCCATTGGCCATCATAAACTTTTTTACCAATCAAAACCAAGTGTGGACAGGGTCCCTCGGTGTCTTATGTGTAGATGTGCAGATCCCAGTGTAATTTAGGGAAGCAAATTAATATATGTAGCATTAGACCAAATCCTCAACACTTAGAAATTAATATCTTTATGTTATATTGTTAAATAGAACCAAAACCATGTATGCACATATTGTACAATTTGCATAGTTTCTTCTCATTCGTGACTTCTCCATTCTTTGTCTTCCTCCCTGTCCCTATTTGTCCTGGTTTCAAGTGTTTTTTTTTTCCACATATCAGTACTTGTATAACATTGTATGTCTGTAAGTTACAAAGTAAACAAAAAAAAAAAAGAATGTTTGTCATTCTGTGACCGATTTAATTCACTCTATGCAGTAATCTGGGAATATATCAATTTTGTGTAAATTAATTGACTTTCTTTGGATGAAAAGTTTCCAGTGTATATAGACCATATTTTTTCTACATTCCTTTGTTTTGGTTATCTAGTTTGACTTAGATGCAATAACTATTTCTGTAATACACACTGGTATGCAGGTATATCTAATACGTTGACATGGAGCTTTTGAAAAACATTGTCACATGGTATATCTGGGACTAATGATAGTTACTGTCCCTACTTCTAACCTCTCCCCTCACCCCTTTTTAAAAGGATTTCTCATATTGTCTTCCACAGTGATTGGACTAGTTTACATTTGCACATGCTGTGAATAGGTTTCCTTTTTGTCTGCATCCTAAAGAACAAATGCTGTTACTTCTTTCTGATCTATTGATAGAATTTCAATTTAATTTGCTTGAATGTGTCTTATTGTACATGAACCTGAACAGTTTTGTGTTTATTACCCTTTCCTATTTCATCTTTTGAGAGAAGTATACACTCATTTCATAAATTCAGTTATTATTATTCTATGGTTTTATAAATTGTTTATATATTCTATATATTCTATATATGCAATTGCTGTCACTGTATAGGTAGCAAAGATTTTCTCTCCTTCACTGAGCTGTCCCTGCTCTCAGCTGTTTGCTTTGCACACAAACACTATTTTTTATCATGAAGATTTCCTTTTCAATTGTTGGCAACATTTCCTGAGTCACTTTTTGAAGATATTGGTATATAATCAAAGTTTAAATTGTTTTTCTTTTTTTTCTTCATCCATTTTAGGATTTCACCTGTTACATAAGCATATTTGTTTTTTTGTTTGTTTGCTTTGTTTTGTTTTAAATGAATTTTTCATATGGAGTAAGTGAGGGGGATCTAATTTAAGGAAAGATTCCTGCTATTAATATGGTTTTCCTGTTATTCTTAAATATATAGCAATCACTAGGTACTAACCTACCCTTTGAGCAGGTTTCTGTACACCTACAAAGATGCACTAACTTGTAGTGATGCTATATCAACAAATAAATAATGATTCTATAGAATTCCCGATTTGATTAAAATAATTTTAGTAAGAAAAGTTTTAAAGATGGTCTTAGTTGCTTTGCTAGAAAGATTTAATAAAGTTGGAATCAATAAAATAACGTGCCCACTCTTCATGTTATTAAGTTAAGGTTGTGTAAAAAGAAATAAAATTAGCTTTCATAGTTACGCTTAAAAAAGGAAATAGACTTGGGACAATTTTGTGTTCAAGAAAATATATTTAGGTACAAGGATAATGTCACAGTTGTGCCCTTTGATAAGGTAAGACTATGCAAAAACTCTTGCTTTGAGTTTATAACCAGCATAGAGAATGCAACATTGCTTTGACCTTAATGTCAACATACTTTTGTAACTCCCATTTTGTGTAACATTTTATCTCTGAGGTAATTTTCTAAAGAACGTCTTATCTAAGACTGTATAAAACACCAGAGAAAACAAATAAAGTTATTAGTTGAATGGTTTGGTTCCATGCATTCATGCATCCATTCATCCATCCATCTATCCATCCATCCCTCCCATCCACCATCAATCCATCCAAATTTATATACTGTTTATGTATATGCATATGTATAAGTATATGTGTATATATGTAAACATGCATGAATACTTGTGGAGTTGAGAGTGACAGATGGTTGGGCCAGCTAGAAAGTAGGTGTATGAATTTATACGTATCTGTGTATATTTGCCTGTATAAAACATCTTTATTGTTTTCTTTTTCTTCCTCTCTGGTTCACAAAGAGTTAACCAGCTTGAGAGAGAGAGAGAGAGAGAGAGAGAGAGAGAGAGGGGCGGGGGGGCTTCTGACTTACTCACCAGTGGAAGGGGCACTAGCAATAAATCCTTTTACTTAATTTCCTGCTGCTAAACTGCATATGTTAATTGCCAGATATTAGCGCTTATTAAAGCACAAGTAATAAAGATTTAAGTCTCCCCAATATTAATGAAGCACAAAACAATAATAAAGAATTAAGTTTTCAGTGCTTAATGAAGCATATAACACTAAAGGTTAAGTTTTTAACCCAGAGCAATAAGAAAGAGTGAAGTTTTCCTAGTGATGTTTTAGCATAAAGAATTAAATAAAGCACAGAGTTATCACTTTTAATAAGATCAGAGTTAAAGATTAAAAAAAAAAGCCAGCAGTTTTAAACCATAGAATAATCAAGAAAGATTTAGGATTTTTTTTAGAAGTTCTCAGCAAGCATTCAGTATAGAGAGCTAGAAGGCTACAGACCATCAGTCTTTAAATATACATCTGGAGACTGTCAGTTTTTAAATATATGTGTGACTTTGCTTCCCAGTTCAAATTATTCCAGGCCTGGCTGGCTCCATAGATATGTGCTGTATGTTTATATATATATATATATATATATATATATATATATATATACTTAAACTTTGTTAAAGGTAGCCTAGCTATGGCTATGTAGCTTTATTAACGGTTCTAAATAAATGATTTCACTGAATTGTATGTCAGATAAGGATAAAACAGGGCAAAACTATCCCTCTGAACATAGATATAAAAATTTTAATAAATTAATTGCCCAGAAAATTTACAATCATATGAGAAAAGGTCATTCACCTTTATCAACATAGTTTCTTATGGAGAAGTCTTGTATTTAATTTCACATTGGATTTCAGCTCCAAGGGATCTGTTGCCCATTTCTTACTATCATGGATACTAATTGCATGTGTTGCACACACATTTAGGCACAACCATTTATATGCAATGAGCCTTTGAAATGTATCCTAAGATGAAATCCTTAAAATCTTAAGTATATTTTCAAAGTGGATTCTCTAAATAGCATTGTGAGGTAAAAATTATTCAGATCTTGAAATTTGTTGAAATGTATATATGAATTTTATTTTCACCATAGAATGACAAAAGAGATTCCTTCTATTTCAGAGAGTCTATTATTGAATTCAGAGAAGAGACCATTCTATAGCCTTAATCTGAAATGAAGAGTATGGAAGGAGTTATGAGGTATAAACCAATGGTAGACTTATTTTAGATGTATATATACGTTGTGGAATATACATGTCAATTGCAGATCAGTAAAATAGCTTTACATGAATAATGATGTACCTTATTGTACTATCATTTTGAAATTTCTACATCATTTTCTCATCCAAATCAGCATACTAACACCTATTATTACATTTTACAATGCAGAGAATGCACCAAATAATAAACTCATTAACTGGATTATATTTTTTATTTTTATGTTTTCAAGTAATACAAAATTAGCTCATCATAGTATTTAAATGCTTCCTGATATTGATTTAAATTATAAAACATGTTGATTCTTCAAGGCAGAAATATAATCTAATTAGAGAAAATATGTTTATTCTTCTCACTATTCCTCCAGTTTAAGTACTTACAACTTCATTATTTAAATGCAGACATCCTGAAAGAATGAGGTTGAGTTTAGAATAAAAATGTGTATTTCCTTAATGAGTGTCAAATCTTGTAATCTACTTAATTTAAAATTTGTAGTAGAGCTATTGATAGGATTAAAATGAATAATCAGTTTTCTATATGTAATGTTATTGAACCTGTACAAATGCTGGTTTCTGTATCATTCCAATATAAAATAATATATATGTATATTTGTAAAGGAAGAATTAGATATTTGTAAGAATTGTTCTTCTCTGTTAATACAGAGCTTCAAAGATATTTTCACATTTTCTATTTTTAAAATTTGAGCTGCTTTTAAAGATATATACAAGTAAATAAAGTTTATATTGTTGAAATTTAATTTTCATTTTGCTTTTTCATGTATCTGCTTTGTTTAGTTTTGTTTTGAGACATTTATATAGTGTAAAATATATGGCATGGATCTTGAAATATAGCTTAGAATGGACATGAATTCTTCTGCCTCAGTTTTCTCATACTGGAATTGGAAGGGAGAGCCACAACACTATTCATCCTTAGACATTTCAGTTTTCATTAGGTAATTAATTCTGTAAAATTACTTATCTAAATCGAATATAGTTTTCTCAAGATTCCTTCAAAGTATGAGTCAGTTATGGTAACTTAAAACCAAATGATAGAAATGAACAATACTGCTATATTGGAGAAACATTGATACTGATATGAATGATATTAAAAATGAAATTACTGCAAAATAAAACATATATTATATAATTTGATTTTACATTTACTTATGTAGGAAAGAAAACATCATCAGAATGGTAAAGTTGCATTTCAGATGAAAAATAAAGTCAGTGAAAGTCATAACAATGATAATAACTGTCCAGGTCTCTGGTCTCCACAGTCTCCGGCCCGCGGTGACATGAGCGACAGGGATAACAAGTCGGGTTCATGCAGCAACTTTACTTTGGGCTTTTTCTTTTATAGCTCTCTTCCCCAGCAGCTTTTTCTCAGGGTAAGGGCTAAACTACAATTACAACAGCTTCTCTTACTCTGCTTCTACTCATGGCAAGGGCTAAAACTACTCTTATTCTACTTCTGGCTTCTACCTAGGGCAAGGGCTAAAAAACAACTCTACTCCTCACTACTCAGCCGACTGACCTCCTTCTAGCTCCACCCCACCCATTCAATCGGAACTAACACATGCTCCAAGGAACAAGCTCAGGTCGTTCACAGATAGGCTGACAGGTCCCGATCACAAGGAACAGTCCAGCCTGGCAGGCAGTCTCACTGCGCATGCTCAGGCAAGGCAATAAACAAGTGGGTTTCACTGGGCCTGCAGCCACACCTGCTTCCCACATCTCCCCCTTTTAGTTTTATTAGTAGCTCTGGGATCAGCATCAGTCTTAGGTTTCCCCCATCCCTGCCACATCCTTACCTGTCATGGGAGTGACAAATTCACTTTTGCCATCCTGTCTTAGGTTGGTATGTGCACAAGAGGGTCTTACCCATCATTGATTACTGATCCAACATGTTGAGCCAACATTAGGGGGATGTTCCTGCTTCCAAGGCTGCCATAGCCTGCACTAAGGCTCGTGTATCATCCCTGTGCTGCCTTCGCATATGAAATTTGGTTTTTTTTTTTGTTGTTTTTTTTTTTTTTTGTTGTTGTTGTTGTTTTAGCTTTCTCTGATAATATACAGAAACTACCCCTATAAAACAGAGCTATAGTCATTGACAAGCATATTACCATGTCAGTTGAATTAGGAAATAAAACAGTTATGCAAAAAAAAACCACCCTGTTAAGATTATAGGAAATGTCCTTTTGCATAATTTTGGTTAAATATCAGATAAGCACAAATAACTTAATCCATTCTTTCAAATGACTCAAACCCACCCTCACAAGAGCAGGGACATTTATCTGTTATATCAACTTAACACACAGTCTGATACCTAAAAACTCTTTTACAATTTGCAGTCTTTGTAACTGCAATTCAGACTGCTTTATTAGTTTTTATGTGCTTTCCATTGAGTAGTTTCCCTAAGGGTCACATTTTAATACAGTGCAGATGTAATTAGTGAATATTATATTAGATAATCACTGAATACCCAAATAGATGATAACTCTTGTCTTTATAAAAAGAAATATGTCATCTAAAAATAAATCAGAAATTATAATTATACTTTCATAGACAAGAAATACAAATAATAACCTGCTATTGACTTGAGTCTAGGTGAGAGTCATGGAATATGTTCTCCCTGTACTTGAGAAGAACATGACCCAGTAAACACCTTGATCTTGAATTTCTATAATACATAAATGTGAGAAAAATATTATATAATTTTATGTACATGCATTTTTATTATGTGTGCTCATACATGTTATACAGCATGACAGAGAACGACTTTAAGGAGCTTATTTTTTCAATACATTGTAACACAATTGAGTGGGTCAATATAGTTTCCCTGAAAAACTGTAGAACTGAGGTCAGTCCCTAGAACCTAGAGAATATCATATGTGTTTGTGTGTGTGTTTGTGTGTGTGTGTGTGTGTGTGTGTGTGTGTGTGTGTGTGTGTATGTTTCAAGAAATTTTCCCAAAGCTGATATAACATTTAACTTTTTCACCCATTATGTATGAGTGTTCAATATAGTTCATGTAAATGCTCACATACATGCCTACTCACTATAATCAGCTATTGTTTAGAATATTAAGTCAGAATTTTTCATTTTTTAGTATATGATGTATTGATATATTTTTACATGTTTATTTATCATTCACATTGCTTATTTTGCAATAAATATTAAATATTTTTGAAAAATGTGATTTCTTATGTAGTCTCAGTGGTTATGAAGAGCAAACTACATTAAATGTAAGGTAATTTTATAATCTACCCTTTCATATTATATACTTTTAGCATTTGATAGATTTTTAACTATATTTAACAACACTTACTAAGCAAACAATATGTCATAGCATTAATGTTAGTCATTAGGATATGTTATAGCTAATTATGTGTCCAGTAGTATAGACATACACAAATCCTTGCTGTGAAGATATTTTGTAGGTGTGATTTTATACATGTTTAGTACATTTTCAATTAACATTATTTTTCTTAAGCTCACATTTCTGAGTGGCAAGTGACTCCCTGAGAAAAAATTCTCCAGCATAACAGTACCAAAATTCTTTGTGCTTTCAGCCTCCAAACCTTATCTTCAAATTTCAAACTATATACTAAAACATTAATTACTATCTGTGTTTTCCTTCTGGATTTTACTAAAAATTTTAGACTCAAGATTACAGTATCAACTCTTGCCTTAGGGAACCAGCTTTTTGTTAACCACATAACTGAATGAGTCCTAGCATGTACACATTTTTCTGATGCATATTTGGGTTCTGTCAGTAGAGTAAATATATTAGGCATGTTGGAAAGGAATAATTTCATGAGTCAGTGGTGGGGAATTACATGGGTTGTATTTTATCTCTTAATAGAGGTAAATTGTATTCTTGAAAACTTGGAATGATAAAAATGAAACTTATTTGGAAAGAGATTCTTCCATTCACAACCCAGTAAAAATGATGTAGGAATAGAGAATCCTAATCCAATATAACTAGAGTCCTCAAAAGAAGAGCTAAATGCCAATAAAGATTGATCACATAGAGGTAATTAGCAGGAGTGGGCACATATGTATTAGATTATTATATTAGACAAGGAACAAAATCTTTGGCATATGAAAATTAAAAGTGGTTAGAAAATGACCATATATACTCTCTTTCAGGAAGAATTTTCCCTGTGAGGGCTCTGTTTCTGACTTCTGAACTCATATTGTGATCAAATATCTGATGATTTAGTCAACTCATTTTACTATAGTATCTCCTTCATATAGAAGCAAATATGTTCATTAAACTTAGCATAAATATAAGGACAGGGACATAAGGAGTGTGGCTGTATATCTGATGTAAAACACTTGTGTTATATATGTGAAGGCCTTGGGACAATTCATAACCCTGACAGAAAAAGATCAGAACTCAAAATGGAATGAGTATTAAAAGAGTACAATGTATCACAAGAATATTAGGTTTTAAATACACGTGGATACTCACAACATAAAGCAAACAGAAGTCTTATTTAACAGAATATAATTTTCATGATAATTTTATGTGCTTATTGTCTACTTTCTAGTTACTGATTAAAAATAATGGAAAGTCATTTTAAAACTTCAAGTCAAATTACCATTGTTCTAATTGAATGTACTTCCTTCCCTATGATGGTCATAAATCAGACAAACCATCATTAGAGGATATAAAAAAGTGTGAATGAATTTTTCTGCACATAGCAAACTTTGCCTTCTACATCTGTCTTTCAACAGACTAGTTGAAAATTACTATTATTTGCCATATATTTTTCCAAGTGCAGTCAATATTTGCACCTAGACATAATGTTTGCAAAACTCATACTGTTTAAAAAATATCAGTAGACTTATAAAAGCAAAAGCAAAAAACAAAAACAAACAAACAAACAAAAAAACAAACCAAACAAACAAACAAACAAAAACAGCCAGGCAGTGGTGTTTTTAATACCAGTGGCATGCCTTTAATCCCAGCACTCTGGAGGTGGAGGCATCAAATTTCTGAGTTCAAAGTCAGCCTGGTCTACAGTGTGAGTTCCAGAGACAGCAGGGACTACACAGAGAAACCTTGTCTCAAAAAACAAACAAACAAACAAACAAACAAACAGTACCCAAAAGCTTTCCTTTTGTAGTCCATGCTTGCCTGAAACTTACAGATGTCTTTGCTGTAACCTCTGTAATGCTGATTTTAAAGCATGCACTAATATGCCCAATGAGGTAAATATACTTTAGAAGTCATAAACACGTAATGACAGATTGAGTTAGAAACTCCCTTAGAGTGGAATTTGTTAACCACATAAAATAATTATTTTAGAAATCTATGTGTTGTTTTGGAATGGTTCCCCTTTGCTGTAAGTGTTCCTGAATCTCATTTTAAAATGTAGCATTTCAGAAGTGATGCATATGCATTGTGTTTTGGTCTTGAATGTACAGTTTCTGATACAAGGTAAATCATATCAATAGCTGATCTGTTGTAAAAGTAAGTTTGATTCTGTTTCTTGGATCCATGACCCTTTCATATAGAAATTTGCCATCAGCAAAACCTATAGTCCATTGGTTTTCTGTCATTGACTTATGAGTTGAATAAAATTTAAATTTTATAAATTAATAAATCTGTTGCATTCAGTTATATCCACAGATGGACTAAGAGAAGATGAAAGCCCAATAAAAAGAAATCTAAGAAGCTCTTTGATATACATTTTAGAGTCATGGCCATTTCAAATGATTTGCATTTATTTTTAGCTTTCAAAATAAATTTGAAATTTAAACTAAAATTGAGGAACCTTATCAGAACTTTTAAAACAATGAGTAGAGATTTCCAGAAAAGCCATTCCTTGAGAATACAGATGGTATTATATCTCTTGTTCATTCAGGCAGAATCTCTAAGTCTATTCATGTTCAAATCAGGCATACTGTCTCTGGAATACAAGACATCTGAGCACAAGCTAGAGCATTTTTTTCCTTTGACCTACAGAAAAGGGACAAGCCTTCTGATATCCCTTACAAGATTTCCTCCTAAGACATTTTATTCTGAAACAATTGTTCCATGGTGATTCTAAATATGCCAAGAATTCCTTGTTTTTACAGAGTCAAGAAGAGAAGCAAATACCTCCTTGCTTTAGAACACACAAATGTTTTACCTTAGAATAATGAAAGAGATGAATACATATACAATAGCCTAGGGGCAGCAGACATTAAGCAAATATGAAATATATTATTAAAAACAGCAAAAGAAAAGTCATATAACTCAATGAAATGTGTTGCAGCACAAAAGAATTTTTGTGGGATAATACTTAAAGAAAAAGAAAAATAGGATTTTAAAAGAAAAAAAACAAGTAGCATAGGTGGCATATTAGTGAGTGAGGATTAGGGTGTGTTTTATGCCTCTGTATTGCTACAAGAATTTAGAGATCAGCAAAATATGCCTTAGATTTCCTATAGATAACGATTTCTAGGGGGATTTACTGAAAATGTGAAATCTAGACACAGGTGTTTTCATAATATACTTAACCAGATAGTTTCTCTGATGCAGCTATTTAATTCCATGTTCTTCCAAAGTGGGAAATTAAACTAAGCAAAACAAATTATCCTGGAAACAGAATATTAAAAATAAAACTGAACCAAACAGCAGGAAGCCACAGATAAATGACACAGAAAGATACTGAGATTACAGTTATGCAGTAAGACTTGCAGTTAAGTGACATCATGGATTCATGAAATTTTAAATAGTCTGTATTATTAGTTTTTTGTTTGTTTGTTTATTTATTCGTTTTTTAGGACATGTATACCCATCCAATCTGTGCCATCCATTCCTACTGCTGTACTCTGGCAATCACCATAAACTCTTCTTCCTGGTTGTCCTGGTGGTATCATAGAGTAATTTCACTTATGTAGTTTTGTGGATTCGGTCTAACACTTGTACTATGCTAAATGGTCCCCAAAATAACATGAGAATCCACACATAATACGCTCAGGGTTCCTGCTCCCAATTCATTTTGATTGGTAAATTAAGTTGCGCCAATGGCTGGACATGTAGATAGAGGCAGACCTTTTACAATTCTGAGGCAAGAAACAGAAGGAGCAGGAAGGAGAGAGATGCCATGCCAGAAAAGGAGTAAAGACCAGGCCAGAGAGGTGCAGAAGAGAGAGCATAGCCAGCATGGAAGACTTGTGATTCGAGGCCCTGGAGGGCTGCAGGTCTGGGTCTGGGGCAGCCAAGATGGAATACAGGTTTTAGTAAGTGATGAGTCAGGAATATCAGAGGCGAGAGTGTGTTAGCCATTTTGAGATTATGGAATGGTCCAGCCATTGAGCTGTTTAAGGCATATTAAAATATCAGGCTGTGTATGTTTGTCTTTCATTCGGGAATCCAGAACATCAGGGCGAGGAATATGCTGTTGCTGTCACTGGAATTGACTTGAGTAGAGATTAATTGGCAATCGCTGCAATGTAATTTGCTTAGTTTCAGTTTAATTTCTACCAATTTTCAGAGCACTAAATGAAGATTTAGCATTATAAATAGTTCTTTAAGCACCATCTTTTCGGATTTATGGTTCATTTATTTTGCTCCATCAAGTCAGATTTGGTCAGCTATCATCAAAAAAATGTATTGAAAAAGCAAATGAGAGGAAAGCATAAAAGAATAATGTTATTAATTCAATTTGGCAATTTTGGAAATAGTGTCAAGTAGAATGCCCCCCACTTCAACTTTGAGTTTCAAAACTTGGAATACAGTTTAAAGAAAGCAATACATTTATCTGCATAACTCAACCGTCAGACCAATGCAATGTCCACTACCCACCATTGTATCAATTTTTCCCTCTCCTGTAAGTTAAATCTATACTGATAAGTCAAACGATGGATTGTAAAATATTTTGTAAAGTGTAATCTCCTCTCCTACCCTAATAGGAGTGTAATCTCCTCTTCTACTCCAGTAGAGGTTTACAGGGGGAAAAAATCTATCTATCATCTATCTATCTATCTGTCTATCTATCTATCTATCTATCTATCTATCTATCTATCTATCTATCTATCATCTATCTATCTATCTATCTATCTATCTATCTATCTATCTATCTATCTAGGTGTATATGTGTGCATTGTTCATGTGTGTTTGTGTGTGAGTGTGTACCTATTTATATATGTACTCATTTTTAAAGATAGGTAATTTGTGTTACCAATCACCAACTCATCAGTAATTTAACATGCACAAAATTTGAATTAGAATTTGGTGACATTTTTTTAACGCTTTTGAGGTTATGTTTACTCAAATTTTGTATGCAGGAGCGTCATGGATTTTTAATTTATATGTATTTTTAGAAAGTTATACATTACCACAACATCTACATCACTCCAAAAGCTCCTTGTTCCATGCCCCCTCCAAAATTTATTTCTTAATTATTATTAATACATGTATATGTATTTGCTTCTTTCTGTTGCCAAAGCTAATTATTTGGATTTGTACAACTTATATTCCCTGGAGGAGACTGATTATGTCTCATTCAATAGTCATCAATGACCTATAGCTCTTCATCCAGTGCTGGGACCATGTAGAACTTCCACAACCCATTTTTGTATTTAATCTGGTGTTCCCATGGTACTGGTCTTACTTAAGCAACTATATTTAGAGTTCATTGATGTTCTTTTCTTCTCTTTCATATATACAAGGCACTATCTCATAGGAAATATATGAATTTCTGGATCATACAATCTTCCTTCTCCCTCTCCTGTGATTTTTCCAGAGCCTTTGGTGTGTAGGTATTATATTATAAATATCTCAGTTCAGTTTGAGTAACAGTCACCAATTCTATGGATTCTGACCAATTGTTGCTTCTATAGTTTTTACTATTGCAAAAAAGAAATTACTTTTATGGGGGATAAGAGCTACATTTTATCAATAACGATTCATATTTAGTATATATTCAGTAATTATGTTAGTTTAGCACTAGTCTTTGGTCTATGCCCTCTTGTAGTAGCAGGTACTTGTCTAGGGTTCAAGCTTTAAGTTCAATTTCTTCCGATTAGATGGCTGTCCTTTACCTGAATTAAAAAGCCACTGTTGCACCATTAAGGATATCTCATCAATCCACTAATTGTTATGGTCCATAAACTTTAGAGTTTGGTAGGATGGATTATAGAGATCTTGTTCTGATGTTAAAAGAACCAATCCTAAGGAAGGAGATTTCCAGGTGAGATTCACTTTAATTTTCAAGTTCCTATGTCTTCAGCAACTGGATAGTTCTTTCAAATTTGTTGGGGCAAACAACATATTGTGAGATCCCCCTAACTAACAAATCTAAGGGATGTTTACACTGACTAGCACCAGAGATTTTGTTAGGTAGTCTTTGGTTATAGAAGTGAACATTATCACTCCAAGTGGCATAATTTGATTTGAATTATTTACATATGTACACACATTCAATCATCTATTTTGTATATTTTATGTAAATATAAACTAATGTTTATTTATGTATTTTTCAATCATCCTTGGAAGTTTTATTCCTTTTCTCTGCTTCTGTTGTAGTATTTCTCTTCTTCAGTTATGACTTATAATTTATGTTTCTTACTCAGTCATCACCTATATCATCAATATTTGTAAAATGGTGATAGTCTGAATTATTGCTTCCACATTATTAGTTTAATTTTTTTTCAAAATGTGATGAGCTCACTTGACTATATTTTTCTCAACTTCATGTTTTTAAACATATGCTGTCATTATGTTTGAAGATCCTTCTGTTTGGAAAGTGGCTAGAAGAATCTTTCTTCATGTTGCATTAGTTCTCTGGGGAGTACTCCACACAACTTTTTGTCCTATACAATCCTCCCTAATATCTCATATTTAATTTTACATTATTTATAAAAAGTTGTTTTGTAAAATTATTTATTTAAGTGTAGGAATACTACAGGAACTAGGAATGTTAAATACACAGGTTGTTTCTTCAAAGGGAGAGATATTTAACTTGTTTTCTGTCTAGAAGTCTGGAAGACGGTATAGTTTTTATAGCCTTGTAATCTTTGTGCTATATGTATTGCTGAGACAGAACCAGATCTGGACACTCACCTTTATCGTGTGCTTTTCTAAGTCAATCCATAGCATCTATATTAATGGAATAAATCAAGTATAGTCAATCTATAGAACCAATAACATGCATTTTATAAAGAGCTTGATATGGTCATGATATAAGTTTTATTATGCACACATAATTGTGCTAATTATCCTTAGACAATATTTTCTAAAATGTGTTGTGTTCAAATATACCTAAATAACTACTCTATGAAGTGAACATTTCTGGTTTCTTTGGAAACTCAGTTGTGTTATTTGAGGTTTTTCTGGAAATTGTCTTATCAGGGGTTGTTTTTCTGAGGCACAGACATGAGAGGATGTTTTGATGAGAACATCCATGTAGTGTTTTTTTGTTTTTTTTGTTTTTTTTCCTGGAAGCTGCCTGGAAAAGGGTCATCTTTTGTTTTACTAGAGCAGATGACTGTGAAAAACTATGATGTTTGGAAGGGGTGTAAATACAACCCAACACACAGTGAATGACACTTGTGGCATTGGTTTGCCTTTCTGTCTTGTCTTTGCTTTTTGTGATATTCCAGCAGCCTCTTGCCACTTCCTCAGAATGGGATCATTTTGAATAATTGATGATTCATGAATAGTGTTTGCAAGTGGATTGAACTATTGCTGCTGATTCATGTGACATGAACTGCTGATATTCGGACAACAAACATTGGAATTGTCCAAAAGAACTATTTCTAAACATGTTCACATTCCATTTTGTTCCATTAAGCTTTCCTTTCTGCTACCTCTGTTGGAAGGTAGGCTAGAAGGGAGAGTCAAGCATTTAAGAATCCTTTTTAAGGTGGGTTTTGAAAAATCTAAGTCTACAACTCTATATCAGACATACAAAATTTTGCACCCACCCTGTTTATTGAATCATGTGGAACCAAACTGCATTCTTATCTCTTGTAGACTGACACTCTTGTGTCCTTGCCTGAAATTATGAATAGACCCAGGATTTCAAGATTTCCTTGTATTTTATATTCAACTTAGAATCAAAAGAGGCTTAATTAAAGGAGCATTTCTTTTACTAGGAAAAAAATTTTAAGTATAGAAACTGGGGATGCTACATTCACACTGGAATGGTCGTTATTGATTAGTTGGCCCATTTTAGTAGTGAAGTCTCCATGATGTTATCTTGTATTATATTATTCAACTTAATAATTTTTGAGGTTATCCATTAAGGATTTATCCATAACATTATTACAATGTTCAAAGAATGTTGTATAACATCCAAAAGACAAATAGATTTGAAAGAAAAGCATAGAGAGAAAATAGTAACATACCAGCTATATTCATAAACTCCTCAGTTTTTGAGATATTTGCATATTCAAACTTTCTATGCATGGTGTATATCAACATTTCATATTATCCCAGTGAAAGTTGTTTTACTAATTCAGTTACTCACTAAATTTATTTACGTATAGAGAGAGTTGCTTTAAGATAATTCACCATGAATTTAGTACTGTTTAACATTGGGTTAATAGGTATATTTACAAAAATAGTTTTATTCATGAAAGGTGTGTAATTTTCAGAGAGATTGTGGGAGGCAATCTTGTTTAGCCCCTATGCTAAGAAGTCAAAAGCTCCATTAATTTAGCTGTCCACATTCTAGTTAAATTCATCATACATTGAGTGCAGCAGGGAGCTGACAGGGCTATTTTTCTTCTGTTGCAATTACTTATTACCTTTCCCTAAAAATCAACATCACATCTCTAGTGTTATCAAAGACATTAATCTAAAAATATCTGAAATAATCCTAACAATTGAGTTCCTAGTGTGATAATTTTCTCAGATGACTGATCATGTTAATTAGATTGGTGAACTATAGGAAATATCCTCAGTTTTATTACAATACTCTCAATTTGGCAGTTTAGGATTACTAGACACTCAATTTGTGGTGTGGGTATATGGGGACATCTTTTGTATCAATGTAAAAAGAACTAATGAAAAACTGAACAGATGATAGAATAGATTGTTCTTGCCTATTGACATATTCAACAACCATTCTAGGGAGCTTTTAAATGCAATGTCAAATAACTGGAAAGCATAATCAAAAGACTTAGGATATATTTAAGTAGCATGACTTCTACTATGCTGTTGGGGCAGGAAATAAGGAGAAAAACAAAAATATCTAATAGTTTTGTTTTACAAAAGAAGTGTTCCATTTTCCATCCCTTTTGATTGTTATGGCCTGTTACATTCCTGAAGTTAAAACATGAGAATGGAGAGAGAAAGAGAGAGAAAGAGAGAGAGAGAGAGAGAGAGAGAGAGAGAGAGAGATTGAAGGAGAGAGACTTAAAGGAGAGAGATTGAAAGGGGAAGGAAGGATGTTCTTCATGTACTTCTCTTGTTAGAGTTCCTCAGTGAAATTTAGTAGGAACCTGAAATGACCATTGTTAATGCTCTGAGGTCAATATGATTTCAGAATACAAGAAAGATGAGAGTAAGGTGAAACTTTCTGGATATGACATGTTATGCAGACTCTCATGGTATTTTGCGTAGTCAGACTCCTATGGTGTTTTGTTCAGGCAAGACCCATGAAAGGACACATGATGTTTGGAGAGAGTATAAATAGGACTCAATGAACAGTAATGGTATGCTTGCATAGCTGGCCTCAAAAGGCTTCGTTAGTTGCATGTAGTCTGTTGTTCCCACTTCTCATTCAGATTACTGTGGAGGCCTAGTTTTTTTGCTAGGTAGAGCAACCACTGCTGATTGACCACTGTTTGGTATCCTTACATTTCTTTCTTTCTTTCTTTTTTTTTTTTTTTTTTTTTTTTTTTTTTTTTTTTAGTGGAGCATGTTTCTTTGTGTTTTTTTTTTTTCACTTTTTTTGTAATTAGGTATTTTCCTCATTTAGATTTTCAATGCTATATCAAAAGTCCCCCATACCCACCCCCCACCCCCCACTACCCTACCCACCCACTCCCCCTTTTTGGCCCTGGCATTCCCCTGTACTGGGGCATATAAAGTTTGCAAGTCCAATGGGCCTCTCTTTCCACTGACGGGCGACTAGGCCATCTTTTGATGCATATGCAGCTAGAGACAAGAGCTTCCGGGTACTGGTTAGTTCATATTGTTGTACCACCTATAGGGTTGCACTTCCCTTTAGTTCCTTGGGTGCTTTCTCTAGCTCCTCCATTGGGGGCCCTGTAATCCATTCAAGAGCTGACTGTGAGCATCCACTTCTGTGTTTGCTAGACCCCTGCATAGTCTCAGAAGAGACAGCTATATCTGGGTCCTTTCAGCAAAATCTTGCTAGTGTATGCAATGGTGTCAGCGTTTGGAAGCTGATTATGGGATGGATCCCTGGATATGGCAATCACTAGATGGTACATCTTTTTGTCACAGCTCCAAATTTTGTCTATGTAACTCCTTCCATTGGTGTTTTGTTCCCAATTCTAAGAAGGGGCAAAGTGTCCACACTTTGGTCTTCGTTCTTCTTGAGTTTCATGCATTTAGCAAATTGTATCTTATATCTTGGGTGTTCTAAGTTTCTGGGCTAATATCCACTTATCAGTGAGTACATATTGTGTCAGTTCCTTTGTGATTGGGTTACCTCACTCAGGATGATGTCCTCCAGGTCCATCCATTTGGCTAGGAATTTCATAGATTCAATCTTTTTAATAGCTGAGTAGTACTCCATTGTGTAAATGTACCACGTTTTCTGTATCCATTCCTCTGTTGAGGGGCATCTGGGTTCTTTCCAGCTTCTCGCTATTATAAATAAGGCTGCTATGAACATAGTGGAGCATGTGTCCTTCATACCGGTTGGGACATCTTCTGGATATATGCCAAGAAGAGGTATTGCTGGATCCTCCGGTAGTACTATGTCCAATTTTCTAAGGAACCACCAGACTGATTTCCAGAGTGGTTGTACAAGCTTGCAATTCCACCAACAATGGAGGAGTGTTCCTTTTTCTCCACATCCTCGCCATATATGCTGTCACCTGAATTTTTTATCTTAGCCATTCTAACTGGTGTGAGATGGAATCTAAGGGTTGTTTTGATTTGCATTTCCCTGATTATTAAGGATGTTGAACATTTTTCAGGTGCTTCTCTGCCATTCAGTATTCCTAGGGTGAGAATTCTTTGTTCAATTCTGAGCCCCATTTTTAATGGGGTTATTTGATTTTCTGGAGTCCACCTTCTTGAGTTCTTTATATATATATATATTGGATATTAGTCCCCTGTCCAATTTGGGATAGGTAAAGATCCTTTCCTAATTTGTTGGTGGTGTTTTTGTCTTATTGACGGTGTCTTTTGCCTTGCAGAAGCTTTGCAATTTTATGAGGTCCCATTTGTCGATTCTCGATATTACAGCACAAGCCATTGCTTTTCTATTCAGGAATTTTTGAACCGTACACATATCTTCGAGGATTCTCCCTACTTTCTTCTCTATAAGTTTTAGTGTCTCTGGTTTTATGTGGAGTTCCTTAATCCACTTAGATTTGACCTTAGTACAAGGAGATAGAAATGGATCAATTCGCAATCTTCTACATGGTAACAGCCAGTTGTTGAAAATGCTGTCTTTTTTCCACTGGATGATTTTAGCTCCCTTGTCAAAGATCAAGTGACCATAGGTATGTGGGTTCATCTCTGGGTCTTCAATTCTGTTACAGTGGTCTACTTGTCTGTCACTATACCAGTATCATGCAGATTTTATCACAATTGCTCTGTAGTACAGCTTTAGGTAGGGCATGGTGATTGCACCAGAGGTTCTTTTATCCCTGAGAAGAGTTTTTGCTATCCAAGGCTTTTTGTTATTCCAGATGAATCTGTCGATTGCCCTTTCTAATTCGTTGAAGAATTGAGTTGGAATTTTGATGGGGATTGCGTTGAATCTGTAGATTGCTTTTGGCATGATAGCCATTTTTACTATCATGATCCTGCCAATCCATGAGCATGAGAGCTCTTTCCATCTTCTGAGATCTTCTTTAATTTCTTTCCTCAGAGATATGAAGTTCTTATCATACAGATCTTTCACTTCCTTAATTAGAGTCATGGCAAGGTATTTTATATTATTTGTGACTATTGAGAAGGGTGTTGTTTCCCTAATTTCTTTTCAGCCTGTTTATCCTTGTGTACAGAAATGCCATTGACTTGTTTGAGTTAATTTTATATCCAGTTAATTCCTTAAAACTGTTTGTCAGGCTTAATAGTTCTCTGGTGGAATTTTTAGGGTCACTTATATATACTATCATATCATCTGCAAAAAGTGATATTTTGACTTCTTCCTTTTCAATTTGTATCCCCGTGATCTCCTTTTGTTGTCTAATTGCTCTGGCTAGGATTTCAAGTACAATGTTGAATAGGTAGGGAGAGAGTGGACAGCATTGTCTAGTCCCTGATTTTAGTGGGATTGCTTCCAGCTTCTCACCATTTACTTTGATGTTGACTACTGGTTTGCTGTAATTGCTTTTATCATGTTTAGGTATGGGCCTTGAATTCCTGATCTTTTCAAGACTTTTATCATGAATGGTGTTGGATCTTGTAGAATGCTTTTTCCACATCTAAGGAGATGATCATGTGGTTTTTGTCTTTGACTTTGTTTATATACTGGATTACATTGATTGATTTCCGTATATTGAACCATTCCTGCATCCCTGGGATGAAACCTACTTGGTCAGGATGGATGATTGTTTTAATGTGTTCTTGGATTCGGTTAGCAAGAACTTTATTGAGGATTTTTGCATTGATATTCATAAGGGAAATTGGTCTGAAGTTCTCTATCTTTGTTGGGTTTTTTTGTGGTTTAGGTATCAGAGTAATTGTGGCTTCATAGAATGAATTGGGTAGAGTACCTTCTGTTTCTATTTTGTGGAATACTTTGTGCAGAACTGGGATTAGATCTTCTTTGAAGGTCTGATAGAACTCTGCACTAAACCCATCTGGTCCTGGGCTTTTTTTGGCTGGGAGACTATTAATGACTGCTTTTATTTCTTTGTGGGATATAGGGCTGTTTAGGTCATTAACCTGATCTTGATTCAACTTTGGTACCTGGTATCTGTCTAGAAACTTCTCCATTTCATCCAGGTTCTCCAGTTTTGTTGAGAAGGATCTTTTTAGAAGTTTTTTTTAGATCTTTTTAGAAGTTTTTTAGATCCTTTTCTAGAAGGATCTGATGGTGTTTTGGATATCTTCAGGATCTGCTGTTATGTCTCCCTCTTCATTTCTGTTTTTGTTAATTAGAATGCTTTCCCTGTGTCCTCTAGTGAGTTTGGCTAAGGGTTTGTCTATCTTGTTGATTTTCTCAAAGAACCAGCTCTTCCTTGGGTTGATTCTTTGAATAGTTCTTCTTGTTTCGACTTGGTTGATTTTGCCCCTGAGTTTGATGATTTCCTGCCTTCTACTCCTCTTGGGTGAATTTGCTTCCTTTTGTTCTAGAGCTTTTAAGTGTGTTGTCAAGCTGCTAATGTGTCCTGTCTCTAGTTTCTTTTTGGAGACACTCAGAGCTATGCATTTTCCTCTTAGAAATGCTTTCATTGTGTCCCATAAGTTTGGGTATGTTGAGGCTTCATTTTCATCTAACTATAAAAAGTCCTTAATTTCTTTCTTTATTCCTTCCTTGACCAAGGTATCTTTGAGAAGAGTGTTGTTCAGTTTCCAAGTGAATGTTGGCTTTCTATTATTTATTTTGTTATTGAAGATCAGCCTTAGTCCATGGTGATCTAATAGGATGCATGGGAAAATTTCAATATTTTTGTATCTGTTGAGGCTTGTTTTGTGACCCATTATGTGGTCAGTTTTGGAGAAGGTACCATGAGGTGCTGAGAATAAGGTATATTCTTTTGTTTTAGGATAAAATGTTCTGTATATATCTGTCAGATCCATTTGTTTCATAACTTCTGTTAGTTTCACTGTGTCCCTGTTTAGTTTCTGTTTCCATGATCTGCCCATTGGTGAAAGTGGTATGTTGAAGTCTCCCACTACTATTGTGTGCTTTGAGCTTTACTAATGTTTCTTTAATGAATGTGGCTGCCCTTGTATTTGGAGCATAGATACTCAGAATTGATAGATCCTCTTGGAACTTGTTACTTGACCTTTCTCCCTTACTGCTTTTAATATTCTATCTTTATTTAGTGCATTTGTTGTTTTGATTATTATGTGTCGGGAAGAATTTCTTTTCTGGTCCAGTCTATTTGGAGTTCTGTAGGCTTCTTGTATGGTCATGGGCATCTCTTTCTTTAGATTTGGGAAGTTTTCTTCTATAATTTTGTAAAAGATATTTGCTGGTCCTTTGAGTTGAAAATCTTCATTCTCATCTACTCCTATTATCCTTAGGTTTGGTCTTCTCATTGTGTTCTGTATTTCCTGGATGTTTTGAGTTAGGATCTTTTTGCATTTTCCATTTTCTTTGATTGTTGTGCCCATGTTCTCTATGGAATCTTCTGCACCTGAGATTCTCTCTTCCATCTCTTGTATTCTGTTGCTGATGCTGGCATCTATGGTTCCAGATTTCTTTCCTAGGGTTTCTATCTCCAGTGTTGCCTCACTTTGGGTTTTCTTTATTGTGTCTACTTCCCTTTTTATGTCTAGTAAGGTTTTGTTCATTTCCATCACCTGTTTGGATGTGTTTTCCTGTTTTTCTTTAAGGACTTCTACCTGTTTGGTTGTGTTTTCCTGTTTTTCTTTAAGGACTTGTAACTATTTAGTAGTGTTCTCCTGTATTTCTTTAAGTGAGTTATTAAAGTCCTTCTTGATGTCCTCTACCATCATCATGAGATATGCTTTTAAATCCGGGTCTAGGTTTTTGATTGTGTTGGGGTGCCCTGGACTGGGCCAAGTGGGAGTGCTGGGTTCTGATGATGGTGAGTGTTCTTGGTTTCTATGAGTAAGATTCTTACATTTACCTTTCACCATCTGGTAATCTCTGAAGTCAGTTGTTATAGTTGTCTCTGTTTAGATATTGTTCCTCTGGTGATTCTGTTACCCTCTATCAGCAGACCTGGGAGACTAGCTCTCTCCTCTGAGTTTCAGTGGTCAGAGCAGACTCTGCAGGCAAGCTCACCTCTTACAGGGAAGGTTCACAGTTATCTGGCGTTTGGACCTCCTCCTGGTCGAAGATGAAGGGCCAAATCAGAACCTTTCCCAAAAGATATGTTGCTTTGAACTGTCCCAGAAGCTGTTATTTTCAGTAGTCCCCACTCTCACCTGTGCAGACTACTTTTTGTGGAGTCCAGGAACCAAAATGTCTCCTGCAGATCCTGAGGCTAGGTCCTCCCTGGCCGGGCAACTACCTGACCTCTGGCCGGGAAGGTGGCCGGATGTCTGAAGCCCAAAAATGGTGCTGCCTCTGAAGCTCTGCGGCTCTTGCCTGTCCCAGAAGCTGTTAGCTTCTGTAGTCCATACTCTCACCTGTGCAGGCTACTTTCTGCGGAGTCCCTGAATCAAGGTGGCTCCTGCCTATCCTGAGTCAAAATCCTAGCCTTCCGGGCTGGGCGAACCCCTTTCCTCTGGCCTGGAAGGTGGCCGGATGTCTGGAGCCCAAAAACGGTGCTGCCTCAGAAGCTCTGTGGCTCTCACCTGTCCCAGAAGCTTTTAGCTTCTGTGGTCCACACTCTCGCCTGTGCAGACAACTTTCTGCGGGGTTCCAGAGCCAAGATCATCCTAACATTTCTGAACTGGACTACAGGTATTCTGACACACTGAGATTGGAATTACCCCAAAGTACTGCTTCTAAACCAATCCACATCATCTTGACATATTCTACATCTTATCTACACTATGTTTGATGGTAGGCTAGAAGTGGGATGGAAGTATTTGAGCATCCTTATTAAAGTAGGTTTAAAAAAAAAAAGCTAAGCCTACAGGAGACACTTAATCTCAATTGGAATAGCAATAGCCAGATGTGATACCAGAAACTTCAGGAAAGCTCCTGAAAGATATAAGTTTATATGCAGGTAGATGTGTTTAGGAGTGATCAGATGAAGCAAAGTAAATGTTTTATTGTTAAATTATGTTTATATTTTTTGTAGTTTTACTATAATTCCATTATTTCCCACTTCCCTTTCCTTCCTTTCACATTTACCATGTACTGTGCTTATTATTCTCTTTAAAATTTTAGCCTATTTTTTTTCAAATTTTATTATTTTATTTTATATTTTTTTTATTACGTATTTTCCTCAATTACATTTCCAATGCTATCCGAAAAGTCCCCCATACACCCCCCCCCACTTCCCTACCCACCCATTCCCATTTTTTTGGCCCTGGCATTCCCCTGTACTGGGGCATATAAAGTTTGTGTGTCCAATGGGCCTCGCTTTCCAGTGATGGCCGACTAGGCCATCTTTTGATACATATGTAGCTAGAGTCAAGAGCTCCTGAGTACTGGTTAGTTCATAATGTTGTTGCACCTACAGGGTTGCAGATCTCTTTAGCTCCTTGGGTACTTTCTCTAGCTCCTCCATTGGGGGCCTTATGATCCATCCAATAGCTGACTGTGAGCATCCACTTATGTGTTTGCTAGGCCCCTGCCTAGTCTCACAAGAGACAGCTATATCTGGATCCTTTCAGCAAAATCTTGCTAGTTTATGCAGTGGTGTCAGCGTTTGGAAGCTGATTATGAGGTGGATCCCTAGATAAGGCAGTCTCGAGATGGTCCATCCTTTTGTCGCAGCTCTAAACTTTGTCTCTGTAACTCCTTCCATGGGTGTTTTGTTCCCAATTCTAAGAAGTGGCACAGTGTCCACACTTTGTTCTTCATTCTTCTAGGGTTTCATGCATTTGGCAAATTGAATCTTATATCTTGGGTATCCTAAGTTTTGGGCTAGTAACCACTTATCAGTGACTACATATTGTGTGAGTTCCTTTGTGATTGGGTTACCTCACTCAGGATGATGCCCTCCAGGTCCATCCATTTGCCTAGGAATTTCATAAATTCATTCTTTTTAATAGCTGAGTAATACTCCATTGTGTAAATGTACCACATTTTCTGTATCCATTCCTCTGTTGAGGGGCATCTGGGTTCTTTCCAGCTTCTGGCTATTATAAATAAGGCTGCTATGAACATAGTGGAGCATGTGTCCTTCATACCGGTTGGGACATCTTCTTGATATATACCCAGAAGAGGTACAAGGAGATAGGAATGGATCGATTCACATTCTTCTACATGATAACAACCAGTTGTGCCAGCACCATTTGTTGAAAATGCTGTCTTTCTTCCACTGGATGGTTTTAGCTCCCTTGTCAAAGATCAAGTGGCCAAGGTGTGTGGGTTCATTTCTGGGTCTTCAATTCTATTCCATTGGTCTACTTGTCTGTCACTATACCAGTACCATGCAGTTTTTATCACAAGTGCTCTGTAGTAAAGCTTTAGGTCAGGGATGGTGATTGCACCAGAGGTTCTTTTATCCTTGAGAAGAGTTTTTGCTATCCGAGGCTTTTTGTTATTACAGATGAATTTGCAGATTGCTCTTTCTAATTCGTTGAATAATTGAGTTGGAATTTTTGTGGGGATTGCATTGAATCTGTAGGTTGCTTTTGGGAAGATAGCCATTTTTA